>NW_027526511.1:0-355241 GCF_052857255.1 Amblyomma americanum | reverse complement strand
TGGACCACTTCGCTCACGAACTCGGTACTAAACAGGCGGTTCTCGCTGTTAATGCGCCCTTTTTTGCTGCTCGTGGTGCAGGTCTAGCTTTCACGGTGCGCGCATCGCTGGATGTGTTTGTTTTGTCGCAATTGGACCCCTTCGCTCACGAACTCGGTACTAAACAAGCGGTTCTCGCTGTTGAAGCGCCCGTTTATGCAGCTCGTGGTGTAGGTCTAGCTTTCATCGTGCGCGCATCGCTGGACGTATTTATTTTGTTGCAATTAGACCCCTTCGCTCACGAACTCGGTACTAAACAGGCGGTTCTCGCTGTTGATGCGCCCTTTTTTGCTGCTCGTGGTGCAGGTCTATCTTTCACGGTGCGCGCATCGCTGGATGTGTTTGTTTTGTCGCAATTGGACCCCTTCGCTCACGAACTCGGTACTAAACAAGCGGTTCTCGCTGTTGAAGCGCCCGTTTATGCAGCTCGTGGTGCAGGTCTAGCTTTCATGGTGCGCGCATCGCTGGACGTATTTGTTTTGTTTCAATTGGACCCCTTCACTCACGAACTCGGTACTAAAGAGGCGGTTCTCGCTGTTGATGCGCCCGTTTATGCTGCTCGTGGTGCAGGTCTAGCTTTCATGGTGTGCGCATCGCTGGACGTATTTGTTTTGTTGCAATTGGACCCCTTCGCTCACGAACTCGGTACTAAACAGGCGGTTCTCGCTGTTGATGCGCCCGTTTATGCTGCTCGTGGTGTAGGTCTAGCTTTCATGGTGCGCGCATCGCTGGACGTTTTTGTTTTGCTGCAGTTGGACCCCTTCGCTCACGAACTCGGTACTAAACAGGTGGTTCTCGCTGTTGAAGCGCCCGTTTATGCTGCTCGTGGTACAGGTCTAGCTTTCATGGTGCGCGCATCGCTGGACGTTTTTGTTTTGTTGCAATTGGACCCCTTCGCTCACGAACTCGGTACTAAACAGGCGGTTCTCGCTGTTGAAGCGCCCGTTTATGCTGCTCGTGGTGCAGGTCTAGCTTTCATGGTGTGCGCATCGCTGGACGTATTTGTTTTTTTGCAATTGGACCCCTTCGCTCACGAACTCGGTACTAAACAGGCGGTTCTCGCTGTTGATGCGCCCGTTTATGCTGCTCGTGGTGCGGGTCTACCTTTGATGGTGCGCGCATCGCTGGACGTTTTTGTTTTGCTGCAATTGGACCCCTTCGCTCAAAAACTCGGTACTAAACAGGCGGTTCTCGCTGTGGATGCGTCCTTTTATGCTGCTCGTGGTGCGGGTCTAGCTTTCATGGTGCGCGCATCGCTGGACGTATTTGTTTTGTTCAATTGGAACCCTTCGCTCACAAACTCGGTACTAAACAGGCGGTTCTCTCTATTGAAGTGCCCGTTGATGCTGCTCGTGGTGCGGGTCTAGCTTTCATGGTGCGCGCATCGCTGGACGTATTTTTTTTGTTGCAATTGGACCACTTCGCTCACGAACTCGGTACTAAACAGGCGGTTCTCGCTGTTGATGCGCCCGTTTATGCTGCTCGTGGTGCGGGTCTAGCTTTCATTTTGCGCGCATCGCTGGACGTTTTTGTTTTGCAGCAATTGGACCCCTTCGCTCAAAAACTCGGTACTAAACAGGCGGTTCTCGCTGTGGATGCGTCCTTTTATGCTGCTCGTGGTGCGGGTCTAGCTTTCATGGTGCGCGCATCGCTGGACGTATTTGTTTTGTTGCAATTGGACCCCTTCGCTCACGAACTCGGTACTAAACAGGCGGTTCTCGCTGTTGAAGCGCCCGTTGATGCTGCTCGTGGTGCTGGTTGTGGGATACACTGGTATCCCCTCCTCGTCCCCCGCGCCAGCGGCGACCGTGACCTACACGGGCGCGCTGGCCACCAGGAATGTGGAGAGAAGGCACCCCCGCGACTCTGCTCATTTCCGCCCCAGCACTGACGTGACGTCACGGCAGCGCGCCACCTTCTGCGGAGAGGGTAGCACTCCTAAGCTTGACGGTAACGATTTGCTGCGAGGGAGGCAATGACCAAGGGGATAAAAAGAGGTGATCGCGCGGCGGGAAGGCCTCTCGCCGCCGGACCTGACCTAACTACCCCACGGACCCCTTCCGCTGCCCGCCGGCCCCCGAACACCAACGCCGGTCGACGTCAACGACTTGGTGAGCTACTGAACATCTATTTTACGGATAGAACATTCTTCCGCAGTGTGCTTTACCTCGCGTTAGGATAATAAACTATTTCCTAGCGTGCCCTGCCGTTGCCTATTTCGTCCGGACCTGCCGTGGCTGCGACTCTGCGCCACGGGTTGGGGAAACGTGTTGCGTGCTTAAATAACGCCTGCGTGTAGCTTGCACGGAAGCTCGCCTTCCCGGCCGGCTGGACGCAGAGTGACCCCATATCTTGTCGCCCGAACGTGGGGCGAACTAGGCAATCGAGCAGTGACCTTTGTTGGAGCGAACGACTTCCGTCGCCCTAACAAAGGATGGCAGCCGACAGGAGTGACTTGCAGTCTTTGTTTATGCTGTCAGAGCCAGCGGCACATAACCAGGGCTCCCTACTTGACGCGCCGTTGGAAGGGTTTGAATTTGTGAATCATGGGCGTTCCACGCGGAATAGCCGAGTAACATCCCCTGACGCGTTGGTAGGACTTAGGCCTGGCATGGGGGGCTCCACATCGGGCGCCTCGCCGCTCCGCGGCGCGAACAATGAGGCACCTAGGCCACATCATTCGACGCCATCAGCGGCTGCGCCCAACTCCGGGGGTGTTAGTCCGCAATCATCCGAGGTGCTCTTGCAGAACGCAATGCAGGTTATGCAGAGTCTAGCGGGTATTTTGCAAAACAATTTGCAAGCCCCGGCCCAGTCACCACGTGTTAGGATAGACTTGCCTACCTACACGGGGTACCACGACATTGCGGGAGCAAATGAGTACCTCGACCGTCTGCTGCATTATCAGCAAGTGACAGGAATCGCAGACGCCGAAATGCTCGCGCGTGTTGTGCCTGTTTCTTTGACGGAGCAAGCGGCCCGCTGGTACCGACTAGCCGGCAACCGAGCGAGGACAATGGAGGAGTTTTGCGCAAGCTTCCGCGACGAATTCCTTCCCGCAAACTATGAGTGGCGTTTGAGGAGAGAGCTGGAGCTCCGAACCCAGCACCCCGACGAGTCTCTGTTAGAGTACGTCCGAGCGATGGACAAACTTTATCGCCTCGCTGACCCTCGCGCCACGAACACGGAGAAAGTTGAGCGTGTCACGAGACAAGCGCACCCGACTTTCACGGCTTACCTGAGAGGAGTCAGGTTCAGAGATTTGGATGAGCTGGCAGCTGAGGCGAAGCGCATTCAGGGAGACATCCTCTCTGCGCGAGCGTATCGGCCGCCCCCACCCGCATCGCTGTCACTTGAGCCGCGCTGCGCGTGGAATGGCAGCTCAGCGCGCAGTCCATCTAGAACTGAAGCGTCAGCACAGTTTGCTGACGAGCGTGTCCCAAGGGGTTGGGAGTTGACCGACCGCGCTTTGGACCCATTCAGCTACGCGTGGCGAACAGCACACGCTGCCGCAGAGCGGAATGAACCGAGGCGAGATCGCGAGGCCGACACGCGGCCCCCACCATCCGCGCCGCGAGTTCGAGATGACCGACCGGAACGGGGCGACCAGCGCCTAGCCCGTCGGGGCCCGGGCAACCGTTGCTACCGGTGCGACCAGCCGGGACACTTCGCCCGCGAGTGTGGCCGCCCTCCCGCCCGTGACCAAACACGGTCGGGAAACGGCCAAAGCCGCCGGTGATCGACCTTCGATTCCGCGCGGCGTGCACAGAAAACCCAGGTTTGCTAGCGCCTTTGGCATGTCGCGTAGGAAATTCTGTTGACCTGTCAGCGCCGTTCATTGAGCTAACGATAGCTCGAAAGAAATTCACCGCGTTACTAGATACAGGAGCAAGCGCTTCTTTGTTCGGTGACGAGGTGTTAAACCATCTCCGCGAGAACAAAATCCGGCTGAGAGAGTGCGATACCACTTTTCGCCTCGCGAGCGGCACAGCGCAATCAAGCGGTGCAGCTAGGATAGTGGTTCGCTGGGAAAGACGCGTGCGGCGACAACGCCTCGTTCATCTTCCCTGTTTATCCGTTCCTGTAATTCTTGGACGAGACTTCCTAGCCAAGACAGGTATTGTGATAGACATCAGCAGCGGAGGCTACAGGGAGCGCACGTCAGGCGCCTTGAAGCCTTTCGCGAAAGCGCCCGCGGCGTCGCAGACCATTCAGACTCCGAACGCGGCGCGAGCGGGGGGAGACCGTGACAAATCCACCGCGCCAGCCCGAGATCCAGGAGGCGAGCGGACCATCGCCGCTGAGGGAGAGGGCAGAGAGAAGGTTGCCGCGGTAGAAAGCTGCTCTGCCGCGCAGGGAAGGTCAGCGCACCCCTTGTTGTCGGAAGTGAACAGCGTGACGGAGAGGGAGAAGGCACGTTTGTCATCGCTCCTCTACGAGTACAACGCGACATTCACTGACCGCCCGGGCCTCACTACCCTAGTCAGGCACCGAATAGACACGGGTGACGCACTGCCTTGGAAGTGCAATCCTAGACCAATTAGCTTGGCCAAGAGAAAAGCACTGGACAGCGCCTTAGACGAACTTATCGACACTGGCGTTGTTGAGAGGTCTAACAGCCCTTGGGGCTTCCCGGTAGTCTTGGTTCCAAAGAAAGACGATACATATCGACTTTGCGTGGACTACCGCAAGCTGAATGAGGTTACGAGGAAAGACGCCTACCCTCTACCCACCATTTCTTCCCTAGTGTCCAACCTAGGTGGGGCGAAGTACTTCACAACGCCCGATGCTAGTCGCGGATACTTTCAGGTTGAAATGAATGAGCGGCACAAGGAGAAAACTGCTTTCACTTGTCACAGAGGCCTTTTCCAGTTCAAGAGAATGTCTTTTGGTTTGGTAGGAGCACCCGCTACTTATCAGCGCCTAATGGACCGTGTTCTGGGAGATGCGAAGTGGCAACATGCGCTCGAGTACCTAGACGACATCGTGGTGTACTCGAAAACGTTCGAGGAACACCTGCGCCACTTGAGGGACGTCCTAGAGAGGCTGAGGTCCGCGGGAATCACTTTGAACCCGAAGAAGGCACAGATCGCCGCGACCCGAATAACACTGTTGGGGTTCACGATCGACAGAGGCCGCATTCTGCCGTGCGACGATAAGCTTGAGGCTTTGCTTAAGTTTCCGTCGCCCACAGATATAGCCGGACTCAGGCGCTTCCTGGGAATGGCGAACTTTTATCGCCAGTTCATCCCAGAGTGCGCAGCGCTGCAGGCGCCTTTGACAAAGCTTTTGAAGAAAGGCGAGCGCTGGAGTTGGGGTCACGAGCAAGAGGATGCACTGCGCAACCTCACCAAAGTACTCGCTGACACGGCTGAGTTGCAGCTACCCGACCTAAACAGGGAGTTTGTGATTCAAACCGACGCAAGCGACCTGGGCTTAGGAGCAGTGTTGCTTCAGGAGCATGAAGCCTTTCTCCGTCCGGTAGCTTTCGCGAGCCGTTCGTTGACGCCGGCAGAGAGAAACTACTCGGTGACAGAGAAGGAATGTCTCGCGATAGTTTTTGCTCTGCGTAAGTTCAACTACTACGTCGATGGGGTGACATTTGTGATCGAGACGGATCACATGGCGCTCACCTGGCTGAGACGACTCAGCGAGCCGAGCGGCCGCCTAGCGCGTTGGTCCCTGTTGCTGCAGCGTTACGACTTCACCGTGCGCTACCGCAAAGGGAAAAACAACGCTGTGGCTGACGCACTCTCGCGAGCGCCTGTCCAGTGCGAGGAAGGTCACGCGACCGACCGCCCGACAGCCGGGGAGAGCGAGGGACTGACCCGAGCCGTAGCCCATGTAAGGAACGCGGACCAACCGTTGATCCAGGGCGAGAGCGTGAACCACGTGGACTACGCGAGTTCCGTGGGGATCGTGTTCAGCAGAAAGGAGCTGCTCGAAGCTCAGCAGAAGGATCCGTTTTATCGAAAGGTGTTCGACGGGCTCCGGGAGCCGGGCGGCAGGGCCGCCGCGCACAAGGAGACAGCTGGTTTTGCTGTCGGTGCGGAGCGCTGGGAAACAGCTGGTAGTGCTGTGAGCGCGATGGATTCGTATCTGCTGGATTCCGACGGCGTCCTGCTGAGGTATATCCCCTCCGAGAACGACACAAACGAGGCGTTCAAGGTGGTGATACCGCGAGTATTGAGAGCAGCACTGTTACGCTACTTTCACGACTCGTGCATCGCTGGGCATGCAAGCGGCCCCAAGACTTACACTAAGTTGTGTCGCTTTGCTACCTGGCTTGGCATGAAAAGGGACGTAATACGCTACGCCCGCTCGTGCCACGTGTGCCAAAGTGTGAAGCCCCGAGGCGGACGACCACCCGGCCTCATGCACCCGATTAACAGCCAGACTCCCTGGCAAATCGCGGCGTGCGACATCATGGGACCGTATCCTATGACACCGAGTAGGAACAAGTTCTTGCTGGTGGCCACGGATCACTTCAGCAAGTGGGTTGAACTTTTCCCCCTTAGAAAGCTGACGGCACGAGTGATCATGGAGAAGCTGATGGGCGTATTCACCAGGTTCGGTTTCCCAGAGCAGCTGATAACGGACAACGCGTCCTACTTCACTGCGAAGGTGTTCGTTGATTCGTGCGCTGCACTCGGCATTAAGCACAAGAAAACGACCACCTATCATGCTCAGTCGAACCCCACGGAACGAGTCAATCGCAACGTTAAGCACTTGCTTGTCGCGTACTCTGATAGGCACAAAGATTGGGACTCCTATCTGCCGGAGATCGCGTTTGCTTTGCGTTCGACCGTTAACCGCTCGACTGGGTATGCGCCGTGTTCTCTCAATCTGGGTAGAGAGCTGCTAAATCCGATGGACCGGATTCTATCGGACAGCAGGAAGACGCCAGTCGCTTCGTCAGCCCGAGCTGAGTACGCGACGCAGCTGCGCGCTAAGATGACGGAGGCCTTACGCAAGGCTCGCCGCAACCTGAGCACCGCTAGGGCGCAGCAGAAAGCACAGTACGACCGCTCGCACCGGGATGTTCACTACGAAGTGGGCGATCTGGTGCTTCGACGCCAGCACGTTCTCAGCGACGCTAGCAAACAGTTTGCGGCCTCGTTGGCGCCGAAATGGATCGGGCCGTTCCGCGTGCGAGAGAAACTTTCCTCGCTCGTTTACAGGCTCGAGGACTTGCGGTCGAAACCGACAGGCGGACCGGTGCACGTATGCGACCTGAAACGTTACGTGCAGCGAGATGAGTGGGTAGAGGACACAGCCCGACCCGCGCCGCAGTCGGATAACGAGATCTGCGATCAGCCGGCGAACCCCGCGTCCCGCTATAACTTGCGCCCTAGGCAGAAACAGAATCTGCCTGCGCAGCCTAGAGCGAGGGCGCGAGCCGGCAGGCAGTCTCGTTAGATGCATGAACGTACGGGCCGCTCATGCCGATCAGTGTCACGCAAGACTGACTTGCATTAACCCTCATGACTCTCGTGAGGGTCGAACAGCCACGCAGCACGCGCTGCGGGAGCTGGCTACATCTGTGTTGACCTTTTCCAGCGCAGATGGAAAAGAAGCAGGGCACATCGGAACGACACCGTTCCACTACCAGCCACCATCCAGCTTCGGCAACGCGCCGCGCCCAAGGCTCGACGCTACGCCCCGCCCGCGACCTGCAGTTGCCACCCTGGCCACCCCGGCTACCTGCCACAACGCATCGGAGCTGCCCACCCGTCGACTGTGCGCCACCGCCTGCGGGGCCCCATTACCACCGCAACCCTGGGTCCTCGCCTGCTGACCAGGTATGCCAGGGCAGCCCAACCGCGGCCTCAACCATAAAGCGCCGCAGCCCTGGCCCCTGAAGCCACCTGACCCAGTACCTCAGGGGCGCAGCCATGGACCTGGCCTCCAAGCCATCCCAGCCGGCGCCAAGGAGGCGGTCGACCGAATTCGCCGGAACGGCGCAGCCGCGCGCACTCGGAAGACCGTGAGAGGGAGCAAGATTCCAAGCGTCATCGTGCGGGAGGCCAAGCCCTCGGAGCGAAGCAGCTGATCGGCGGGGCGTGGCGCGGCCGTCAACCGATGCACCGGCGGGAGCTGAAGAACTTCGATCCCAGGATGGCGGAGATCAAGTAATGTTGCCCCTGTTTCTGTGTTCGGGAGGCTTCTTAAGGAGGGGAGGATGTGGGACACACTGGTATCCCCTCCTCGTCCCCCGCGCCAGCGGCGACCGTGACCTACACGGGCGCGCTGGCCACCAGGAATGTGGAGAGAAGGCACCCCCGCGACTCTGCTCATTTCCGCCCCAGCACTGACGTGACGTCGCGGCAGCGCGCCACCTTCTGCGGTGAGGGTAGCACGCCTAAGCTTGACGGTAACGATTTGCTGCGAGGGAGGCAATGACCGAGGGGATAAAAAGGGGTGATCGCGCGGCGGGAAGGCCTCTCGCCGCCGGACCTGACCTAACTACCCCACGGACCCCTTCTGCTGCCCGCCGGCCCCCGAACACCAACGCCGGTCGACGTCAACGACTTGGTGAGCTACTGAACATCTATTTTACGGATAGAACATTCTTCCGCAGTGTGCTTTACCTCGCGTTAGGATAATAAACAATTTCCTAGCGTGCCCTGCCGTTGCCTATTTCGTCCGGACCTGCCGTGGCTGCGACTCTGCGCCACGGGTTGGGGAAACGTGTTGCGTGCTTAAATAACGCCTGCGTGTAGCTTGCACGGAAGCTCGCCTTCCCGGCCGGCTGGACGCAGAGTAACCCCATAAGGTCTAGCTTTCATGGTGCGCGCATCGCTGGACGTTTTTGTTTTGTTGCAATTGGACCCCTTCGCTCACGAACTCGGTACTAAACAGGCGGTTCTCGCTGTTGAAGCGCCCGTTGATGCTGCTCGTGGTGCGGGTCTAGCTTTCATGGTGCGCGCATCGCTGGACGTTTTTGTTTTGCTGCAATTGGACCCCTTCGCTCACGAACTCGGTACTAAACAGGCGGTTCTCGCTGTGGATGCGCCCGTTTATGCTGCTCGTGGTGCGGGTCTAGCTTTCATGGTGCGCGCATCGCTGGACGTATTTGTTTTGCTGCAATTGGACCGCTTCGCTCACGAACTCGGTACTAAACAGGCGGTTCTCGCTGTTGATGCGCCCATTTTTGCTGCTCGTGGTGCGGGTCTAGCTTTCATGGTGCGCGCATCGCTGGACGTATTTGTTTTGTTCAATTGGAACCCTTCGCTCACAAACTCGGTACTAAACAGGCGGTTCTCTCTATTGAAGCGCCCGTCGATGCTGCTCGTGGTGCGGGTCCTGCTTTCATGGTGCGCGCATCGCTGGACGTATTTTTTTTGCTGCTATTGGACCGCTTCGCTCTGGAACTCGGTACTAAACAGGCGGTTCTCGCTGTCGAAGCGCCCGTTTATACTGCTCGTGGCGCGGGTCTAGCTTTCACGGTGCGCGCATCGCTGGACGTATTTGTTTTGTTGCAATTGGACCCCTTCGCTCACGATCTCGGTACTAAACAGGCGGTTCTCGCTGTTGATGCGCCCATTTTTGCTGCTCGTGGTGCAGGTCTAGCTTTCATGGTGCGCGCATCGCTGGATGTGTTTGTTTTGTTGCAATTGGACCCCTTCACTCACGAACTCGGTACTAAACAAGCGGTTCTCGCTGTTGAAGCGCCCGTTTATGCAGCTCGTGGTGCAGGTCTAGCTTTCATGGTGCGCGCATCGCTGGACGTATTTGTTTTGCTGCAATTGGACCGCTTCGCTCACGAACTCGGTACTAAACAGGCGGTTCTCGCTGTTGATGCGCCCATTTTTGCTGCTTGTGGTGCAGGTCTAGCTTTCATGGTGCGCGCATCGCTGGACGTATTTGTTTTGTTGCAATTGGACCCCTTCACTCACGAACTCGGTACTAAACAGGCGGTTCTCTCTGTTGAAGCGCCCGTTGATGCTGCTCGTGGTGCGGGTCTAGCGTTCATGGTGTGCGCATCGCTAGACGTATTTTTCTTTGCTGCAATTGGACCGCTTCGCTCTGCAACTCGGTACTAAACAGGCGGTTCTCGCTGTTGAAGCGCCCGTTTATACTGCTCGTGGCGCGGGTCTAGCTTTCACGGTGCGCGCATCGCTGGACGTATTTGTTTTGTTGCAATTGGACCCCTTCGCTCACGATCTCGGTACTGAACAGGCGGTTCTCGCTGTTGATGCGCCCATTTTTGCTGCTCGTGGTGCAGGTCTAGCTTTCATGGTGCGCGCATCGCTGGACATTTTTGTTTTGCTGCAATTGGACCCCTTCGCTCACGAACTCGGTACTAAACAGGCGGTTCTCGCTGTGGATGCGTCCTTTTATGCTGCTAGTGGTGCGGGTCTAGGTTTCATGGTGCCCGCATCGAAGGACGTATTTTTTTTGCTTCAATTGGACCGCTTCGCTCACGAACTCTGTACTAAACAAGCGGTTCTCGCTGTTGAAGCGCCCGTTTATGCAGCTCGTGGTGCAGGTCTAGCTTTCATGGTGCGCGCATCGCTGGACGTATTTGTTTTGTTGCAATTGGACCCCTTCACTCACGAACTCGGTACTAAACAGGCGGTTCTCTCTATAGAAGCGCCCGTTGATGCTGCTCGTGGTGCGGGTCTAGCTTTCATGGTGCGCGCATCGCTGGACGTATTTTTTTTTGCTGCAATTGGACCGCTTCACTCACGAACTCGGTACTAAACAGGCGGTTCTCGCTGTTGAAGCACCCGTTTATGCTGCTCGTGGAGCGGGTCTAGCTTTCACGGTGTGCGCATCGCTGGACGTATTTGTTTTGTTGCAATTGGACCCCTTCGCTTTCGAACTCGGTACTAAACAGGCGGTTCTCGCTGTGGATGCATCCTTTTATGCTGCTCGGGGTGCGTGTCTAGCTTTCATGGTGAGCGCATCGCTGGACGTATTTGTTTTGTTGCAATTGGACCCCTTCACTCACGAACTCGGTACTAAACAGGCGGTTCTCGCTGTTGAAGCACCCGTTTATGCTGCTCGTGGTGCGGGTCTAGCTTTCACGGTGTGCGCATCGCTGGACGTATTTGTTTTGTTGCATTGGGACCCCTTCGCTTACGAACTCGGTACTAAACAGGCGGTTCTCGCTGTGGATGGGTCTTTTTATGCTGCTCGTGGTGCGGGTCTAGCTTTCATGGTGCGCGCATCGCTGGACGTATTTGTTTTGCTGCAATTGGACCGCTTCGCTCACGAACTCGGTACTAAACAGGCGGTTCTCGCTGTTGAAGCGCCCGTTTATGCTGCTCGTGGTGCGGGTCTAGCTTTCACGGTGTGCGCATCGCTGGACGTATTTGTTTTGTTGCAATTGGAACCCTTCGCTTACGATCTCGGTATTAAACAGGCGGTTCTCGCTGTTGATGCGCCCTTTCTTGCTGCTCGTGGTGCAGGTCTAGCTTTCATGGTGCGCGCATCGCTGGATGTGTTTGTTTTGTTGCAATTGGACCCCATCGCTCACGAACTCGGTACTAAACAAGCGGTTCTCGCGGTTGAAGCGCCCGTTTATGCAGCTCGTGGTGTAGGTCTAGCTTTCATCGTGCGCGCATCGCTGGACGTATTTATTTTGTTGCAATTAGACCCCTTCGCTCACGAACTCGGTACTAAACAGACGGTTCTCGCTGTTGATGCGCCCTTTTTTGCTGCTCGTGGTGCAGGTCTAGCTTTCACGGTGCGCGCATCGCTGGATGTGTTTGTTTTGTCGCAATTGGACCCCTTCGCTCACGAACTCGGTACTAAACAAGCGGTTCTCGCTGTTGAAGCGCCCGTTTGTGCAGCTCGTGGTGCAGGTCTAGCTTTCATGGTGCGCGCATCGCTGGACGTATTTGTTTTGTTTCAATTGGACCCCTTCACTCACGAACTCGGTACTAAAGAGGCGGTTCTCGCTGTTGATGCGCCCGTTAATGCTGCTCGTGGTGCAGGTCTAGCTTTCATGGTGTGCGCATCGCAGGACGTATTTGTTTTGTTGCAATTGGACCCCTTCGCTCACGAACTCGGTACTAAACAGGCGGTTCTCGCTGTTGAAGCGCCCGTTGATGCTGCTCGTGGTGCTGGTCTAGCTTTCATGGTGCGCGCATCGCTGGACGTGTTTTTTTTGCTGCTATTGGACCGCTTCGCTCTGGAACTCGGTACTAAACAGGCGGTTCTCGCTGTTGAAGCGCCCGTTTATACTGCTCGTGGCGCGGGTCTAGCTTTCACGGTGCGCGCATCGCTGGACGTATTTGTTTTGTTGCAATTGGACCCCTTCGCTCACGATCTCGGTACTAAACAG
Organism: Amblyomma americanum; assembly: GCF_052857255.1. Lineage (NCBI taxonomy): Eukaryota > Metazoa > Arthropoda > Arachnida > Ixodida > Ixodidae > Amblyomma > Amblyomma americanum. The sequence goes on along the minus strand of NW_027526511.1, from coordinate 342,907 downwards.
GCGGTTCTCGCTGTTGATGCGCCCATTTTTGCTGCTCGTGGTGCAGGTCTAGCTTTCATGGTGCGCGCATCGCTGGATGTGTTTGTTTTGTTGCAATTGGACCCCTTCGCTCACGAACTCGGTACTAAACAGGCGGTTCTCGCTGTTGAAGCGCCCGTTTATGCTGCTCGTGGTGCAGGTCTAGCTTTCATGGTGTGCGCATCGCTGGACGTTTTTGTTTTGTTGCAATTGGACCCCTTCGCTCACAAACTCGGTACTAAACAAGCGGTTCTCGCTGTTGATGCGCCCGTTGATGCAGCTCGTGGTTCAGGTCTAGCTTTCATGGTGCGCGCATCGCTGGCCGTATTTGTTTTGTTGCAATTGGACCCCTTCGCTCACGAACTCGGTACTAAACAGGCGGTTCTCGCTGTTGATGCGTCCTTTTATGCTGCTAGTGGTGCGGGTCTAGGTTTCATGGTGCGCGCATCGAAGGACGTATTTCATTTGCTTCAATTGGACCGCTTCGCTCACGAACTCTGTACTAAACAAGCGGTTCCCGCTGTTGAAGCGCCCGTTTATGCAGCTCGTGGTGCAGGTCTAGCTTTCATGGTGCGCGCATCGCTGGACGTATTTGTTTTGTTGCAATTGGACCCCTTCACTCACGAACTCGGTACTAAACAGGCGGTTCTCTCTATAGAAGCGCCCGTTGATGCTGCTCGTGGTGCGGGTCTAGCTTTCATGGTGCGCGCATCGCTGGACGTATTTTTTTTGCTGCAATTGGAACCCTTCGCTTACGATCTCGGTATTAAACAGGCGGTTCTCGCTGTTGATGCGCCCTTTCTTGCTGCTCGTGGTGCAGGTCTAGCTTTCATGGTGCGCGCATCGCTGGATGTGTTTGTTTTGTTGCAATTGGACCCCATCGCTCACGAACTCGGTACTAAACAAGCGGTTCTCGCTGTTGAAGCGCCCGTTTATGCAGCTCGTGGTGTAGGTCTAGCTTTCATCGTGCGCGCATCGCTGGACGTATTTATTTTGTTGCAATTAGACCCCTTCGCTCACGAACTCGGTACTAAACAGACGGTTCTCGCTGTTGATGCGCCTTTTTTTGCTGCTCGTGGTGCAGGTCTAGCTTTCACGGTGCGCGCATCGCTGGATGTGTTTGTTTTGTCGCAATTGGACCCCTTCGCTCACGAACTCGGTACTAAACAAGCGGTTCTCGCTGTTGAAGCGCCCGTTTGTGCAGCTCGTGGTGCAGGTCTAGCTTTCATGGTGTGCGCATCGCTGGATGTATTTGTTTTGTTGCAATTGGACCCCTTCGCTCACGAACTCGGTACTAAACAGGCGGTTCTCGCTGTTGAAGCGCCCGTTGATGCTGCTCGTGGTGCTGGTCTAGCTTTCATGGTGCGCGCATCGCTGGACGTATTTTTTTTGCTGCTATTGGACCGCTTCGCTCTGGAACTCGGTACTAAACAGGCGGTTCTCGCTGTTGATGCGCCCTTTTTTGCTGCTCGTGGTGCAGGTCTATCTTTCACGGTGCGCGCATCGCTGGATGTGTTTGTTTTGTCGCAATTGGACCCCTTCGCTCACGAACTCGGTACTAAACAAGCGGTTCTCGCTGTTGAAGCGCCCGTTTGTGCAGCTCGTGGTGCAGGTCTAGCTTTCATGGTGTGCGCATCGCTGGACGTATTTGTTTTGTTGCAATTGGACCCCTTCGCTCACGAACTCGGTACTAAACAGGCGGTTCTCGCTGTTGAAGCGCCCGTTGATGCTGCTCGTGGTGCTGGTCTAGCTTTCATGGTGCGCGCATCGCTGGACGTATTTTTTTTGCTGCTATTGGACCGCTTCGCTCTGGAACTCGGTACTAAACAGGCGGTTCTCGCTGTTGAAGCGCCCGTTTATACTACTCGTGGCGCGGGTCTAGCTTTCACGGTGCGCGCATCGCTGGACGTATTTGTTTGTTGCAATTGGACCCCTTCGCTCACGATCTCGGTACTAAACAGGCGGTTCTCGCTGTTGATGCGCCCATTTTTTCTGCTCGTGGTGCAGGTCTAGCTTTCATGGTGCGCGCATCGCTGGATGTGTTTGTTTTGTTGCAATTGGACCCCTTCGCTCACGAACTCGGTACTAAACAAGCGGTTCTCGCTGTTGAAGCGCCCGTTTATGCAGCTCGTGGTGCAGGTCTAGCTTTCATGGTGCGCGCATTGCTGGACGTATTTGTTTTGTTGCAATTGGACCCCTTCGCTCACGAACTCGGTACTAAACAGGCGGTTCTCGCTGTTGATGCGCCCGTTTATGCTGCTCGTGGTGCAGGTCTAGCTTTCATGGTGTGCGCATCACTGGACGTATTTGTTTTGTTGCAATTGGACCACTTCGCTCACGAACTCGGTACTAAACAGGCGGTTCTCGCTGTTAATGCGCCCTTTTTTGCTGCTCGTGGTGCAGGTCTAGCTTTCACGGTGCGCGCATCGCTGGATGTGTTTGTTTTGTCGCAATTGGACCCCTTCGCTCACGAACTCGGTACTAAACAAGCGGTTCTCGCTGTTGAAGCGCCCGTTTATGCAGCTCGTGGTGTAGGTCTAGCTTTCATCGTGCGCGCATCGCTGGACGTATTTATTTTGTTGCAATTAGACCCCTTCGCTCACGAACTCGGTACTAAACAGGCGGTTCTCGCTGTTGATGCGCCCTTTTTTGCTGCTCGTGGTGCAGGTCTATCTTTCACGGTGCGCGCATCGCTGGATGTGTTTGTTTTGTCGCAATTGGACCCCTTCGCTCACGAACTCGGTACTAAACAAGCGGTTCTCGCTGTTGAAGCGCCCGTTTATGCAGCTCGTGGTGCAGGTCTAGCTTTCATGGTGCGCGCATCGCTGGACGTATTTGTTTTGTTTCAATTGGACCCCTTCACTCACGAACTCGGTACTAAAGAGGCGGTTCTCGCTGTTGATGCGCCCGTTTATGCTGCTCGTGGTGCAGGTCTAGCTTTCATGGTGTGCGCATCGCTGGACGTATTTGTTTTGTTGCAATTGGACCCCTTCGCTCACGAACTCGGTACTAAACAGGCGGTTCTCGCTGTTGATGCGCCCGTTTATGCTGCTCGTGGTGTAGGTCTAGCTTTCATGGTGCGCGCATCGCTGGACGTTTTTGTTTTGCTGCAGTTGGACCCCTTCGCTCACGAACTCGGTACTAAACAGGCGGTTCTCGCTGTTGAAGCGCCCGTTTATGCTGCTCGTGGTACAGGTCTAGCTTTCATGGTGCGCGCATCGCTGGACGTTTTTGTTTTGTTGCAATTGGACCCCTTCGCTCACGAACTCGGTACTAAACAGGCGGTTCTCGCTGTTGAAGCGCCCGTTTATGCTGCTCGTGGTGCAGGTCTAGCTTTCATGGTGTGCGCATCGCTGGACGTATTTGTTTTTTTGCAATTGGACCCCTTCGCTCACGAACTCGGTACTAAACAGGCGGTTCTCGCTGTTGATGCGCCCGTTTATGCTGCTCGTGGTGCGGGTCTACCTTTCATGGTGCGCGCATCGCTGGACGTTTTTGTTTTGCTGCAATTGGACCCCTTCGCTCAAAAACTCGGTACTAAACAGGCGGTTCTCGCTGTGGATGCGTCCTTTTATGCTGCTCGTGGTGCGGGTCTAGCTTTCATGGTGCGCGCATCGCTGGACGTATTTGTTTTGTTCAATTGGAACCCTTCGCTCACAAACTCGGTACTAAACAGGCGGTTCTCTCTATTGAAGTGCCCGTTGATGCTGCTCGTGGTGCGGGTCTAGCTTTCATGGTGCGCGCATCGCTGGACGTATTTTTTTTGTTGCAATTGGACCACTTCGCTCACGAACTCGGTACTAAACAGGCGGTTCTCGCTGTTGATGCGCCCGTTTATGCTGCTCGTGGTGCGGGTCTAGCTTTCATGGTGCGCGCATCGCTGGACGTTTTTGTTTTGCTGCAATTGGACCCCTTCGCTCAAAAACTCGGTACTAAACAGGCGGTTCTCGCTGTGGATGCGTCCTTTTATGCTGCTCGTGGTGCGGGTCTAGCTTTCATGGTGCGCGCATCGCTGGACGTATTTGTTTTGTTGCAATTGGACCCCTTCGCTCACGAACTCGGTACTAAACATGCGGTTCTCGCTGTTGAAGCGCCCGTTGATGCTGCTCGTGGTGCTGGTTGTGGGATACACTGGTATCCCCTCCTCGTCCCCCGCGCCAGCGGCGACCGTGACCTACACGGGCGCGCTGGCCACCAGGAATGTGGAGAGAAGGCACCCCCGCGACTCTGCTCATTTCCGCCCCAGCACTGACGTGACGTCACGGCAGCGCGCCACCTTCTGCGGAGAGGGTAGCACTCCTAAGCTTGACGGTAACGATTTGCTGCGAGGGAGGCAATGACCGAGGGGATAAAAAGGGGTGATCGCGCGGCGGGAAGGCCTCTCGCCGCCGGACCTGACCTAACTACCCCACGGACCCCTTCCGCTGCCCGCCGGCCCCCGAACACCAACGCCGGTCGACGTCAACGACTTGGTGAGCTACTGAACATCTATTTTACGGATAGAACATTCTTCCGCAGTGTGCTTTACCTCGCGTTAGGATAATAAACTATTTCCTAGCGTGCCCTGCCGTTGCCTTTTTCGTCCGGACCTGCCGTGGCTGCGACTCTGCGCCACGGGTTGGGGAAACGTGTTGCGTGCTTAAATAACGCCTGCGTGTAGCTTGCACGGAAGCTCGCCTTCCCGGCCGGCTGGACGCAGAGTGACCCCATATCTTGTCGCCCGAACGTGGGGCGAACTAGGCAATCGAGCAGTGACCTTTGTTGGAGCGAACGACTTCCGTCGCCCTAACAAAGGATGGCAGCCGACAGGAGTGACTTGCAGTCTTTGTTTATGCTGTCAGAGCCAGCGGCACATAACCAGGGCTCCCTACTTGACGCGCCGTTGGAAGGGTTTGAATTTGTGAATCATGGGCGTTCCACGCGGAATAGCCGAGTAACATCCCCTGACGCGTTGGTAGGACTTAGGCCTGGCATGGGGGGCTCCACATCGGGCGCCTCGCCGCTCCGCGGCGCGAACAATGAGGCACCTAGGCCACATCATTCGACGCCATCAGCGGCTGCGCCCAACTCCGGGGGTGTTAGTCCGCAATCATCCGAGGTGCTCTTGCAGAACGCAATGCAGGTTATGCAGAGTCTAGCGGGTATTTTGCAAAACAATTTGCAAGCCCCGGCCCAGTCACCACGTGTTAGGATAGACTTGCCTACCTACACGGGGTACCACGACATTGCGGGAGCAAATGAGTACCTCGACCGTCTGCTGCATTATCAGCAAGTGACAGGAATCGCAGACGCCGAAATGCTCGCGCGTGTTGTGCCTGTTTCTTTGACGGAGCAAGCGGCCCGCTGGTACCGACTAGCCGGCAACCGAGCGAGGACAATGGAGGAGTTTTGCGCAAGCTTCCGCGACGAATTCCTTCCCGCAAACTATGAGTGGCGTTTGAGGAGAGAGCTGGAGCTCCGAACCCAGCACCCCGACGAGTCTCTGTTAGAGTACGTCCGAGCGATGGACGAACTTTATCGCCTCGCTGACCCTCGCGCCACGAACACGGAGAAAGTTGAGCGTGTCACGAGACAAGCGCACCCGACTTTCACGGCTTACCTGAGAGGAGTCAGGTTCAGAGATTTGGATGAGCTGGCAGCTGAGGCGAAGCGCATTCAGGGAGACATCCTCTCTGCGCGAGCGTATCGGCCGCCCCCACCCGCATCGCTGTCACTTGAGCCGCGCTGCGCGTGGAATGGCAGCTCAGCGCGCAGTCCATCTAGAACTGAAGCGTCAGCACAGTTTGCTGACGAGCGTGTCCCAAGGGGTTGGGAGTTGACCGACCGCGCTTTGGACCCATTCAGCTACGCGTGGCGAACAGCACACGCTGCCGCAGAGCGGAATGAACCGAGGCGAGATCGCGAGGCCGACACGCGGCCCCCACCATCCGCGCCGCGAGTTCGAGATGACCGACCGGAACGGGGCGACCAGCGCCTAGCCCGTCGGGGCCCGGGCAACCGTTGCTACCGGTGCGACCAGCCGGGACACTTCGCCCGCGAGTGTGGCCGCCCTCCCGCCCGTGACCAAACACGGTCGGGAAACGGCCAAAGCCGCCGGTGATCGACCTTCGATTCCGCGCGGCGTGCACAGAAAACCCAGGTTTGCTAGCGCCTTTGGCATGTCGCGTAGGAAATTCTGTTGACCTGTCAGCGCCGTTCATTGAGCTAACGATAGCTCGAAAGAAATTCACCGCGTTACTAGATACAGGAGCAAGCGCTTCTTTGTTCGGTGACGAGGTGTTAAACCATCTCCGCGAGAACAAAATCCGGCTGAGAGAGTGCGATACCACTTTTCGCCTCGCGAGCGGCACAGCGCAATCAAGCGGTGCAGCTAGGATAGTGGTTCGCTGGGAAAGACGCGTGCGGCGACAACGCCTCGTTCATCTTCCCTGTTTATCCGTTCCTGTAATTCTTGGACGAGACTTCCTAGCCAAGACAGGTATTGTGATAGACATCAGCAGCGGAGGCTACAGGGAGCGCACGTCAGGCGCCTTGAAGCCTTTCGCGAAAGCGCCCGCGGCGTCGCAGACCATTCAGACTCCGAACGCGGCGCGAGCGGGGGGAGACCGTGACAAATCCACCGCGCCAGCCCGAGATCCAGGAGGCGAGCGGACCATCGCCGCTGAGGGAGAGGGCAGAGAGAAGGTTGCCGCGGTAGAAAGCTGCTCTGCCGCGCAGGGAAGGTCAGCGCACCCCTTGTTGTCGGAAGTGAACAGCGTGACGGAGAGGGAGAAGGCACGTTTGTCATCGCTCCTCTACGAGTACAACGCGACATTCACTGACCGCCCGGGCCTCACTACCCTAGTCAGGCACCGAATAGACACGGGTGACGCACTGCCTTGGAAGTGCAATCCTAGACCAATTAGCTTGGCCAAGAGAAAAGCACTGGACAGCGCCTTAGACGAACTTATCGACACTGGCGTTGTTGAGAGGTCTAACAGCCCTTGGGGCTTCCCGGTAGTCTTGGTTCCAAAGAAAGACGATACATATCGACTTTGCGTGGACTACCGCAAGCTGAATGAGGTTACGAGGAAAGACGCCTACCCTCTACCCACCATTTCTTCCCTAGTGTCCAACCTAGGTGGGGCGAAGTACTTCACAACGCCCGATGCTAGTCGCGGATACTTTCAGGTTGAAATGAATGAGCGGGACAAGGAGAAAACTGCTTTCACTTGTCACAGAGGCCTTTTCCAGTTCAAGAGAATGTCTTTTGGTTTGGTAGGAGCACCCGCTACTTATCAGCGCCTAATGGACCGTGTTCTGGGAGATGCGAAGTGGCAACATGCGCTCGAGTACCTAGACGACATCGTGGTGTACTCGAAAACGTTCGAGGAACACCTGCGCCACTTGAGGGACGTCCTAGAGAGGCTGAGGTCCGCGGGAATCACTTTGAACCCGAAGAAGGCACAGATCGCCGCGACCCGAATAACACTGTTGGGGTTCACGATCGACAGAGGCCGCATTCTGCCGTGCGACGATAAGCTTGAGGCTTTGCTTAAGTTTCCGTCGCCCACAGATATAGCCGGACGCAGGCGCTTCCTGGGAATGGCGAACTTTTATCGCCAGTTCATCCCAGAGTGCGCAGCGCTGCAGGCGCCTTTGACAAAGCTTTTGAAGAAAGGCGAGCGCTGGAGTTGGGGTCACGAGCAAGAGGATGCACTGCGCAACCTCACCAAAGTACTCGCTGACACGGCTGAGTTGCAGCTAGCCGACCTAAACAGGGAGTTTGTGATTCAAACCGACGCAAGCGACCTGGGCTTAGGAGCAGTGTTGCTTCAGGAGCATGAAGGCTTTCTCCGTCCGGTAGCTTTCGCGAGCCGTTCGTTGACGCCGGCAGAGAGAAACTACTCGGTGACAGAGAAGGAATGTCTCGCGATAGTTTTTGCTCTGCGTAAGTTCAACTACTACGTCGATGGGGTGACATTTGTGATCGAGACGGATCACATGGCGCTCACCTGGCTGAGACGACTCAGCGAGCCGAGCGGCCGCCTAGCGCGTTGGTCCCTGTTGCTGCAGCGTTACGACTTCACCGTGCGCTACCGCAAAGGGAAAAACAACGCTGTGGCTGACGCACTCTCGCGAGCGCCTGTCCAGTGCGAGGAAGGTCACGCGACCGACCGCCCGACAGCCGGGGAGAGCGAGGGACTGACCCGAGCCGTAGCCGATGTAAGGAACGCGGACCAACCGTTGATCCAGGGCGAGAGCGTGAACCACGTGGACTACGCGAGTTCCGTGGGGATCGTGTTCAGCAGAAAGGAGCTGCTCGAAGCTCAGCAGAAGGATCCGTTTTGTCGAAAGGTGTTCGACGGGCTCCGGGAGCCGGGCGGCAGGGCCGCCGCGCACAAGGAGACAGCTGGTTTTGCTGTCGGTGCGGAGCGCTGGGAAACAGCTGGTAGTGCTGTGAGCGCGATGGATTCGTATCTGCTGGATTCCGACGGCGTCCTGCTGAGGTATATCCCCTCCGAGAACGACACAAACGAGGCGTTCAAGGTGGTGATACCGCGAGTATTGAGAGCAGCACTGTTACGCTACTTTCACGACTCGTGCATCGCTGGGCATGCAAGCGGCCCCAAGACTTACACTAAGTTGTGTCGCTTTGCTACCTGGCTTGGCATGAAAAGGGACGTAATACGCTACGCCCGCTCGTGCCACGTGTGCCAAAGTGTGAAGCCCCGAGGCGGACGACCACCCGGCCTCATGCACCCGATTAACAGCCAGACTCCCTGGCAAATCGCGGCGTGCGACATCATGGGACCGTATCCTATGACACCGAGTAGGAACAAGTTCTTGCTGGTGGCCACGGATCACTTCAGCAAGTGGGTTGAACTTTTCCCCCTTAGAAAGCTGACGGCACGAGTGATCATGGAGAAGCTGATGGACGTATTCACCAGGTTCGGTTTCCCAGAGCAGCTGATAACGGACAACGCGTCCTACTTCACTGCGAAGGTGTTCGTTGATTCGTGCGCTGCACTCGGCATTAAGCACAAGAAAACGACCACCTATCATGCTCAGTCGAACCCCACGGAACGAGTCAATCGCAACGTTAAGCACTTGCTTGTCGCGTACTCTGATAGGCACAAAGATTGGGACTCCTATCTGCCGGAGATCGCGTTTGCTTTGCGTTCGACCGTTAACCGCTCGACTGGGTATGCGCCGTGTTCTCTCAATCTGGGTAGAGAGCTGCTAAATCCGATGGACCGGATTCTATCGGACAGCAGGAAGACGCCAGTCGCTTCGTCAGCACGAGCTGAGTACGCGACGCAGCTGCGCGCTAAGATGACGGAGGCCTTACGCAAGGCTCGCCGCAACCTGAGCACCGCTAGGGCGCAGCAGAAAGCACAGTACGACCGCTCGCACCGGGATGTTCACTACGAAGTGGGCGATCTGGTGCTTCGACGCCAGCACGTTCTCAGCGACGCTAGCAAACAGTTTGCGGCCTCGTTGGCGCCGAAATGGATCGGGCCGTTCCGCGTGCGAGAGAAACTTTCCTCGCTCGTTTACAGGCTCGAGGACTTGCGGTCGAAACCGACAGGCGGACCGGTGCACGTATGCGACCTGAAACGTTACGTGCAGCGAGATGAGTGGGTAGAGGACACAGCCCGACCCGCGCCGCAGTCGGATAACGAGATCTGCGATCAGCCGGCGAACCCCGCGTCCCGCTATAACTTGCGCCCTAGGCAGAAACAGAATCTGCCTGCGCAGCCTAGAGCGAGGGCGCGAGCCGGCAGGCAGTCTCGTTAGATGCATAAACGTACGGGCCGCTCATGCCGATCAGTGTCACGCAAGACTGACTTGCATTAACCCTCATGACTCTCGTGAGGGTCGAACAGCCACGCAGCACGCGCTGCGGGAGCTGGCTACATCTGTGTTGACCTTTTCCAGCGCAGATGGAAAAGAAGCAGGGCACATCGGAACGACACCGTTCCACTACCAGCCACCATCCAGCTTCGGCAACGCGCCGCGCCCAAGGCTCGACGCTACGCCCCGCCCGCGACCTGCAGTTGCCACACTGGCCACCCCGGCTACCTGCCACAACGCATCGGAGCTGCCCACCCGTCGACTGTGCGCCACCGCCTGCGGGGCCCCATTACCACCGCAACCCTGGTTCCTCGCCTGCTGACCAGGTATGCCAGGGCAGCCCAACCGCGGCCTCAACCATAAAGCGCCGCAGCCCTGGCCCCTGAAGCCACCTGACCCAGTACCTCAGGGGCGCAGCCATGGACCTGGCCTCCAAGCCATCCCAGCCGGCGCCAAGGAGGCGGTCGACCGAATTCGCCGGAACGGCGCAGCCGCGCGCACTCGGAAGACCGTGAGAGGGAGCAAGATTCCAAGCGTCATCGTGCGGGAGGCCAAGCCCTCGGAGCGAAGCAGCTGATCGGCGGGGGCGTGGCGCGGCCGTCAACCGATGCACCGGCGGGAGCTGAAGAACTTCGATCCCAGGATGGCGGAGATCAAGTAATGTTGCCCCTGTTTCTGTGTTCGGGAGGCTTCTTAAGGAGGGGAGGATGTGGGACACACTGGTATCCCCTCCTCGTCCCCCGCGCCAGCGGCGACCGTGACCTACACGGGCGCGCTGGCCACCAGGAATGTGGAGAGAAGGCACCCCCGCGACTCTGCTCATTTCCGCCCCAGCACTGACGTGACGTCACGGCAGCGCGCCACCTTCTGCGGAGAGGGTAGCACGCCTAAGCTTGACGGTAACGATTTGCTGCGAGGGAGGCAATGACCGAGGGGATAAAAAGGGGTGATCGCGCGGCGGGAAGGCCTCTCGCCGCCGGACCTGACCTAACTACCCCACGGACCCCTTCCGCTGCCCGCCGGCCCCCGAACACCAACGCCGGTCGACGTCAACGACTTGGTGAGCTACTGAACATCTATTTTACGGATAGAACATTCTTCCGCAGTGTGCTTTACCTCGCGTTAGGATAATAAACTATTTCCTAGCGTGCCCTGCCGTTGCCTATTTCGTCCGGACCTGCCGTGGCTGCGACTCTGCGCCACGGGTTGGGGAAACGTGTTGCGTGCTTAAATAACGCCTGCGTGTAGCTTGCACGGAAGCTCGCCTTCCCGGCCGGCTGGACGCAGAGTGACCCCATAAGGTCTAGCTTTCATGGTGCGCGCATCGCTGGACGTTTTTGTTTTGTTGCAATTGGACCCCTTCGCTCACGAACTCGGTACTAAACAGGCGGTTCTCGCTGTTGAAGCGCCCGTTGATGCTGCTCGTGGTGCGGGTCTAGCTTTCATGGTGCGCGCATCGCTGGACGTTTTTGTTTTGCTGCAATTGGACCCCTTCGCTCACGAACTCGGTACTAAACAGGCGGTTCTCGCTGTGTATGCGCCCGTTTATGCTGCTCGTGGTGCGGGTCTAGCTTTCATGGTGCGCGCATCGCTGGACGTTTTTGTTTTGCTGCAATTGGACCCCTTCGCTCACGAACTCGGTACTAAACAGGCGGTTCTCGCTGTGGATGCGTCCTTTTATGCTGCTCGTTGTGCGGGTCTAGCTTTCATGGTGCGCGCATCGCTGGACGTATTTGTTTTGTTCAATTGGAACCCTTCGCTCACAAACTCGGTACTAAACAGGCGGTTCTCTCTATTGAAGCGCCCGTTGATGCTGCTCGTGGTGCGGGTCTAGCTTTCATGGTGCGCGCATCGCTGGACGTATTTTTTATGCTGCTATTGGACCGCTTCGCTCTGGAACTCGGTACTAAACAGGCGGTTCTCGCTGTCGAAGCGCCCGTTTATACTGCTCGTGGCGCGGGTCTAGCTTTCACGGTGCGCGCATCGCTGGACGTATTTGTTTTGTTGCAATTGAACCCCTTCGCTCACGATCTCGGTACTAAACAGGCGGTTCTCGCTGTTGATGCGCCCATTTTTGCTGCTCGTGGTGCAGGTCTAGCTTTCATGGTGCGCGCATCGCTGGATGTGTTTGTTTTGTTGCAATTGGACCCCTTCACTCACGAACTCGGTACTAAACAAGCGGTTCTCGCTGTTGAAGCGCCCGTTTATGCAGCTCGTGGTGCAGGTCTAGCTTTCATGGTGCGCGCATCGCTGGACGTATTTGTTTTGTTGCAATTGGATCCCTTCGCTCACGAACTCGGAACTAAACAGGCGGTTCTCGCTGTTGATACGCCCGTTTATGCTGCTCGTGGTGCAGGTCTAGCTTTCATGGTGTGCGCATCGCTGGACGTATTTGTTTTGTTGCAATTGGACCACTTCGCTCACGAACTCGGTACTAAACAGGCGGTTCTCTCTATTGAAGCGCCCGTTGATGCTGCTCGTGGTGCGGGTCTAGCTTTCATGGTGCGCGCATCGCTGGACGTATTTGTTTTGTTCAATTGGAACCATTCGCTCACAAACTCGGTAGTAAACAGGCGGTTCTCTCTATTGAAGCGCCCGTTGATGCTGCTCGTGGTGCGGGTCTAGCTTTCATGGTGCGCGCATCGCTGGCCGTATTTGTTTTGCTGCAATTGGACCGCTTCGCTCACGAACTCGGTACTAAACAGGCGGTTCTCGCTGTTGATGCGCCCATTTTTGCTGCTCGTGGTGCAGGTCTAGCTTTCATGGTGCGCGCATCGCTGGACGTATTTGTTTTGTTGCAATTGGACCCCTTCACTCACGAACTCGGTACTAAACAGGCGGTTCTCTCTATTGAAGCGCCCGTTGATGCTGCTCGTGGTGCGGGTCTAGCGTTCATGGTGTGCGCATCGCTAGACGTATTTTTCTTTGCTGCAATTGGACCGCTTCGCTCTGCAACTCGGTACTAAACAGGCGGTTCTCGCTGTTGAAGCGCCCGTTTATACTGCTCGTGGCGCGGGTCTAGCTTTCACGGTGCGCGCATCGCTGGACGTATTTGTTTTGTTGCAATTGGACCCCTTCGCTCACGATCTCGGTACTGAAGAGGCGGTTCTCGCTGTTGATGCGCCCATTTTTGCTGCTCGTGGTGCAGGTCTAGCTTTCATGGTGCGCGCATCGCTGGACATTTTTGTTTTGCTGCAATTGGACCCCTTCGCTCACGAACTCGGTACTAAACAGGCGGTTCTCGCTGTGGATGCGTCGTTTTATGCTGCTAGTGGTGCGGGTCTAGGTTTCATGGTGCCCGCATCGAAGGACGTATTTTTTTTGCTTCAATTGGACCGCTTCGCTCACGAACTCTGTACTAAACAAGCGGTTCTCGCTGTTGAAGCGCCCGTTTATGCAGCTCGTGGTGCAGGTCTAGCTTTCATGGTGCGCGCATCGCTGGACGTATTTGTTTTGTTGCAATTGGACCCCTTCACTCACGAACTCGGTACTAAACAGGCGGTTCTCTCTATAGAAGCGCCCGTTGATGCTGCTCGTGGTGCGGGTCTAGCTTTCATAGTGCGCGCATCGCTGGACGTATTTTTTTTGCTGCAATTGGACCGCTTCACTCACGAACTCGGTACTAAACAGGCGGTTCTCGCTGTTGAAGCACCCGTTTATGCTGCTCGTGGAGCGGGTCTAGCTTTCACGGTGTGCGCATCGCTGGACGTATTTGTTTTGTTGCAATTGGACCCCTTCGCTTTCGAACTCGGTACTAAACAGGCGGTTCTCGCTGTGGATGCATCCTTTTATGCTGCTCGTGGTGCGTGTCTAGCTTTCATGGTGAGCGCATCGCTGGACGTATTTGTTTTGTTGCAATTGGACCCCTTCACTCACGAACTCGGTACTAAACAGGCGGTTCTCGCTGTTGAAGCACCCGTTTATGCTGCTCGTGGTGCGGGTCTAGCTTTCACGGTGTGCGCATCGCTGGACGTATTTGTTTTGTTGCATTGGGACCCCTTCGCTTACGAACTCGGTACTAAACAGGCGGTTCTCGCTGTGGATGGGTCTTTTTATGCTGCTCGTGGTGCGGGTCTAGCTTTCATGGTGCGCGCATCGCTGGACGTATTTGTTTTGCTGCAATTGGACCGCTTCGCTCACGAACTCGGTACTAAACAGGCGGTTCTCGCTGTTGAAGCGCCCGTTTATGCTGCTCGTGGTGCGGGTCTAGCTTTCACGGTGCGCGCATCGCTGGACGTATTTGTTTTGTTGCAATTGGAACCCTTCGCTTACGATCTCGGTATTAAACAGGCGGTTCTCGCTGTTGATGCGCCCTTTCTTGCTGCTCGTGGTGCAGGTCTAGCTTTCATGGTGCGCGCATCGCTGGATGTGTTTGTTTTGTTGCAATTGGACCCCATCGCTCACGAACTCGGTACTAAACAAGCGGTTCTCGCTGTTGAAGCGCCCGTTTATGCAGCTCGTGGTGTAGGTCTAGCTTTCATCGTGCGCGCATCGCTGGACGTATTTATTTTGTTGCAATTAGACCCCTTCGCTCACGAACTCGGTACTAAACAGACGGTTCTCGCTGTTGATGCGCCCTTTTTTGCTGCTCGTGGTGCAGGTCTAGCTTTCACGGTGCGCGCATCGCTGGATGTGTTTGTTTTGTCGCAATTGGACCCCTTCGCTCACGAACTCGGTACTAAACAAGCGGTTCTCGCTGTTGAAGCGCCCGTTTGTGCAGCTCGTGGTGCAGGTCTAGCTTTCATGGTGCGCGCATCGCTGGACGTATTTGTTTTGTTTCAATTGGACCCCTTCACTCACGAACTCGGTACTAAAGAGGCGGTTCTCGCTGTTGATGCGCCCGTTAATGCTGCTCGTGGTGCAGGTCTAGCTTTCATGGTGTGCGCATCGCTGGACGTATTTGTTTTGTTGCAATTGGACCCCTTCGCTCACGAACTCGGTACTAAACAGGCGGTTCTCGCTGTTGAAGCGCCCGTTGATGCTGCTCGTGGTGCTGGTCTAGCTTTCATGGTGCGCGCATCGCTGGACGTATTTTTTTTGCTGCTATTGGACCGCTTCGCTCTGGAACTCGGTACTAAACAGGCGGTTCTCGCTGTTGAAGCGCCCGTTTATACTGCTCGTGGCGCGGGTCTAGCTTTCACGGTGCGCGCATCGCTGGACGTATTTGTTTTGTTGCAATTGGACCCCTTCGCTCACGATCTCGGTACTAAACAGGCGGTTCTCGCTGTTGATGCGCCCATTTTTGCTGCTCGTGGTGCAGGTCTAGCTTTCATGGTGCGCGCATCGCTGGATGTGTTTGTTTTGTTGCAATTGGACCCCTTCGCTCACGAACTCGGTACTAAACAAGCGGTTCTCGCTGTTGAAGCGCCCGTTTATGCAGCTCGTGGTGCAGGTCTAGCTTTCATGGTTCGCGCATTGCTGGACGTATTTGTTTTGTTGCAATTGGACCCCTTCGCTCACGAACTCGGTACTAAACAGGCGGTTCTCGCTGTTGATGCGCCCGTTTATGCTGCTCGTGGTGCAGGTCGAGCTTTCATGGTGTGCGCATCACTGGACGTATTTGTTTTGTTGCAATTGGACCACTTCGCTCACGAACTCGGTACTAAACAGGCGGTTCTCGCTGTTGATGCGCCCTTTTTTGCTGCTCGTGGTGCAGGTCTAGCTTTCACGGTGCGCGCATCGCTGGATGTGTTTGTTTTGTCGCAATTGGACCCCTTCGCGCACGAACTCGGTACTAAACAAGCGGTTCTCGCTGTTGAAGCGCCCGTTTATGCAGCTCGTGGTGCAGGTCTAGCTTTCATGGTGCGCGCATCGCTGGACGTATTTGTTTTGCTGCAATTGGACCGCTTCGCTCACGAACTCGGTACTAAACAGGCGGTTCTCGCTGTTGAAGCGCCCGTTTATGCTGCTCGTGGTGCGGGTCTAGCTTTCACGGTGCGCGCATCGCTGGACGTATTTGTTTTGTTGCAATTGGAACTCTTCGCTTACGATCTCGGTATTAAACAGGCGGTTCTCGCTGTTGATGCGCCCTTTCTTGCTGCTCGTGGTGCAGGTCTAGCTTTCATGGTGCGCGCATCGCTGGATGTGTTTGTTTTGTTGCAATTGGACCCCTTCGCTCACGAACTCGGTACTAAACAAGCGGTTCTCGCTGTTGAAGCGCCCGTTTATGCAGCTCGTGGTGTAGGTCTAGCTTTCATCGTGCGCGCATCGCTGGACGTATTTATTTTGTTGCAATTAGACCCCTTCGCTCACGAACTCGGTACTAAACAGGCGGTTCTCGCTGTTGATGCGCCCTTTTTTGCTGCTCGTGGTGCAGGTCTATCTTTCACGGTGCGCGCATCGCTGGATGTGTTTGTTTTGTCGCAATTGGACCCCTTCGCTCACGAACTCGGTACTAAACAAGCGGTTCTCGCTGTTGAAGCGCCCGTTTATGCAGCTCGTGGTGCAGGTCTAGCTTTCATGGTGCGTGCATCGCTGGACGTATTTGTTTTGTTTCAATTGGACCCCTTCACTCACGAACTCGGTACTAAAGAGGCGGTTCTCGCTGTTGATGCGCCCGTTTATGCTGCTCGTGGTGCAGGTCTAGCTTTCATGGTGTGCGCATCGCTGGACGTATTTGTTTTGTTGCAATTGGACCGCTTCGCTCACGAACTCGGTACTAAACAGGCGGTTCTCGCTGTTGATGCGCCCTTTTTTGCTGCTCGTGGTGCAGGTCTATCTTTCACGGTGCGCGCATCGCTGGATGTGTTTGTTTTGTCGCAATTGGACCCCTTCGCTCACGAACTCGGTACTAAACAAGCGGTTCTCGCTGTTGAAGCGCCCGTTTATGCAGCTCGTGGTGCAGGTCTAGCTTTCATGGTGCGTGCATCGCTGGACGTATTTGTTTTGTTTCAATTGGACCCCTTCACTCACGAACTCGGTACTAAAGAGGCGGTTCTCGCTGTTGATGCGCCCGTTTATGCTGCTCGTGGTGCAGGTCTAGCTTTCATGGTGTGCGCATCGCTGGACGTATTTGTTTTGTTGCAATTGGACCCCTTCGCTCACGAACTCGGTACTAAACAGGCGGTTCTCGCTGTTGATGCGCCCGTTTATGCTGCTCGTGGTGTAGGTCTAGCTTTCATGGTGCGCGCATCGCTGGACGTTTTTGTTTTGCTGCAGTTGGACCCCTTCGCTCACGAACTCGGTACTAAACAGGCGGTTCTCGCTGTTGAAGCGCCCGTTTATGCTGCTCGTGGTACAGGTCTAGCTTTCATGCTGCGCGCATCGCTGGACGTTTTTGTTTTGTTGCAATTGGACCCCTTCGCTCACGAACTCGGTACTAAACAGGCGGTTCTCGCTGTTGAAGCGCCCGTTTATGCTGCTCGTGGTGCAGGTCTAGCTTTCATGGTGTGCGCATCACTGGACGTATTTGTTTTTTTGCAATTGGACCCCTTTGCTCACGAACTCGGTACTAAACAGGCGGTTCTCGCTGTTGATGCGCCCGTTTATGCTGCTCGTGGTGCGGGTCTAGCTTTCATGGTGCGCGCATCGCTGGACGTTTTTGTTTTGCTGCAATTGGACCCCTTCGCTCAAAAACTCGGTACTAAACAGGCGGTTCTCGCTGTGGATGCGTCCTTTTATGCTGCTCGTGGTGCGGGTCTAGCTTTCATGGTGCGCGCATCGCTGGACGTATTTGTTTTGTTCAATTGGAACCCTTCGCTCACAAACTCGGTACTAAACAGGCGGTTCTCTCTATTGAAGCGCCCGTTGATGCTGCTCGTGGTGCAGGTCTAGCTTTCATGGTGCGCGCATCGCTGGACGTATTTGTTTTGCTGCAATTGGACCGCTTCGCTCACGAACTCGGTACTAAACAGGCGGTTCTCGCTGTTGAAGCGCCCGTTTATGCTGCTCGTGGTGCGGGTCTAGCTTTCACGGTGCGCGCATCGCTGGACGTATTTGTTTTGTTGCAATTGGAACCCTTCGCTTACGATCTCGGTATTAAACAGGCGGTTCTCGCTGTTGATGCGCCCTTTCTTGCTGCTCGTGGTGCAGGTCTAGCTTTCATGGTGCGCGCATCGCTGGATGTGTTTGTTTTGTTGCAATTGGACCCCATCGCTCACGAACTCGGTACTAAACAAGCGGTTCTCGCTGTTGAAGCGCCCGTTTATGCAGCTCGTGGTGTAGGTCTAGCTTTCATCGTGCGCGCATCGCTGGACGTATTTATTTTGTTGCAATTAGACCCCTTCGCTCACGAACTCGGTACTAAACAGACGGTTCTCGCTGTTGATGCGCCCTTTTTTGCTGCTCGTGGTGCAGGTCTAGCTTTCACGGTGCGCGCATCGCTGGATGTGTTTGTTTTGTCGCAATTGGACCCCTTCGCTCACGAACTCGGTACTAAACAAGCGGTTCTCGCTGTTGAAGCGCCCGTTTGTGCAGCTCGTGGTGCAGGTCTAGCTTTCATGGTGCGCGCATCGCTGGACGTATTTGTTTTGTTTCAATTGGACCCCTTCACTCACGAACTCGGTACTAAAGAGGCGGTTCTCGCTGTTGATGCGCCCGTTAATGCTGCTCGTGGTGCAGGTCTAGCTTTCATGGTGTGCGCATCGCTGGACGTATTTGTTTTGTTGCAATTGGACCCCTTCGCTCACGAACTCGGTACTAAACAGGCGGTTCTCGCTGTTGAAGCGCCCGTTGATGCTGCTCGTGGTGCTGGTCTAGCTTTCATGGTGCGCGCATCGCTGGACGTATTTTTTTTGCTGCTATTGGACCGCTTCGCTCTGGAACTCGGTACTAAACAGGCGGTTCTCGCTGTTGAAGCGCCCGTTTATACTGCTCGTGGCGCGGGTCTAGCTTTCACGGTGCGCGCATCGCTGGACGTATTTGTTTTGTTGCAATTGGACCCCTTCGCTCACGATCTCGGTACTAAACAGGCGGTTCTCGCTGTTGATGCGCCCATTTTTGCTGCTCGTGGTGCAGGTCTAGCTTTCATGGTGCGCGCATCGCTGGATGTGTTTGTTTTGTTGCAATTGGACCCCTTCGCTCACGAACTCGGTACTAAACAAGCGGTTCTCGCTGTTGAAGCGCCCGTTTATGCAGCTCGTGGTGCAGGTCTAGCTTTCATGGGGCGCGCATTGCTGGACGTATTTGTTTTGTTGCAATTGGACCCCTTCGCTCACGAACTCGGTACTAAACAGGCGGTTCTCGCTGTTGATGCGCCCGTTTATGCTGCTCGTGGTGCAGGTCTAGCTTTCATGGTGTGCGCATCGCTGGACGTATTTGTTTTGTTGCAATTGGACCCCTTCGCTCACGAACTCGGTACTAAACAGGCGGTTCTCGCTGTTGATGCGCCCGTTTATGCTGCTCGTGGTGTAGGTCTAGCTTTCATGGTGCGCGCATCGCTGGACGTTTTTGTTTTGCTGCAGTTGGACCCCTTCGCTCACGAACTCGGTACTAAACAGGCGGTTCTCGCTGTTGAAGCGCCCGTTTATGCTGCTCGTGGTACAGGTCTAGCTTTCATGGTGCGCGCATCGCTGGACGTTTTTGTTTTGTTGCAATTGGACCCCTTCGCTCACGAACTCGGTACTAAACAGGCGGTTCTCGCTGTTGAAGCGCCCGTTTATGCTGCTCGTGGTGCAGGTCTAGCTTTCATGGTGTGCGCATCACTGGACGTATTTGTTTTTTTGCAATTGGACCCCTTTGCTCACGAACTCGGTACTAAACAGGCGGTTCTCGCTGTTGATGCGCCCGTTTATGCTGCTCGTGGTGCGGGTCTAGCTTTCATGGTGCGCGCATCGCTGGACGTTTTTGTTTTGCTGCAATTGGACCCCTTCGCTCAAAAACTCGGTACTAAACAGGCGGTTCTCGCTGTGGATGCGTCCTTTTATGCTGCTCGTGGTGCGGGTCTAGCTTTCATGGTGCGCGCATCGCTGGACGTATTTGTTTTGTTCAATTGGAACCCTTCGCTCACAAACTCGGGACTAAACAGGCGGTTCTCTCTATTGAAGCGCCCGTTGATGCTGCTCGTGGTGCGGGTCTAGCTTTCATGGTGCGCGCATCGCAGGACGTATTTTGTTTGTTGCAACTGGACCACTTCGCTCACGAACTCGGTACTAAACAGGCGGTTCTCGCTGTTGATGCGCCCGTTTATGCTGCTCGTGGTGCGGGTCTAGCTTTCATGGTGCGCGCATCGCTGGACGTTTTTGTTTTGCTGCAATTGGACCCCTTCGCTCCAAAACTCGGTACTAAACAGGCGGTTCTCGCTGTGGATGCGTCCTTTTATGCTGCTCGTGGTGCGGGTCTAGCTTTCATGGTGCGCGCATCGCTGGACGTATTTGTTTTGTTGCAATTGGACCCCTTCGCTTACGAACTCGGTACTAAACAGGCGGTTCTCGCTGTTGAAGCGCCCGTTGATGCTGCTCGTGGTGCAGGTCTAGCTTTCATGGTGCGCGCATCACTGGACGTTTTTGTTTTGTTGCAATTGGACCCCTTCCCTCACGAACTCGGTACTAAACAGGCGGTTCTCGCTGTTGAAGCGCCCGTTGATGCTGCTCGTGGTGCGGGTCTAGCTTTCATGGTGCGCGCATCGCTGGACGTTTTTGTTTTGCTGCAATTGGACCCCTTCGCTCACG
The DNA here is from genome assembly GCF_052857255.1 of Amblyomma americanum. Classification (NCBI taxonomy): domain Eukaryota; kingdom Metazoa; phylum Arthropoda; class Arachnida; order Ixodida; family Ixodidae; genus Amblyomma; species Amblyomma americanum. The sequence continues at coordinate 322,445 of NW_027526511.1, read as the reverse complement.
AACTCGGTACTAAACAGGCGGTTCTCGCTGTGGATGCGCCCGTTTATGCTGCTCGTGGTGCGGGTCTAGCTTTTATGGTGCGCGCATCGCTGGACGTTTTTGTTTTGCTGCAATTGGACCCCTTCGCTCACGAACTAGGTACTAAACAGGCGGTTCTCGCTGTGGATGCGTCCTTTTATGCTGCTCGTGGTGCGGGTCTAGCTTTCATGGTGCGCGCATCGCTGGACGTATTTGTTTTGTTAAATTGGAACCCTTCGCTCACAAACTCGGTACTAAACAGGCGGTTCTCTCTGTTGAAGCGCCCGTTGATGCTGCTCGTGGCGCGGGTCTAGCTTTCACGGTGCGCGCATCGCTGGACGTATTTGTTTTGTTGCAATTGGACCCCTTCGCTCACGATCTCGGTACTAAACAGGCGGTTCTCGCTGTTGATGCGCCCATTTTTGCTGCTCGTGGTGCAGGTCTAGCTTTCATGGTGCGCGCATCGCTGGATGTGTTTGTTTTGTTGCAATTGGACCCCTTCGCTCACGAACTCGGTACTAAACAAGCGGTTCTCGCTGTTGAAGCGCCCGTTTATGCAGCTCGTGGTGCAGGTCTAGCTTTCATGGTGCGCGCATCGCTGGACGTATTTGTTTTGTTGCAATTGGATCCCTTCGCTCAAGAACTCGGTACTAAACAGGCGGTTCTCTCTATTGAAGCGCCCGTTGATGCTGCTCGTGGTGCGGGTCTAGCTTTCATGGTGCGCGCATCGCTGGACGTATTTGTTTTGTTCAATTGGAACCATTCGCTCACAAACTCGGTAGTAAACAGGCGGTTCTCTCTATTGAAGCGCCCGTTGATGCTGCTCGTGGTGCGGGTCTAGCTTTCATGGTGCGCGCATCGCCGGACGTATTTGTTTTGCTGCTATTGGACCGCTTCGCTCACGAACTCGGTACTAAACAGGCGGTTCTCGCTGTTGATGCGCCCATTTTTGCTGCTCGTGGTGCAGGTCTAGCTTTCATGGTGCGCGCATCGCTGGACGTATTTGTTTTGTTGCAGTTGGACCCCTTCACTCACGAACTCGGTACTAAACAGGCGGTTCTCTCTATTGAAGCGCCCGTTGATGCTGCTCGTGGTGCGGGTCTAGCGTTCATGGTGCGCGCATCGCTAGACGATTTTTCTTTGCTGCAATTGGACCGCTTCGCTCTGCAACTCGGTACTAAACAGGCGGTTCTCGCTGTTGAAGCGCCCGTTTATACTGCTCGTGGCGCGGGTCTAGCTTTCACGGTGCGCGCATCGCTGGACGTATTTGTTTTGTTGCAATTGGACCCCTTCGCTCACGATCTCGGTACTGAACAGGCGGTTCTCGCTGTTGATGCGCCCATTTTTGCTGCTCGTGGTGCAGGTCTAGCTTTCATGGTGCGCGCATCGCTGGACGTATTTGTTTTGTTGCAATTGGACACCTTCACTCGCGAACTCGGTACTAAACAGGCGGTTCTCTCTATTGAAGCGCCCGTTGATGCTGCTCGTGGTGCGGGTCTAGCGTTCATGGTGCGCGCATCGCTAGACGTATTTTTTTGCTGCTATTGGACCGCTTCGCTCTGGAACTCGGTACTAAACAGGCGGTTCTCGCTGTTGAAGCGCCCGTTTATACTGCTCGTGGCGCGGGTCTAGCTTTCACGGTGCGCGCATCGCTGGACGTATTTGTTTTGTTGCAATTGGACCCCTTCGCTCACGATCTCGGTACTGAACCGGCGGTTCTCGCTGTTGATGCGCCCATTTTTGCTGCTCGTGGTGCAGGTCTGGCTTTCATGGTGCGCGCATCGCTGGACGTATTTGTTTTGTTGCAATTGGACCCCTTCACTCACGAACTCGGTACTAAACAGGCGGTTCTCTCTATTGAAGCGCCCGTTGATGCTGCTCGTGGTGCGGGTCTAGCGTTCATGGTGCGCGCATCGCTAGACGTATTTTTCTTTGCTGCAATTGGACCGCTTCGCTCTGGAACTCGGTACTAAACAGGCGGTTCTCGCTGTTGAAGCACCCGTTTATGCTGCTCGTGGTGCGGGTCTAGCTTTCATGGTGCGCGCATCGCTGGACGTATTTGTTTTGCTGCAATTGGACCGCTTCGCTCACGAACTCGGTACTGAACAGGCGGTTCTCGCTGTTGAAGCGCCCGTTTATGCTGCTCGTGGTGCGGGTCTAGCTTTCACGGTGCGCGCATCGCTGGACGTGTTTGTTTTGCTGCAATTGGACCGCTTCGCTCACGAACCCGGTACTTAACAGGCGGCTCTCGCTGTTGAAGCGCCCGTTTATGCTGCTCGTGGTGTGGGTCCAGCTTTCACGGTGCCCGCATCGCTGGACGTATTTGTTTTGTTGCAATTGGACCCCTTCGCTCATGAACTCATTACTAAACAGGCGGTTCTCGCTGTTGATGCGCCCTTTTATGCTGCTCGTTGTGCAGGTCTAGCTTTCATGGTGCGCGCATCGCTGGATGTATTTGTTTTGTTGCAATTGGACCCCTTCGCTCACGAACTCGGTACTAAACAAGCGGTTCTCGCTGTTGAAGCGCCCCTTTATGCTGCTCGTGGTGCAGGTCTAGCTTTCATGGTGCCCGCAACGCTAGACGTATTTGTTTTGCTACAATTGGACCGCTTCGCTCACGAACCCGGTACTAAACAGGCGGTTCTCGCTGTTGAAGCGCCCGTTTATGCTGCTCGTGGTGCGGGTCTAGCTTTCACGGTGCCCGCGTCGCTGGACGTATTTGTTTTGTTGCAATTGGACCGCTTCGCTCACGAACTCAGTACTAAACAGGCGGTTCTCGCTATTGAAGCGCCCGTTGATGCTGCTCGTGGTGCGGGTCTAGCTTTCATGGTGCGCGCATCGCTGGACGTATTTGTTTTGCTGCAATTGGACCGCTTCGCTCACGAACTCGGTACTAAACAGGCGGTTCTCGCTGTTGAAGCGCCCGTTTATGCTGCTCGTGGTGCGGGTCTAGCTTTCACGGTGCGCGCATCGCTGGACGTGTTTGTTTTGCTGCAATTGGACCGCTTCGCTCACGAACCCGGTACTTAACAGGCGGTTCTCGCTGTTGAAGCGCCCGTTTATGCTGCTCGTGGTGCGGGTCCAGCTTTCACGATGCCCGCATCGCTGGACGTATTTGTTTTGTTGCAATTGGACCCCTTCGCTCATGAACTCATTACTAAACAGGCGGTTCTCGCTGTTGATGCGCCCTTTTATGCTGCTCGTTGTGCAGGTCTAGATTTCATGGTGCGCGCATCGCTGGACGTATTTGTTTTGCTGCAATTGGACAGCTTTGCTCTCAAACTCGGTACTAAACAGGCGGTTCTCGCTGTTGAAGCGCCCGTTTATGCTGCTCGTGGTGCGGGTCTAGCTTTCATGGTGCCCGCATCGCTGGACGTATTTGTTTTGTTGCAATTGGACCGCTTCGCTCACGAACTCGGTACTAAACAGGCGGTTCTCGCTATTGAAGCGCCCGTTGATGCTGCTCGTGGTGCGGGTCTAGCTTTCATGGTGCGCGCATCGCTGGACGTATTTGATTTGCTGCAATTGGACCGCTTTGCTCTCGAACTCGGTACTAAACAGGCGGTTCTCGCTGTTGATGCGCCATTTTTTGCTGCTCGTGGTGCAGGTCTAGCTTTCATGGTGCGCGCATCGCTGGACGTGTTTGTTTTGTTGCAATTGGACCCCTTCGCTCACGAACTCGGTACTAAACAAGCGGTTCTCGCTGTTGAAGCGCCCGTTTATGCAGCTGGTTTTGCAGGTCTAGCTTTCATGGTGCGCGCATCGCTGGATGTGTTTGTTTTGTTGCAATTGGACCCCTTCGCTCTCGAACTCGGTACTAAACAGGCGGTTCTCGCTGTTGAAGCGCCCGTTTATGCAGCTCGTGGTGCAGGTCTAGCATTCATGGTGCGCGCATCGCTGGACGTATTTGTTTTGTTGCAATTGGACCCCTTCGCTCACGAACTCGGTACTAAACAGGCGGTTCTCGCTGTTGATGCGCCCGTTTATGCTGCTCGTGGTGCAGGTCTAGCTTTCATGGTGTGCGCATCGCTGGACGTATTTGTTTTTTTGCAATTGGACCCATCCGCTCACGAACTCGGTACTAAACAGGCGGTTCTCGCTGTTGATGCGCCCGTTTATGCTGCTCGTGGTGTAGGTCTAGCTTTCATGGTGCGCGCATCGCTGTACGTTTTTGTTTTGCTGCAGTTGGACCCCTTCGCTCACGAACTCGGTACTAAACAGGCGGTTCTCGCTGTTGAAGCGCCCGTTTATGCTGCTCGTGGTACAGGTCTAGCTTTCATGGTGCGCGCATCGCTGGACGTTTTTGTTTTGTTGCAATTGGACCCCTTCGCTCACGAACTCGGTACTAAACAGGCGGTTCTCGCTGTTGAAGCGCCCGTTTATGCTGCTCGTGGTGCAGGTCTAGCTTTCATGGTGTGCGCATCGCTGGACGTATTTGTTTTTTTGCAATTGGACCCCTTCGCCCACGAACTCGGTACTAAACAGGCGGTTCTCGCTGTTGATGCGCCCGTTTATGCTGCTCGTGGTGCGGGTCTAGCTTTCATGGTGCGCGCATCGCTGGACGTTTTTGTTTTGCTGCAATTGGACCCCTTCGCTCAAAAACTCGGTACTAAACAGGCGGTTCTCGCTGTGGATGCGTCCTTTTATGCTGCTCGTGGTGCGGGTCTAGCTTTCATGGTGCACGCATCGCTGGACGTATTTGTTTTGTTCAATTGGAACCCTTCGCTCACAAACTCGGTACTAAACAGGCGGTTCTCTCTATTGAAGCGCCCGTTGATGCTGCTCGTGGTGCGGGTCTAGCTTTCATGGTGCGCGCATCGCTGGACGTATTTTGTTTGTTGCAATTGGACCACTTCGCTCACGAACTCGGTACTAAACAGGCGGTTCTCACTGTTGATGCGCCCGTTTATGCTGCTCGTGGTGCGGGTCTAGCTTTCATGATGCGCGCATCGCTGGACGTTTTTGTTTTGCTGCAATTGGACCCCTTCGCTCAAAAACTCGGTACTAAACAGGCGGTTCTCGCTGTGGATGCGTCCTTTTATGCTGCTCGTGGTGCGGGTCTAGCTTTCATGGTGCGCGCATCGCTGGACGTATTTGTTGTGTTGCAATTGAACCCCTTCGCTTACGAACTCGGTACTAAACAGGCGGTACTCGCTGTTGAAGCGCCCGTTGATGCTGCTCGTGGTGCAGGTCTAGCTTTCATAGTGCGCGCATCACTGGACGTTTTTGTTTTGTTGCAATTGGACCCCTTCGCTCACGAACTCGGTACTAAACAGGCGGTTCTCGCTGTTGATGCGCCCATTTTTGCTGCTCGTGGTGCAGGTCTAGCTTTCATGGTGCGCGCATCGCTGGACGTATTTGTTTTGTTGCAATTGGACCCCTTCACTCACGAACTCGGTACTAAACAGACGGTTCTCTCTATTGAAGCGCCCGTTGATGCTGCTCGTGGTGCGGGTCTAGCGTTCATGGTGCGCGCATCGCTAGACGTATTTTTCTTTGCTGCAATTGGACCGCTTCGCTCTGGAACTCGGTACTAAACAGGCGGTTCTCGCTGTTGAAGCACCCGTTTATGCTGCTCGTGGTGCGGGTCTAGCTTTCATGGTGCGCGCATCGCTGGACGTATTTGTTTGGCTGCAATTGGACCGCTTCGCTCACGAACTCGGTACTAAACAGGCGGTTCTCGCTGTTGAAGCGCCCGTTTATGCTGCTCGTGGTGCGGGCCTAGCTTTCACGGTGCGCGCATCGCTGGACGTGTTTGTTTTGCTGCAATTGGACCGCTTCGCTCACGAACCCGGTACTTAACAGGCGGTTCTCGCTGTTGAAGCGCCCGTTTATGCTGCTCGTGGTGCGGGTCCAGCTTTCACGGTGCCCGCATCGCTGGACGTATTTGTTTTGTTGCAATTGGACCCTTTCGCTCATGAACTCATTACTAAACAGGCGGTTCTCGCTGTTGATGCGCCCTTTTATGCTGCTCGTTGTGCAGGTCTAGCTTTCATGGTGCGCGCATCGCTGGATGTATTTGTTTTGTTGCAATTGGACCCCTTCGCCCACGAACTCGGTACTAAACAGGCGGTTCTCGCTGTTGATGCGCCCCTTTATGCTGCTCGTGGTGCGGGTCTAGCTTTCATGGTGCGCGCATCGCTGGACGTTTTTGTTTTGCTGCAATTGGACCCCTTCGCTCAAAAACTCGGTACTAAACAGGCGGTTCTCGCTGTGGATGCGTCCTTTTATGCTGCTCGTGGTGCGGGTCTAGCTTTCATGGTGCGCGCATCGCTGGACGTATTTGTTTTGTTCAATTGGAACCCTTCGCTCACAAACTCGGTACTAAACAGGCGGTTCTCTCTATTGAAGCGCCCGTTGATGCTGCTCGTGGTGCGGGTCTAGCTTTCATGGTGCGCGCATCGCTGGACGTATTTTGTTTGTTGCAATTGGACCACTTCGCTCACGAACTCGGTACTAAACAGGCGGTTCTCGCTGTTGATGCGCCCGTTTATGCTGCTCGTGGTGCAGGTCTAGCTTTCATAGTGCGCGCATCACTGGACGTTTTTGTTTTGTTGCAATTGGACCCCTTCGCTCACGAACTCGGTACTAAACAGGCGGTTCTCGCTGTTGATGCGCCCATTTTTGCTGCTCGCGGTGCAGGTCTAGCTTTCATGGTGCGCGCATCGCTGGACGTATTTGTTTTGTTGCAATTGGACCCCTTCACTCACGAACTCGGTACTAAACAGGCGGTTCTCTCTATTGAAGTGCCCGTTGATGCTGCTCGTGGTGCGGGTCTAGCGTTCATGGTGCGCGCATCGCTAGACGTATTTTTCTTTGCTGCAATTGGACCGCTTCGCTCTGGAACTCGGTACTAAACAGGCGGTTCTCGCTGTTGAAGCACCCGTTTATGCTGCTCGTGGTGCGGGTCTAGCTTTCATGGTGCGCGCATCGCTGGACGTATTTGTTTTGCTGCAATTGGACCGCTTCGCTCACGAACTCGGTACTAAACAGGCGGTTCTCGCTGTTGAAGCGCCCGTTTATGCTGCTCGTGGTGCGGGCCTAGCTTTCACGGTGCGCGCATCGCTGGACGTGTTTGTTTTGCTGCAATCGGACCGCTTTGCTCTCGAACTCGGTACTAAACAGGCGGTTCACGCTGTTGAAGCGCCCGTTTATGCTGCTCGTGGTGCGGGTCTAGCTTTCACGGTGCGCGCATCGCAGGACGTATTTGTTTTGTTGCAATTGGACCCCTTCGCTCACGAACTCGGTGCTAAACAGGCGGTTCTCGCTGTTGATACGCCCGTTTATGCTGCTCGTGGTGCAGGTCTAGCTTTCATGGTGTGCGCATCGCTGGACGTATTTGTTTTGTTGCAATTGGACCACTTCGCTCACGAACTCGGTACTAAACAGGCGGTTCTCTCTATTGAAGCGCCCGTTGATGCTGCTCGTGGTGCGGGTCTAGCTTTCATGGTGCGCGCATCGCTGGACGTATTTGTTTTGTTCAATTGGAACCATTCGCTCACAAACTCGGTATTAAACAGGCGGTTCTCTCTATTGAAGCGCCCGTTTATACTGCTCGTGGCGCGGGTCTAGCTTTCACGGTGCGCGCATCGCTGGACGTATTTGTTTTGTTGCAATTGGACCACTTCGCTCACGAACTCGGTACTAAACAGGCGGTTCTCTCTATTGAAGCGCCCGTTGATGCTGCTCGTGGTGCGGGTCTAGCTTTCGTGGTGCGCGCATCGCTGGACGTATTTGTTTTGTTCAATTGGAACCATTCGCTCACAAACTCGGTAGTAAACAGGCGGTTCTCTCTATTGAAGCGCCCGTTGATGCTGCTCGTGGTGCGGGTCTAGCTTTCATGGTGCGCGCATCGCTGGACGTATTTGTTTTGCTGCTATTGGACCGCTTCGCTCACGAACTCGGTACTAAACAGGCGGTTCTCGCTGTTGATGCGCCCATTTTTGCTGCTCGTGGTGCAGGTCTAGCTTTCATGGTGCGCGCATCGCTGGACGTATTTGTTTTGTTGCAATTGGACCCCTTCACTCACGAACTCGGTACTAAACAGGCGGTTCTCTCTATTGAAGCGCCCGTTGATGCTGCTCGTGGTGCGGGTCTAGCGTTCATGGTGCGCGCATCGCTAGACGTATTTTTCTTTGCTGCAATTGGACCGCTTCGCTCTGCAACTCGGTACTAAACAGGCGGTTATCGCTGTTGAAGCGCCCGTTTATACTGCTCGTGGCGCGGGTCTAGCTTTCACGGTGCGCGCATCGCTGGACGTATTTGTTTTGTTGCAATTGGACCCCTTCGCTCACGATCTCGGTACTGAACAGGCGGTTCTCGCTGTTGATGCGCCCATTTTTGCTGCTCGTGTTGCAGGTCTAGCTTTCATGGTGCGCGCATCGCTGGACGTATTTGTTTTGTTGCAATTGGACCCCTTCACTCACGAACTCGGTACTAAACAGGCGGTTCTCTCTATTGAAGCGCCCGTTGATGCTGCTCGTGGTGGGGGTCTAGCGTTCATGGTGCGCGCATCGCTAGACGTATTTTTTTTGCTGCTATTGGACCGCTTCGCTCTGGAACTCGGTACTAAACAGGCGGTTCTCGCTGTTGAAGCGCCCGTTTATACTGCTCGTGGCGCGGGTCTAGCTTTCACGGTGCGCGCATCGCTGGACGTATTTGTTTTGTTGCAATTGGACCCCTTCGCTCACGATCTCGGTACTGAACAGGCGGTTCTCGCGCTTGATGCGCCCATTTTTGCTGCTCGTGGTGCAGGTCTAGCTTTCATGGTGCGCGCATCGCTGGACGTATTTGTTTTGTTGCAATTGGACCCCTTCACTCACGAACTCGGTACTAAACAGGCGGTTCTCTCTATTGAAGCGCCCGTTGATGCTGCTCGTGGTGCGGGTCTAGCGTTCATGGTGCGCGCATCGCTAGACGTATTTTTCTTTGCTGCAATTGGACCGCTTCGCTCTGGAACTCGGTACTAAACAGGCGGTTCTCGCTGTTGAAGCACCCGTTTATGCTGCTCGTGGTGCGGGTCTAGCTTTCATGGTGCGCGCATCGCTGGACGTATTTGTTTTGCTGCAATTGGACCGCTTCGCTCACGAACTCGGTACTAAACAGGCGGTTCTCGCTGTTGAAGCGCCCGTTTATGCTGCTCGTGGTGCGGGTCTAGCTTTCACGGTGCGCGCATCGCTGGACGTGTTTGTTTTGCTGCAATTGGACCGCTTCGCTCACGATCTCGGTACTGAACAGGCGGTTCTCGCTGTTGATGCGCCCGTTTATGCTGCTCGTGGTGCAGGTCTAGCTTTCATGGTGTGCGCATCGCTGGACGTATTTGTTTTGTTGCAATTGGACCCCTTCGCTCACGAACTCAGTACTAAACAGGCGGTTCTCGCTGTTGATGCGCCCTTTTATGCTGCTCGTTGTGCAGGTCTAGCTTTCATGGTGCGCGCATCGCTGGATGTATTTGTTTTGTTGCAATTGGACCCCTTCGCTCACGAACTCGGTACTAAACAAGCGGTTCTCGCTGTTGAAGCGCCCGTTTATGCAGCTCGTTTTGCAGGTCTAGCTTTCATGGTGCGCGCATCGCTGGACGTTTTTGTTTTGCTGCAGTTGGACCCCTTCGCTCACGAACTCGGTACTAAACAGGCGGTTCTCGCTGTTGAAGCGCCCGTTTATGCTGCTCGTGGTACAGGTCTAGCTTTCATGGTGCGCGCATCGCTGGACGTTTTTGTTTTGTTGCAATTGGACCCCTTCGCTCACGAACTCGGTACTAAACAGGCGGTTCTCGCTGTTGAAGCGCCCGTTTATGCTGCTCGTGGTGCAGGTCTAGCTTTCATGGTGTGCGCATCGCTGGACGTATTTGTTTTTTTGCAATTGGACCCCTTCGCTCACGAACTCGGTACTAAACAGGCGGTTCTCGCTGTTGATGCGCCCGTTTATGCTGCTCGTGGTGCGGGTCTAGCTTTCATGGTGCGCGCATCGCTGGACGTTTTTGTTTTGCTGCAATTGGACCCCTTCGCTCAAAAACTCGGTACTAAACAGGCGGTTCTCGCTGTGGATGCGTCCTTTTATGCTGCTCGTGGTGCGGGTCTAGCTTTCATGGTGCGCGCATCGCTGGACGTATTTGTTTTGTTGCAATTGGATCCCTTCGCTCACGAACTCGGTGCTAAACAGGCGGTTCTCGCTGTTGATACGCCCGTTTATGCTGCTCGTGGTGCAGGTCTAGCTTTCATGGTGTGCGCATCGCTGGACGTATTTGTTTTGTTGCAATTGGACCACTTCGCTCACGAACTCGGTACTAAACAGGCGGTTCTCTCTATTGAAGCGCCCGTTGATGCTGCTCGTGGTGCGGGTCTAGCTTTCATGGTGCGCGCATCGCTGGACGTATTTGTTTTGTTCAATTGGAACCATTCGCTCACAAACTCGGTAGAAAACAGGCGGTTCTCTCTATTGAAGCGCCCGTTTATACTGCTCGTGGCGCGGGTCTAGCTTTCACGGTGCGCGCATCGCTGGACGTATTTGTTTTGTTGCAATTGGATCCCTTCGCTCACAAACTCGGTGCTAAACAGGCGGTTCTCGCTGTTGATACGCCCGTTTATGCTGCTCGTGGTGCAGGTCTAGCTTTCATGGTGTGCGCATCGCTGGACGTATTTGTTTTGTTGCAATTGGACCACTTCGCTCACGAACTCGGTACTAAACAGGCGGTTCTCTCTATTGAAGCGCCCGTTGATGCTGCTCGTGGTGCGGGTCTAGCTTTCATGGTGCGCGCATCGCTGGACGTATTTGTTTTGTTCAATTGGAACCATTCGCTCACAAACTCGGTAGCAAACAGGCGGTTCTCTCTATTGAAGCGCCCGTTGATGCTGCTCGTGGTGCGGGTCTAGCTTTCATGGTGCGCGCATCGCTGGACGTATTTGTTTTGCTGCTATTGGACCGCTTCGCTCACGAACTCGGTACTAAACAGGCGGTTCTCGCTGTTGATGCGCCCATTTTTGCTGCTCGTGGTGCAGGTCTAGCTTTCATGGTGCGCGCATCGCTGGACGTATTTGTTTTGTTGCAATTGGACCCCTTCACTCACGAACTCGGTACTAAACAGGCGGTTCTCTCTATTGAAGCGCCCGTTGATGCTGCTCGTGGTGCGGGTCTAGCGTTCATGGTGCGCGCATCGCTAGACGTATTTTTCTTTGCTGCAATTGGACCGCTTCGCTCTGCAACTCGGTACTAAACAGGCGGTTCTCGCTGTTGAAGCGCCCGTTTATACTGCTCGTGGCGCGGGTCTAGCTTTCACGGTGCGCGCATCGCTGGACGTATTTGTTTTGTTGCAATTGGACCCCTTCGCTCACGATCTCGGTACTGAACAGGCGGTTCTCGCTGTTGATGCGCCCATTTTTGCTGCTCGTGGTGCAGGTCTAGCTTTCATGGTGCGCGCATCGCTGGACGTATTTGTTTTGTTGCAATTGGACCCCTTCACTCACGAACTCGGTACTAAACAGGCGGTTCTCTCTATTGAAGCGCACGTTGATGCTGCTCGTGGTGAGGGTCTAGCGTTCATGGTGCGCGCATCGCTAGACGTATTTTTTTTGCTGCTATTGGACCGCTTCGCTCTGGAACTCGGTACTAAACAGGCGGTTCTCGCTGTTGAAGCGCCCGTTTATACTGCTCGTGGCGCGGGTCTAGCTTTCACGGTGCGCGCATCGCTGGACGTATTTGTTTTGTTGCAATTGGACCCCTTCGCTCACGATCTCGGTACTGAACAGGCGGTTCTCGCGATTGATGCGCCCATTTTTGCTGCTCGTGGTGCAGGTCTAGCTTTCATGGTGCGCGCATCGCTGGACGTATTTGTTTTGTTGCAATTGGACCCCTTCACTCACGAACTCGGTACTAAACAGGCGGTTCTCTCTATTGAAGCGCCCGTTGATGCTGCTCGTGGTGCGGGTCTAGCGTTCATGGTGCGCGCATCGCTAGACGTATTTTTCTTTGCTGCAATTGGACCGCTTCGCTCTGGAACTCGGTACTAAACAGGCGGTTCTCGCTGTTGAAGCACCCGTTTATGCTGCTCGTGGTGCGGGTCTAGCTTTCATGGTGCGCGCATCGCTGGACGTATTTGTTTTGCTGCAATTGGACCGCTTCGCTCACGAACTCGGTACTAAACAGGCGGTTCTCGCTGTTGAAGCGCCCGTTTATGCTGCTCGTGGTGCGGGTCTAGCTTTCACGGTGCGCGCATCGCTGGACGTGTTTGTTTTGCTGCAATTGGACCGCTTCGCTCACGAACCCGGTACTTAACAGGCGGTTCTCGCTGTTGAAGCGCCCGTTTATGCTGCTCGTGGTGCGGGTCCAGCTTTCACGGTGCCCGCATCGCTGGACGTATTTGTTTTGTTGCAATTGGACCCTTTCGCTCATGAACTCATTACTAAACAGGCGGTTCTCGCTGTTGATGCGCCCTTTTATGCTGCTCGTTGTGCAGGTCTGGCTTTCATGGTGCGCGCATCGCTGGATGTATTTGTTTTGTTGCAATTGGACCCCTTCGCTCACGAACTCGGTACTAAACAAGCGGTTCTCGCTGTTGAAGCGCCCGTTTATGCTGCTCGTGGTGCGGGTCTAGCTTTCACGGTGCCCGCGTCGCTGGACGTATTTGTTTTGCTGCAATTGGACCGCTTTGCTCTCGAACTCGGTACTAAACAGGCGGTTCTCGCTGTTGAAGCGCCCGTTTATGCTGCTCGTGGTGCGGGTCTAGCTTTCACGGTGCGCGCATCGCAGGACGTATTTGTTTTGTTGCAATTGGACCCCTTCGCTCACGATCTCGGTACTGAACAGGCGGTTCTCGCTGTTGATGCGCCCATTTTTGCTGCTCGTGGTGCAGGTCTAGCTTTCATGGTGCGCGCATCGCTGGACGTATTTGTTTTGTTGCAATTGGACCCCTTCACTCACGAACTCGGTACTAAACAGGCGGTTCTCGCTGTTGAAGCACCCGTTTATGCTGCTCGTGGTGCGGTTCTAGCTTTCATGGTGCGCGCATCGCTGGACGTATTTGTTTTGCTGCAATTGGACCGCTTCGCTCACGAACTCGGTACTAAACAGGCGGTTCTCGCTGTTGAAGCGCCCGTTTATGCTGCTCGTGGTGCGGGTCTAGCTTTCACGGTGCGCGCATCGCTGGACGTGTTTGTTTTGCTGCAATTGGACCGCATCGCTCACGAACCCGGTACTTAACAGGCGGTTCTCGCTGTTGAAGCGCCCGTTTATGCTGCTCGTGGTGCGGGTCCAGCTTTCACGGTGCCCGCATCGCTGGACGTATTTGTTTTGTTGCAATTGGACCCCTTCGCTCATGAACTCATTACTAAACAGGCGGTTCTCGCTGTTGAAGCGCCCGTTTATGCTGCTCGTGGTGCGGGTCTAGCTTTCATGGTGCCCGCATCGCTGGACGTATTTGTTTTGCTGCAATTGGACCGCTTCGCTCACGAACTCGGTACTAAACAGGCGGTTCTCGCAATTGAAGCGCCCGTTGATGCTGCTCGTGGTGCGGGTCTAGCTTTCATGGTGCGCGCATCGCTGGACGTATTTGTTTTGCTGCAATTGGACCGCTTTGCTCTCGAACTCGGTACTAAACAGGCGGTTCTCGCTGTTGATGCGCCATTTTTTGCTGCTCGTGGTGCAGGTCTAGCTTTCATGGTGCGCGCATCGCTGGATGTGTTTGTTTTGTTGCAATTGGACCCCTTCGCTCACGAACTCGGTACTAAACAAGCGGTTCTCGCTGTTGAAGCGCCCGTTTATGCAGCTCGTTTTGCAGGTCTAGCTTTCATGGTGCGCGCATCGCTGGATGTGTTTGTTTTGTTGCAATTGGACCCCTTCGCTCTCGAACTCGGTACTAAACAGGCGGTTCTCGCAGTTGAAGCGCCCGTTTATGCTGCTCGTGGTGCGGTTCTAGCTTTCATGGTGCGCGCATCGCTGGACGTATTTGTTTTGCTGCAATTGGACCGCTTCGCTCACGAACTCGGTACTAAACAGGCGGTTCTCGCTGTTGAAGCGCCCGTTTATGCTGCTCGTGGTGCAGGTCTAGCTTTCATGGTGCGCGCATCGCTGGACGTATTTGTTTTTTTGCAATTGGACCCATCCGCTCACGAACTCGGTACTAAACAGGCGGTTCTCGCTGTTGATGCGCCCATTTTTGCTGCTCGTGGTGCAGGTCTAGCTTTCATGGTGCGCGCATCGCTGGACGTATTTGTTTTGTTGCAATTGGACCCCTTCACTCACGAACTCGGTACTAAACAGGCGGTTCTCGCTGTTGAAGCACCCGTTTATGCTGCTCGTGGTGCGGTTCTAGCTTTCATGGTGCGCGCATCGCTGGACGTATTTGTTTTGCTGCAATTGGACCGCTTCGCTCACGAACTCGGTACTAAACAGGCGGTTCTCGCTGTTGAAGCGCCCGTTTATGCTGCTCGTGGTGCGGGTCTAGCTTTCACGGTGCGCGCATCGCTGGACGTGTTTGTTTTGCTGCAATTGGACCGCATCGCTCACGAACCCGGTACTTAACAGGCGGTTCTCGCTGTTGAAGCGCCCGTTTATGCTGCTCGTGGTGCGGGTCCAGCTTTCACGGTGCCCGCATCGCTGGACGTATTTGTTTTGTTGCAATTGGACCCCTTCGCTCATGAACTCATTACTAAACAGGCGGTTCTCGCTGTTGAAGCGCCCGTTTATGCTGCTCGTGGTGCGGGTCTAGCTTTCATGGTGCCCGCATCGCTGGACGTATTTGTTTTGCTGCAATTGGACCGCTTCACACGAACTCGGTACTAAACAGGCGGTTCTCGCAATTGAAGCGCCCGTTGATGCTGCTCGTGGTGCGGGTCTAGCTTTCATGGTGCGCGCATCGCTGGACGTATTTGTTTTGCTGCAATTGGACCGCTTTGCTCTCGAACTCGGTACTAAACAGGCGGTTCTCGCTGTTGATGCGCCATTTTTTGCTGCTCGTGGTGCAGGTCTAGCTTTCATGGTGCGCGCATCGCTGGATGTGTTTGTTTTGTTGCAATTGGACCCCTTCGCTCACGAACTCGGTACTAAACAAGCGGTTCTCGCTGTTGAAGCGCCCGTTTATGCAGCTCGTTTTGCAGGTCTAGCTTTCATGGTGCGCGCATCGCTGGATGTGTTTGTTTTGTTGCAATTGGACCCCTTCGCTCTCGAACTCGGTACTAAACAGGCGGTTCTCGCAGTTGAAGCGCCCGTTTATGCAGCTCGTGGTGCAGGTCTAGCATTCATGGTGCGCGCATCGCTGGACGTATTTGTTTTGTTGCAATTGGACCCCTTCGCTCACGAACTCGGTACTAAACAGGCGGTTCTCGCTGTTGATGCGCCCGTTTATGCTGCTCGTGGTGCAGGTCTAGCTTTCATGGTGCGCGCATCGCTGGACGTATTTGTTTTTTTGCAATTGGACCCATCCGCTCACGAACTCGGTACTAAACAGGCGGTTCTCGCTGTTGATGCGCCCGTTTATGCTGCTCGTGGTGTAGGTCTAGCTTTCATGGTGCGCGCATCGCTGGACGTTTTTGTTTTGCTGCAGTTGGACCCCTTCGCTCACGAACTCGGTACTAAACAGGCGGTTCTCGCTGTTGAAGCGCCCGTTTATGCTGCTCGTGGTACAGGTCTAGCTTTCATGGTGCGCGCATCGCTGGACGTTTTTGTTTTGTTGCAATTGGACCCCTTCGCTCACGAACTCGGTACTAAACAGGCGGTTCTCGCTGTTGAAGCGCCCGTTTATGCTGCTCGTGGTGCAGGTCTAGCTTTCATGGTGTGCGCATCGCTGGACGTATTTGTTTTTTTGCAATTGGACCCCTTCGCCCACGAACTCGGTACTAAACAGGCGGTTCTCGCTGTTGATGCGCCCGTTTATGCTGCTCGTGGTGCGGGTCTAGCTTTCATGGTGCGCGCATCGCTGGACGTATTTGTTTGTTCAATTGGAACCCTTCGCTCACAAACTCGGTACTAAACAGGCGGTTCTCTCTATTGAAGCGCCCGTTGATGCTGCTCGTGGTGCGGGTCTAGCTTTCATGGTGCGCGCATCGCTGGACGTATTTTGTTTGTTGCAATTGGACCACTTCGCTCACGAACTCGGTACTAAACAGGCGGTTCTCGCTGTTGATGCGCCCGTTTATGCTGCTCGTGGTGCGGGTCTAGCTTTCATGGTGCGCGCATCGCTGGACGTTTTTGTTTTGCTGCAATTGGACCCCTTCGCTCAAAAACTCGGTACTAAACAGGCGGTTCTCGCTGTGGATGCGTCCTTTTATGCTGCTCGTGGTGCGGGTCTAGCTTTCATGGTGTGCGCATCGCTGGACGTATTTGTTTTGTTGCAATTGGACCACTTCGCTCACGAACTCGGTACTAAACAGGCGGTTCTCTCTATTGAAGCGCCCGTTGATGCTGCTCGTGGTGCGGGTCTAGCTTTCATGGTGCGCGCATCGCTGGACGTATTTGTTTTGTTCAATTGGAACCATTCGCTCACAAACTCGGTAGTAAACAGGCGGTTCTCTCTATTGAAGCGCCCGTTTATACTGCTCGTGGCGCGGGTCTAGCTTTCACGGTGCGCGCATCGCTGGACGTATTTGTTTTGTTGCAATTGGATCCCTTCGCTCACGAACTCGGTGCTAAACAGGCGGTTCTCGCTGTTGATACGCCCGTTTATGCTGCTCGTGGTGCAGGTCTAGCTTTCATGGTGTGCGCATCGCTGGACGTATTTGTTTTGTTGCAATTGGACCACTTCGCTCACGAACTCGGTACTAAACAGGCGGTTCTCTCTATTGAAGCGCCCGTTGATGCTGCTCGTGGTGCGGGTCTAGCTTTCATGGTGCGCGCATCGCTGGACGTATTTGTTTTGTTCAATTGGAACCATTCGCTCACAAACTCGGTAGTAAACAGGCGGTTCTCTCTATTGAAGCGCCCGTTGATGCTGCTCGTGGTGCGGGTCTAGCTTTCATGGTGCGCGCATCGCTGGACGTATTTGTTTTGCTGCTATTGGACCGCTTCGCTCAAGAACTCGGTACTAAACAGGCGGTTCTCGCTGTTGATGCGCCCATTTTTGCTGCTCGTGGTGCAGGTCTAGCTTTCATGGTGCGCGCATCGCTGGACGTATTTGTTTTGTTGCAATTGGACCCCTTCACTCACGAACTCGGTACTAAACAGGCGGTTCTCTCTATTGAAGCGCCCGTTGATGCTGCTCGTGGTGCGGGTCTAGCGTTCATGGTGCGCGCATCGCTAGACGTATTTTTCTTCTCTGCAATTGGACCGCTTCGCTCTGCAACTCGGTACTAAACAGGCGGTTCTCGCTGTTGAAGCGCCCGTTTATACTGCTCGTGGCGCGGGTCTTGCTTTCACGGTGCGCGCATCGCTGGACGTATTTGTTTTGTTGCAATTGGACCCCTTCGCTCACGATCTCGGTACTGAACAGGCGGTTCTCGCTGTTGATGCGCCCATTTTTGCTGCTCGTGGTGCAGGTCTAGCTTTCATGGTGCGCGCATCGCTGGACGTATTTGTTTTGTTGCAATTGGACCCCTTCACTCACGAACTCGGTACTAAACAGGCGGTTCTCTCTATTGAAGCGCCCGTTGATGCTGCTCGTGGTGAGGGTCTAGCGTTCATGGTGCGCGCATCGCTAGACGTATTTTTTTTTGTTGCTATTGGACCGCTTCGCTCTGGAACTCGGTACTAAACAGGCGGTTCTCGCTGTTGAAGCGCCCGTTTATACTGCTCGTGGCGCGGGTCTAGCTTTCACGGTGCGCGCATTGCTGGACGTATTTGTTTTGTTGCAATTGGACCCCTTCGCTCACGATCTCGGTACTAAACAGGCGGTTCTCTCTATTGAAGCGCCCGTTGATGCTGCTCGTGGTGCGGGTCTAGCGTTCATGGTGCGCGCATCGCTAGACGTATTTTTCTTTGCTGCAATTGGACCGCTTCGCTCTGGAACTCGGTACTAAACAGGCGGTTCTCGCTGTTGAAGCACCCGTTTATGCTGCTCGTGGTGCGGGTCTAGCTTTCATGGTGCGCGCATCGCTGGACGTATTTGTTTTGCTGCAATTGGACCGCTTCGCTCACGAACTCGGTACTAAACAGGCGGTTCTCGCTGTTGAAGCGCCCGTTTATGCTGCTCGTGGTGCGGGTCTAGCTTTCACGGTGCGCGCATCGCTGGACGTGTTTGTTTTGCTGCAATTGGACCGCTTCGCTCACTAACCCGGTACTTAACAGGCGGTTCTCGCTGTTGAAGCGCCCGTTTATGCTGCTCGTGTTGCGGGTCCAGCTTTCACGGTGCCCGCATCGCTGGACGTATTTGTTTTGTTGCAATTGGACCCCTTCGCTCATGAACTCATTACTAAACAGGCGGTTCTCGCTGTTGATGCGCCCTCTTATGCTGCTCGTTGTGCAGGTCTAGCTTTCATGGTGCGCGCATCGCTGGATGTATTTGTTTTGTTGCAATTGGACCCCTTCGCTCACGAACTCAGTACTAAACAAGCGGTTCTCGCTGTTGAAGCGCCCGTTTATGCTGCTCGTGGTGCAGGTCTAGCTTTCATGGTGCCCGCAACGCTAGACGTATTTGTTTTGCTACAATTGGACCGCTTCGCTCACGAACCCGGTACTAAACAGGCGGTTCTCGCTGTTGAAGCGCCCGTTTATGCTGCTCGTGGTGCGGGTCTAGCTTTCACGGTGCCCGCGTCGCTGGACGTATTTGTTTTGTTGCAATTGGACCGCTTCGCTCACGAACTCAGTACTAAACAGGCGGTTCTCGCTATTGAAGCGCCCGTTGATGCTGCTCGTGGTGCGGGTCTAGCTTTCATGGTGCGCGCATCGCTGGACGTATTTGTTTTGCTGCAATTGGACCGCTTTGCTCTCGAACTCGGTACTAAACAGGCGGTTCTCGCTGTTGAAGCGCCCGTTTATGCTGCTCGTGGTGCGGGTCTAGCTTTCACGGTGCGCGCATCGCAGGACGTATTTGTTTTGTTGCAATTGGACCCCTTCGCTCACGATCTCGGTACTGAACAGGCGGTTCTCGCTGTTGATGCGCCCATTTTTGCTGCTCGTGGTGCAGGTCTAGCTTTCATGGTGCGCGCATCGCTGGACGTATTTTTTTGTTGCAATTGGACCCCTTCACTCACGAACTCTGTACTAAACAGGCGGTTCTCTCTATTGAAGCGCCCGTTGATGCTGCTCGTGGTGCGGGTCTAGCGTTCATGGTGCGCGCATCGCTAGACGTATTTTTCTTTGCTGCAATTGGACCGCTTCGCTCTGGAACTCGGTACTAAACAGGCGGTTCTCGCTGTTGAAGCACCCGTTTATGCTGCTCGTGGTGCGGTTCTAGCTTTCATGGTGCGCGCATCGCTGGACGTATTTGTTTTGCTGCAATTGGACCGCTTCGCTCACGAACTCGGTACTAAACAGGCGGTTCTCGCTGTTGAAGCGCCCGTTTATGCTGCTCGTGGTGCGGGTCTAGCTTTCACGGTGCGCGCATCGCTGGACGTGTTTGTTTTGCTGCAATTGGACCGCATCGCTCACGAACCCGGTACTTAACAGGCGGTTCTCGCTGTTGAAGCGGCCGTTTATGCTGCTCGTGGTGCGGGTCCAGCTTTCACGGTGCCCGCATCGCTGGACGTATTTGTTTTGTTGCAATTGGACCCCTTCGCTCATGAACTCATTACTAAACAGGCGGTTCTCGCTGTTGAAGCGCCCGTTTATGCTGCTCGTGGTGCGGGTCTAGCTTTCATGGTGCCCGCATCGCTGGACGTATTTGTTTTGTTGCAATTGGACCGCTTCGCTCACGAACTCTGTACTAAACAGGCGGTTCTCGCTATTGAAGCGCCCGTTGATGCTGCTCGTGGTGCGGGTCTAGCTTTCATGGTGCGCGCATCGCTGGACGTATTTGTTTTGCTGCAATTGGACCGCTTTGCTCTCGAACTCGGTACTAAACAGGCGGTTCTCGCTGTTGATGCGCCATTTTTTGCTGCTCGTGGTGCAGGTCTAGCTTTCATGGTGCGCGCATCGCTGGATGTGTTTGTTTTGTTGCAATTGGACCCCTTCGCTCACGAACTCGGTACTAAACAAGCGGTTCTCGCTGTTGAAGCGCCCGTTTATGCAGCTCGTTTTGCAGGTCTAGCTTTCATGGTGCGCGCATCGCTGGATGTGTTTGTTTTGTTGCAATTGGACCCCTTCGCTCTCGAACTCGGTACTAAACAGGCGGTTCTCGCAGTTGAAGCGCCCGTTTATGCAGCTCGTGGTGCAGGTCTAGCATTCATGGTGCGCGCATCGCTGGACGTATTTGTTTTGTTGCAATTGGACCCCTTCGCTCACGAACTCGGTACTAAACAGGCGGTTCTCGCTGTTGATGCGCCCGTTTATGCTGCTCGTGGTGCAGGTCTAGCTTTCATGGTGCGCGCATCGCTGGACGTATTTGTTTTTTTGCAATTGGACCCATCCGCTCACGAACTCGGTACTAAACAGGCGGTTCTCGCTGTTGATGCGCCCGTTTATGCTGCTCGTGGTGTAGGTCTAGCTTTCATGGTGCGCGCATCGCTGGACGTTTTTGTTTTGCTGCAGTTGGACCCCTTCGCTCACGAACTCGGTACTAAACAGGCGGTTCTCGCTGTTGAAGCGCCCGTTTATGCTGCTCGTGGTACAGGTCTAGCTTTCATGGTGCGCGCATCGCTGGACGTTTTTGTTTTGTTGCAATTGGACCCCTTCGCTCACGAACTCGGTACTAAACAGGCGGTTCTCGCTGTTGAAGCGCCCGTTTATGCTGCTCGTGGTGCAGGTCTAGCTTTCATGGTGTGCGCATCGCTGGACGTATTTGTTTTTTTGCAATTGGACCCCTTCGCCCACGAACTCGGTACTAAACAGGCGGTTCTCGCTGTTGATGCGCCCGTTTATGCTGCTCGTGGTGCGGGTCTAGCTTTCATGGTGCGCGCATCGCTGGACGTTTTTGTTTTGCTGCAATTGGACCCCTTCGCTCAAAAACTCGGTACTAAACAGGCGGTTCTCGCTGTGGATGCGTCCTTTTATGCTGCTCGTGGTGCGGGTCTAGCTTTCATGGTGCGCGCATCGCTGGACGTATTTGTTTTGTTCAATTGGAACCCTTCGCTCACAAACTCGGTACTAAACAGGCGGTTCTCTCTATTGAAGCGCCCGTTGATGCTGCTCGTGGTGCGGGTCTAGCTTTC
Organism: Amblyomma americanum; assembly: GCF_052857255.1. Lineage (NCBI taxonomy): Eukaryota > Metazoa > Arthropoda > Arachnida > Ixodida > Ixodidae > Amblyomma > Amblyomma americanum. Next base: position 301,257 of record NW_027526511.1, on the reverse strand, counting down.
ATGGTGCGCGCATCGCTGGACGTATTTTGTTTGTTGGAATTGGACCACTTCGCTCACGAACTCGGTACTAAACAGGCGGTTCTCGCTGTTGATGCGCCCGTTTATGCTGCTCGTGGTGCGGGTCTAGCTTTCATGGTGCGCGCATCGCTGGACGTTTTTGTTTTGCTGCAATTGGACCCCTTCGCTCAAAAACTCGGTACTAAACAGGCGGTTCTCGCTGTGGATGCGTCCTTTTATGCTGCTCGTGGTGCGGGTCTAGCTTTCATGGTGCGCGCATCGCTGGACGTATTTGTTGTGTTGCAATTGGACCCCTTCGCTTACGAACTCGGTACTAAACAGGCGGTTCTCGCTGTTGAAGCGCCCGTTGATGCTGCTCGTGGTGCAGGTCTAGCTTTCATAGTGCGCGCATCACTGGACGTTTTTTTTTGTTGCAATTGGACCCCTTCGCTCACGAACTCGGTACTAAACAGGCGGTTCTCGCTGTTGATGCGCCCATTTTTGCTGCTCGTGGTGCAGGTCTAGCTTTCATGGTGCGCGCATCGCTGGACGTATTTGTTTTGTTGCAATTGGACCCCTTCACTCACGAACTCGGTACTAAACAGGCGGTTCTCTCTATTGAAGCGCCCGTTGATGCTGCTCGTGGTGAGGGTCTAGCGTTCATGGTGCGCGCAACGCTAGACGTATTTTTTTTTGTTGCTATTGGACCGCTTCGCTCTGGAACTCGGTACTAAACAGGCGGTTCTCGCTGTTGAAGCGCCCGTTTATACTGCTCGTGGCGCGGGTCTAGCTTTCACGGTGCGCGCATTGCTGGACGTATTTGTTTTGTTGCAATTGGACCCCTTCGCTCACGATCTCGGTACTGAACAGGCGGTTCTCGCTGTTGATGCGCCCATTTTTGCTGCTCGTGGTGCAGGTCTAGCTTTCATGGTGCGCGCATCGCTGGACGTATTTGTTTTGTTGCAATTGGACCCCTTCACTCACGAACTCTGTACTAAACAGGCGGTTCTCTCTATTGAAGCGCCCGTTGATGCTGCTCGTGGTGCGGGTCTAGCGTTCATGGTGCGCGCATCGCTAGACGTATTTTTCTTTGCTGCAATTGGACCGCTTCGCTCTGGAACTCGGTACTAAACAGGCGGTTCTCGCTGTTGAAGCACCCGTTTATGCTGCTCGTGGTGCGGTTCTAGCTTTCATGGTGCGCGCATCGCTGGACGTATTTGTTTTGCTGCAATTGGACCGCTTCGCTCACGAACTCGGTACTAAACAGGCGGTTCTCGCTGTTGAAGCGCCCGTTTATGCTGCTCGTGGTGCGGGTCTAGCTTTCACGGTGCGCGCATCGCTGGACGTGTTTGTTTTGCTGCAATTGGACCGCATCGCTCACGAACCCGGTACTTAACAGGCGGTTCTCGCTGTTGAAGCGCCCGTTTATGCTGCTCGTGGTGCGGGTCCAGCTTTCACGGTGCCCGCATCGCTGGACGTATTTGTTTTGTTGCAATTGGACCCCTTCGCTCATGAACTCATTACTAAACAGGCGGTTCTCGCTGTTGAAGCGCCCGTTTATGCTGCTCGTGGTGCGGGTCTAGCTTTCATGGTGCCCGCATCGCTGGACGTATTTGTTTTGTTGCAATTGGACCGCTTCGCTCACGAACTCTGTACTAAACAGGCGGTTCTCGCTATTGAAGCGCCCGTTGATGCTGCTCGTGGTGCGGGTCTAGCTTTCATGGTGCGCGCATCGCTGGACGTATTTGTTTTGCTGCAATTGGACCGCTTTGCTCTCGAACTCGGTACTAAACAGGCGGTTCTCGCTGTTGATGCGCCATTTTTTGCTGCTCGTGGTGCAGGTCTAGCTTTCATGGTGCGCGCATCGCTGGATGTGTTTGTTTTGTTGCAATTGGACCCCTTCGCTCACGAACTCGGTACTAAACAGGCGGTTCTCGCTGTTGATGCGCCCGTTTATGCTGCTCGTGGTGTAGGTCTAGCTTTCATGGTGCGCGCATCGCTGGACGTTTTTGTTTTGCTGCAGTTGGACCCCTTCGCTCACGAACTCGGTACTAAACAGGCGGTTCTCGCTGTTGAAGCGCCCGTTTATGCTGCTCGTGGTACAGGTCTAGCTTTCATGGTGCGCGCATCGCTGGACGTTTTTGTTTTGTTGCAATTGGACCCCTTCGCTCACGAACTCGGTACTAAACAGGCGGTTCTCGCTGTTGAAGCGCCCGTTTATGCTGCTCGTGGTGCAGGTCTAGCTTTCATGGTGTGCGCATCGCTGGACGTATTTGTTTTTTTGCAATTGGACCCCTTCGCCCACGAACTCGGTACTAAACAGGCGGTTCTCGCTGTTGATGCGCCCGTTTATGCTGCTCGTGGTGCGGGTCTAGCTTTCATGGTGCGCGCATCGCTGGACGTTTTTGTTTTGCTGCAATTGGACCCCTTCGCTCAAAAACTCGGTACTAAACAGGCGGTTCTCGCTGTGGATGCGTCCTTTTATGCTGCTCGTGGTGCGGGTCTAGCTTTCATGGTGCGCGCATCGCTGGACGTATTTGTTTTGTTCAATTGGAACCCTTCGCTCACAAACTCGGTACTAAACAGGCGGTTCTCTCTATTGAAGCGCCCGTTGATGCTGCTCGTGGTGCGGGTCTAGCTTTCATGGTGCGCGCATCGCTGGACGTATTTTGTTTGTTGGAATTGGACCACTTCGCTCACGAACTCGGTACTAAACAGGCGGTTCTCGCTGTTGATGCGCCCGTTTATGCTGCTCGTGGTGCGGGTCTAGCTTTCATGGTGCGCGCATCGCTGGACGTTTTTGTTTTGCTGCAATTGGACCCCTTCGCTCAAAAACTCGGTACTAAACAGGCGGTTCTCGCTGTGGATGCGTCCTTTTATGCTGCTCGTGGTGCGGGTCTAGCTTTCATGGTGCGCGCATCGCTGGACGTATTTGTTGTGTTGCAATTGGACCCCTTCGCTTACGAACTCGGTACTAAACAGGCGGTTCTCGCTGTTGAAGCGCCCGTTGATGCTGCTCGTGGTGCAGGTCTAGCTTTCATAGTGCGCGCATCACTGGACGTTTTTTTTTGTTGCAATTGGACCCCTTCGCTCACGAACTCGGTACTAAACAGGCGGTTCTCGCTGTTGATGCGCCCATTTTTGCTGCTCGTGGTGCAGGTCTAGCTTTCATGGTGCGCGCATCGCTGGACGTATTTGTTTTGTTGCAATTGGACCCCTTCACTCACGAACTCGGTACTAAACAGGCGGTTCTCTCTATTGAAGCGCCCGTTGATGCTGCTCGTGGTGAGGGTCTAGCGTTCATGGTGCGCGCATCGCTAGACGTATTTTTTTTTGTTGCTATTGGACCGCTTCGCTCTGGAACTCGGTACTAAACAGGCGGTTCTCGCTGTTGAAGCGCCCGTTTATACTGCTCGTGGCGCGGGTCTAGCTTTCACGGTGCGCGCATTGCTGGACGTATTTGTTTTGTTGCAATTGGACCCCTTCGCTCACGATCTCGGTACTGAACAGGCGGTTCTCGCTGTTGATGCGCCCATTTTTGCTGCTCGTGGTGCAGGTCTAGCTTTCATGGTGCGCGCATCGCTGGACGTATTTGTTTTGTTGCAATTGGACCCCTTCACTCACGAACTCGGTACTAAACAGGCGGTTCTCTCTATTGAAGCGCCCGTTGATGCTGCTCGTGGTGCGGGTCTAGCGTTCATGGTGCGCGCATCGCTAGACGTATTTTTCTTTGCTGCAATTGGACCGCTTCGCTCTGGAACTCGGTACTAAACAGGCGGTTCTCGCTGTTGAAGCACCCGTTTATGCTGCTCGTGGTGCGGGTCTAGCTTTCATGGTGCGCGCATCGCTGGACGTATTTGTTTTGCTGCAATTGGACCGCTTCGCTCACGAACTCGGTACTAAACAGGCGGTTCTCGCTGTTGAAGCGCCCGTTTATGCTGCTCGTGGTGCGGGTCTAGCTTTCACGGTGCGCGCATCGCTGGACGTGTTTGTTTTGCTGCAATTGGACCGCTTCGCTCACGAACCCGGTACTTAACAGGCGGTTCTCGCTGTTGAAGCGCCCGTTTATGCTGCTCGTGTTGCGGGTCCAGCTTTCACGGTGCCCGCATCGCTGGACGTATTTGTTTTGTTGCAATTGGACCCCTTCGCTCATGAACTCATTACTAAACAGGCGGTTCTCGCTGTTGATGCGCCCTCTTATGCTGCTCGTTGTGCAGGTCTAGCTTTCATGGTGCGCGCATCGCTGGATGTATTTGTTTTGTTGCAATTGGACCCCTTCGCTCACGAACTCGGTACTAAACAAGCGGTTCTCGCTGTTGAAGCGCCCGTTTATGCTGCTCGTGGTGCAGGTCTAGCTTTCATGGTGCCCGCAACGCTAGACGTATTTGTTTTGCTACAATTGGACCGCTTCGCTCACGAACCCGGTACTAAACAGGCGGTTCTCGCTGTTGAAGCGCCCGTTTATGCTGCTCGTGGTGCGGGTCTAGCTTTCACGGTGCCCGCGTCGCTGGACGTATTTGTTTTGTTGCAATTGGACCGCTTCGCTCACGAACTCAGTACTAAACAGGCGGTTCTCGCTATTGAAGCGCCCGTTGATGCTGCTCGTGGTGCGGGTCTAGCTTTCATGGTGCGCGCATCGCTGGACGTATTTGTTTTGCTGCAATTGGACCGCTTTGCTCTCGAACTCGGTACTAAACAGGCGGTTCTCGCTGTTGAAGCGCCCGTTTATGCTGCTCGTGGTGCGGGTCTAGCTTTCACGGTGCGCGCATCGCAGGACGTATTTGTTTTGTTGCAATTGGACCCCTTCTCTCACGATCTCGGTACTGAACAGGCGGTTCTCGCTGTTGATGCGCCCATTTTTGCTGCTCGTGGTGCAGGTCTAGCTTTCATGGTGCGCGCATCGCTGGACGTATTTGTTTTGTTGCAATTGGACCCCTTCACTCACGAACTCTGTACTAAACAGGCGGTTCTCTCTATTGAAGCGCCCGTTGATGCTGCTCGTGGTGCGGGTCTAGCGTTCATGGTGCGCGCATCGCTAGACGTATTTTTCTTTGCTGCAATTGGACCGCTTCGCTCTGGAACTCGGTACTAAACAGGCGGTTCTCGCTGTTGAAGCACCCGTTTATGCTGCTCGTGGTGCGGTTCTAGCTTTCATGGTGCGCGCATCGCTGGACGTATTTGTTTTGCTGCAATTGGACCGCTTCGCTCACGAACTCGGTACTAAACAGGCGGTTCTCGCTGTTGAAGCGCCCGTTTATGCTGCTCGTGGTGCGGGTCTAGCTTTCACGGTGCGCGCATCGCTGGACGTGTTTGTTTTGCTGCAATTGGACCGCATCGCTCACGAACCCGGTACTTAACAGGCGGTTCTCGCTGTTGAAGCGCCCGTTTATGCTGCTCGTGGTGCGGGTCCAGCTTTCACGGTGCCCGCATCGCTGGACGTATTTGTTTTGTTGCAATTGGACCCCTTCGCTCATGAACTCATTACTAAACAGGCGGTTCTCGCTGTTGAAGCGCCCGTTTATGCTGCTCGTGGTGCGGGTCTAGCTTTCATGGTGCCCGCATCGCTGGACGTATTTGTTTTGTTGCAATTGGACCGCTTCGCTCACGAACTCTGTACTAAACAGGCGGTTCTCGCTATTGAAGCGCCCGTTGATGCTGCTCGTGGTGCGGGTCTAGCTTTCATGGTGCGCGCATCGCTGGACGTATTTGTTTTGCTGCAATTGGACCGCTTTGCTCTCGAACTCGGTACTAAACAGGCGGTTCTCGCTGTTGATGCGCCATTTTTTGCTGCTCGTGGTGCAGGTCTAGCTTTCATGGTGCGCGCATCGCTGGATGTGTTTGTTTTGTTGCAATTGGACCCCTTCGCTCACGAACTCGGTACTAAACAAGCGGTTCTCGCTGTTGAAGCGCCCGTTTATGCAGCTCGTTTTGCAGGTCTAGCTTTCATGGTGCGCGCATCGCTGGATGTGTTTGTTTTGTTGCAATTGGACCCCTTCGCTCTCGAACTCGGTACTAAACAGGCGGTTCTCGCAGTTGAAGCGCCCGTTTATGCAGCTCGTGGTGCAGGTCTAGCATTCATGGTGCGCGCATCGCTGGACGTATTTGTTTTGTTGCAATTGGACCCCTTCGCTCACGAACTCGGTACTAAACAGGCGGTTCTCGCTGTTGATGCGCCCGTTTATGCTGCTCGTGGTGCAGGTCTAGCTTTCATGGTGCGCGCATCGCTGGACGTATTTGTTTTTTTTGCAATTGGACCCATCCGCTCACGAACTCGGTACTAAACAGGCGGTTCTCGCTGTTGATGCGCCCGTTTATGCTGCTCGTGGTGTAGGTCTAGCTTTCATGGTGCGCGCATCGCTGGACGTTTTTGTTTTGCTGCAGTTGGACCCCTTCGCTCACGAACTCGGTACTAAACAGGCGGTTCTCGCTGTTGAAGCGCCCGTTTATGCTGCTCGTGGTACAGGTCTAGCTTTCATGGTGCGCGCATCGCTGGACGTTTTTGTTTTGTTGCAATTGGACCCCTTCGCTCACGAACTCGGTACTAAACAGGCGGTTCTCGCTGTTGAAGCGCCCGTTTATGCTGCTCGTGGTGCAGGTCTAGCTTTCATGGTGTGCGCATCGCTGGACGTATTTGTTTTTTTGCAATTGGACCCCTTCGCCCACGAACTCGGTACTAAACAGGCGGTTCTCGCTGTTGATGCGCCCGTTTATGCTGCTCGTGGTGCGGGTCTAGCTTTCATGGTGCGCGCATCGCTGGACGTTTTTGTTTTGCTGCAATTGGACCCCTTCGCTCAAAAACTCGGTACTAAACAGGCGGTTCTCGCTGTGGATGCGTCCTTTTATGCTGCTCGTGGTGCGGGTCTAGCTTTCATGGTGCGCGCATCGCTGGACGTATTTGTTGTGTTGCAATTGGACCCCTTCGCTTACGAACTCGGTACTAAACAGGCGGTTCTCGCTGTTGAAGCGCCCGTTGATGCTGCTCGTGGTGCAGGTCTAGCTTTCATGGTGCGCGCATCGCTGGACGTATTTGTTTTGTTGCAATTGGACCCCTTCACTCACGAACTCGGTACTAAACAGGCGGTTCTCGCTGTTGATGCGCCCATTTTTGCTGCTCGTGGTGCAGGTCTAGCTTTCATGGTGCGCGCATCGCTGGACGTATTTGTTTTGTTGCAATTGGACCCCTTCACTCACGAACTCGGTACTAAACAGGCGGTTCTCTCTATTGAAGCGCCCGTTGATGCTGCTCGTGGTGCGGGTCTAGCGTTCATGGTGCGCGCATCGCTAGACGTATTTTTCTTTGCTGCAATTGGACCGCTTCGCTCTGGAACTCGGTACTAAACAGGCGGTTCTCGCTGTTGAAGCACCCGTTTATGCTGCTCGTGGTGCGGGTCTAGCTTTCATGGTGCGCGCATCGCTGGACGTATTTGTTTTGCTGCAATTGGACCGCTTCGCTCACGAACTCGGTACTAAACAGGGGGTTCTCGCTGTTGAAGCGCCCGTTTATGCTGCTCGTGGTGCGGGCCTAGCTTTCACGGTGCGCGCATCGCTGGACGTGTTTGTTTTGCTGCAATTGGACCGCTTCGCTCACGAACCCGGTACTTAACAGGCGGTTCTCGCTGTTGAAGCGCCCGTTTATGCTGCTCGTGGTGCGGGTCCAGCTTTCACGGTGCCCGCATCGCTGGACGTATTTGTTTTGTTGCAATTGGACCCCTTCGCTCATGAACTCATTACTAAACAGGCGGTTCTCGCTGTTGATGCGCCCTTTTATGCTGCTCGTTGTGCAGGTCTAGCTTTCATGGTGCGCGCATCGCTGGATGTATTTGTTTTGTTGCAATTGGACCCCTTCGCTCACGAACTCGGTACTAAACAAGCGGTTCTCGCTGTTGAAGCGCCCGTTTATGCTGCTCGTGGTGCAGATCTAGCTTTCATGGTGCCCGCAACGCTAGACGTGTTTGTTTTGCTACAATTGGACCGCTTCGCTCACGAACCCGGTACTAAACAGGCGGTTCTCGCTGTTGAAGCGCCCGTTTATGCTGTTCGTGGTGCGGGTCTAGCTTTCACGGTGCCCGCGTCGCTGGACGTATTTGTTTTGTTGCAATTGGACCGCTTCGCTCACGAACTCAGTACTAAACAGGCGGTTCTCGCTATTGAAGCGCCCGTTGATGCTGCTCGTGGTGCGGGTCTAGCTTTCATGGTGCACGCATCGCTGGACGTATTTGTTTTGCTGCAATTGGACCGCTTTGCTCTCGAACTCGGTACTAAACAGGCGGTTCACGCTGTTGAAGCGCCCGTTTATGCTGCTCGTGGTGCGGGTCTAGCTTTCACGGTGCGCGCATCGCAGGACGTATTTGTTTTGTTGCAATTGGACCCCTTCGCTCACGATCTCGGTACTGAACAGGCGGTTCTCGCTGTTGATGCGCCCATTTTTGCTGCTCGTGGTGCAGGTCTAGCTTTCATGGTGCGCGCATCGCTGGACGTATTTGTTTTGTTGCAATTGGACCCCTTCACTCACGAACTCGGTACTAAACAGGCGGTTCTCTCTATTGAAGCGCCCGTTGATGCTGCTCGTGGTGTGGGTCTAGCGTTCATGGTGCGCGCATCGCTAGACGTATTTTTCTTTGCTGCAATTGGACCGCTTCGCTCTGGAACTCGGTACTAAACAGGCGGTTCTCGCTGTTGAAGCACCCGTTTATGCTGCTCGTGGTGCGGTTCTAGCTTTCATGGTGCGCGCATCGCTGGACGTATTTGTTTTGCTGCAATTGGACCGCTTCGCTCACGAACTCGGTACTAAACAGGCGGTTCTCGCTGTTGAAGCGCCCGTTTATGCTGCTCGTGGTGCGGGTCTAGCTTTCACGGTGCGCGCATCGCTGGACGTGTTTGTTTTGCTGCAATTGGACCGCTTCGCTCACGAACCCGGTACTTAACAGGCGGTTCTCGCTGTTGAAGCGCCCGTTTATGCTGCTCGTGGTGCGGGTCCAGCTTTCACGGTGCCCGCATCGCTGGACGTATTTGTTTTGTTGCAATTGGACCCCTTCGCTCATGAACTCATTACTAAACAGGCGGTTCTCGCTGTTGATGCGCCCTTTTATGCTGCTCGTTATGCAGGTCTAGCTTTTATGGTGCGCGCATCGCTGGACGTATTTGTTTTGCTGCAATTGGACCGCTTTGCTCTCAAACTCGGTACTAAACAGGCGGTTCTCGCTGTTGAAGCGCCCGTTTATGCTGCTCGTGGTGCGGGTCTAGCTTTCACGGTGCCCGCATCGCTGGACGTATTTGTTTTGTTGCAATTGGACCGCTTCGCTCACGAACTCGGTACTAAACAGGCGGTTCTCGCTATTGAAGCGCCCGTTGATGCTGCTCGTGGTGCGGGTCTAGCTTTCATGGTGCGCGCATCGCTGGACGTATTTGTTTTGCTGCAATTGGACCGCTTTGCTCTCGAACTCGGTACTAAACAGGCGGTTCTCGCTGTTGATGCGCCATTTTTTGCTGCTCGTGGTGCAGCTCTAGCTTTCATGGTGCGCGCATCGCTGGATGTGTTTGTTTTGTTGCAATTGGACCCCTTCGCTCACGAACTCGGTACTAAACAAGCGGTTCTCGCTGTTGAAGCGCCCGTTTATGCAGCTCGTTTTGCAGGTCTAGCTTTCATGGTGCGCGCATCGCTGGACGTTTTTGTTTTGCTGCAGTTGGACCCCTTCGCTCACGAACTCGGTACTAAACAGGCGGTTCTCGCTGTTGAAGCGCCCGTTTATGCTGCTCGTGGTACAGGTCTAGCTTTCATGGTGCGCGCATCGCTGGACGTTTTTGTTTTGTTGCAATTGGACCCCTTCGCTCACGAACTCGGTACTAAACAGGCGGTTCTCGCTGTTGAAGCGCCCGTTTATGCTGCTCGTGGTGCAGGTCTAGCTTTCATGGTGTGCGCATCGCTGGACGTATTTGTTTTTTTGCAATTGGACCCCTTCGCTCACGAACTCGGTACTAAACAGGCGGTTCTCGCTGTTGATGCGCCCGTTTATGCTGCTCGTGGTGCGGGTCTAGCTTTCATGGTGCGCGCATCGCTGGACGTATTTGTTTTGTTCAATTGGAACCCTTCGCTCACAAACTCGGTACTAAACAGGCGGTTCTCTCTATTGAAGCGCCCGTTGATGCTGCTCGTGGTGCGGGTCTAGCTTTCATGGTGCGCGCATCGCTGGACGTATTTTGTTTGTTGCAATTGGACCACTTCGCTCACGAACTCGGTACTAAACAGGCGGTTCTCGCTGTTGATGCGCCCGTTTATGCTGCTCGTGGTGCGGGTCTAGCTTTCATGGTGCGCGCATCGCTGGACGTTTTTGTTTCGCTGCAATTGGACCCTTTCGCTCAAAAACTCGGTACTAAACAGGCGGTTCTCGCTGTGGATGCGTCCTTTTATGCTGCTCGTGGTGCGGGTCTAGCTTTCATGCTGCGCGCATCGCTGGACGTATTTGTTTTGTTGCAATTGGACCCCTTCGCTTACGAACTCGGTACTAAACAGGCGGTTCTCGCTGTTGAAGCGCCCGTTGATGCTGCTCGTGGTGCAGGTCTAGCTTTCATGGTGCGCTCATCACTGGACGTTTTTGTTTTGTTGCAATTGGACCCCTTCGCTCACGAACTCGGTACTAAACAGGCGGTTCTCGCTGTTGAAGCGCCCGTTGATGCTGCTCGTGGTGCGGGTCTAGCTTTCATGGTGCGCGCATCGCTGGACGTTTTTGTTTTGCTGCTATTGGACCCCTTCGCTCACGAACTCGGTACTAAACAGGCGGTTCTCGCTGTGGATGCGCCCGTTTATGCTGCTCGTGGTGCGGGTCTAGCTTTTATGGTGCGCGCATCGCTGGACGTTTTTGTTTTGCTGCAATTGGACCCCTTCGCTCACGAACTAGGTACTAAACAGGCGGTTCTCGCTGTGGATGCGTCCTTTTATGCTGCTCGTGGTGCGGGTCTAGCTTTCATGGTGCGCGCATCGCTGGACGTATTTGTTTTGTTCAATTGGAACCCTTCGCTCACAAACTCGGTACTAAACAGGCGGTTCTCTCTATTGAAGCGCCCGTTGATGCTGCTCGTGGTGCGGGTCTAGCTTTCATGGTGCGCGCATCGCTGGACGTATTTTTTTTGCTGCTATTGGACCGCTTCGCTCTGGAACTCGGTACTAAACAGGCGGTTCTCGCTGTTGAAGCGCCCGTTTATACTGCTCGTGGCGCGGGTCTAGCTTTCACGGTGCGCGCATCGCTGGACGTATTTGTTTTGTTGCAATTGGACCCCTTCGCTCACGATCTCGGTACTAAACAGGCGGTTCTCGCTGTTGATGCGCCCATTTTTGCTGCTCGTGGTGCAGGTCTAGCTTTCATGGTGCGCGCATCGCTGGATGTGTTTGTTTTGTTGCAATTGGACCCCTTCGCTCACGAACTCGGTACTAAACAAGCGGTTCTCGCTGTTGAAGCGCCCGTTTATGCAGCTCGTGGTGCAGGTCTAGCTTTCATGGTGCGCGCATCGCTGGACGTATTTGTTTTGTTGCAATTGGACCCCTTCGCTCACCAACTCGGTAATAAACAGGCGGTTCTCGCTGTTGATACACCCGTTTATGCTGCTCGTGGTGCAGGTCTAGCTTTCATGGTGTGCGCATCGCTGGACGTATTTGTTTTGTTGCAATTGGACCACTTCGCTCACGAACTCGGTACTAAACAGGCGGTTCTCTCTATTGAAGCGCCCGTTGATGCTGCTCGTGGTGCGGGTCTAGCTTTCATGGTGCGCGCATCGCTGGACGTATTTGTTTTGTTCAATTGGAACCATTCGCTCACAAACTCGGTAGTAAACAGGCGGTTCTCTCTATTGAAGCGCCCGTTGATGCTGCTCGTGGTGCGGGTCTAGCTTTCATGGTGCGCGCATCGCTGGACGTATTTGTTTTGCTGCTATTGGACCGCTTCGCTCACGAACTCGGTACTAAACAGGCGGTTCTCGCTGTTGATGCGCCCATTTTTGCTGCTCGTGGTGCATGTCTAGCTTTCATGGTGCGCGCATCGCTGGACGTATTTGTTTTGTTGCAATTGGACCCCTTCACTCACGAACTCGGTACTAAACAGGCGGTTCTCTCTATTGAAGGCCCGTTGATGCTGCTCGTGGTGCGGGTCTAGCGTTCATGGTGCGCGCATCGCTAGACGTATTTTTCTTTGCTGCAATTGAACCGCTTCGCTCTGCAACTCGGTACTAAACAGGCGGTTCTCGCTGTTGAAGCGCCCGTTTATACTGCTCGTGGCGCGGGTCTAGCTTTCACAGTGCGCGCATCGCTGGACGTATTTGTTTTGTTGCAATTGGACCCCTTCGCTCACGATCTCGGTACTGAACAGGCGGTTCTCGCTGTTGATGCGCCCATTTTTGCTGCTCGTGGTGCAGGTCTAGCTTTCATGGTGCGCGCATCGCAGGACGTATTTGTTTTGTTGCAATTGGACCCCTTCACTCACGAACTCGGTACTAAACAGGCGGTTCTCTCTATTGAAGCGCCCGTTGATGCTGCTCGTGGTGCGGGTCTAGCGTTCATGGTGCGCGCATCGCTAGACGTATTTTTTTTGCTGCTATTGGACCGCTTCGCTCTGGAACTCGGTACTAAACAGGCGGTTCTCGCTGTTGAAGCGCCCGTTTATACTGCTCGTGGCGCGGGTCTAGCTTTCACGGTGCGCGCATCGCTGGACGTATTTGTTTTGTTGCAATTGGACCCCTTCGCTCACGATCTCGGTACTGAACAGGCGGTTCTCGCTGTTGATGCGCCCATTTTTGCTGCTCATGGTGCAGGTCTAGCTTTCATGGTGCGCGCATCGCTGGACGTATTTGTTTTGTTGCAATTGGACCCCTTCACTCACGAACTCGGTACTAAACAGGCGGTTCTCTCTATTGAAGCGCCCGTTGATGCTGCTCGTGGTGCGGGTCTAGCGTTCATGGTGCGCGCATCGCTAGACGTATTTTTCTTTGCTGCAATTGGACCGCTTCGCTCTGGAACTCGGTACTAAACAGGCGGTTCTCGCTGTTGAAGCACCCGTTTATGCTGCTCGTGGTGCGGGTCTAGCTTTCATGGTGCGCGCATCGCTGGACATATTTGTTTTGCTGCAATTGGACCGCTTCGCTCACGAACTCGGTACTAAACAGGCGGTTCTCGCTGTTGAAGCGCCCGTTTATGCTGCTCGTGGTGCAGGTCTAGCTTTCATGGTGTGCGCATCGCTGGACGTATTTGTTTTGTTGCAATTGGACCACTTCGCTCACGAACTCGGTACTAAACAGGCGGTTCTCTCTATTGAAGCGCCCGTTGATGCTGCTCGTGGTGCGGGTCTAGCTTTCATGGTGCGCGCATCGCTGGACGTATTTGTTTTGTTCAATTGGAACCATTCGCTCACAAACTCGGTAGTAAACAGGCGGTTCTCTCTATTGAAGCGCCCGTTGATGCTGCTCGTGGTGCGGGTCTAGCTTTCATGGTGCGCGCATCGCTGGACGTATTTGTTTTGCTGCTATTGGACCGCTTCGCTCACGAACTCGGTACTAAACAGGCGGTTCTCGCTGTTGATGCGCCCATTTTTGCTGCTCGTGGTGCAGGTCTAGCTTTCATGGTGCGCGCATCGCTGGACGTATTTGTTTTGTTGCAATTGGAACCCTTCACTCACGAACTCGGTACTAAACAGGCGGTTCTCTCTATTGAAGCGCCCGTTGATGCTGCTCGTGGTGCGGGTCTAGCGTTCATGGTGCGCGCATCGCTAGACGTATTTTTCTTTGCTGCAATTGGACCGCTTCGCTCTGCAACTCGGTACTAAACAGGCGGTTCTCGCTGTTGAAGCGCCCGTTTATACTGCTCGTGGCGCGGGTCTAGCTTTCACGGTGCGCGCATCGCTGGACGTATTTGTTTTGTTGCAATTGGACCCCTTCGCTCACGATCTCGGTACTGAACAGGCGGTTCTCGCTGTTGATGCGCCCATTTTTGCTGCTCGTGGTGCAGGTCTAGCTTTCATGGTGCGCGCATCGCTGGACGTATTTGTTTTGTTGCAATTGGACCCCTTCACTCACGAACTCGGTACTAAACAGGCGGTTCTCTCTATTGAAGCGCCCGTTGATGCTGCTCGTGGTGAGGGTCTAGCGTTCATGGTGCGCGCATCGCTAGACGTATTTTTTTTGCTGCTATTGGACCGCTTCGCTCTGGAACTCGGTACTAAACAGGCGGTTCTCGCTGTTGAAGCGCCCGTTTATACGGCTCGTGGCGCGGGTCTAGCTTTCACGGTGCGCGCATCGCTGGACGTATTTGTTTTGTTGCAATTGGACCCCTTCGCTCACGATCTCGGTACTGAACAGGCGGTTCTCGCTGTTGATGCGCCCATTTTTGCTGCTCGTGGTGCAGGTCTAGCTTTCATGGTGCACGCATCGCTGGACGTATTTGTTTTGTTGCAATTGGACCCCTTCACTCACGAACTCGGTACTAAACAGGCGGTTCTCTCTATTGAAGCGCCCGTTGATGCTGCTCGTGGTGCGGGTCTAGCGTTCATGGTGCGCGCATCGCTAGACGTATTTTTCTTTGCTGCAATTGGACCGCTTCGCTCTGGAACTCGGTACTAAACAGGCGGTTCTCGCTGTTGAAGCACCCGTTTATGCTGCTCGTGGTGCGGGTCTAGCTTTCATGGTGCGCGCATCGCTGGACGTATTTGTTTTGCTGCAATTGGACCGCTTCGCTCACGAACTCGGTACTAAACAGGCGGTTCTCGCTGTTGAAGCGCCCGTTTATGCTGCTCGTGGTGCGGGTCTAGCTTTCACGGTGCGCGCATCGCTGGACGTGTTTGTTTGCTGCAATTGGACCGCTTCGCTCACGAACCCGGTACTTAACAGGCGGTTCTCGCTGTTGAAGCGCCCGTTTATGCTGCTCGTGGTGCGGGTCCAGCTTTCACGGTGCCCGCATCGCTGGACGTATTTGTTTTGTTGCAATTGGACCCCTTCGCTCACGAACTCGGTACTAAACAGGCGGTTCTCGCTGTTGATGCGCCCGTTTATGCTGCTCGTGGTGCGGGTCTAGCTTTCATGGTGCGCGCATCGCTGGACGTTTTTCTTTGCTGCAATTGGACCCCTTCGCTCAAAAACTCGGTACTAAACAGGCGGTTCTCGCTGTGGATGCGTCCTTTTATGCTGCTCGCGGTGCGGGTCTAGCTTTCATGGTGCGCGCATCGCTGGACGTATTTGTTGTGTTGCAATTGGACCCCTTCGCTTACGAACTCGGTACTAAACAGGCGGTTCTCGCTGTTGAAGCGCCCGTTGATGCTGCTCGTGGTGCAGGTCTAGCTTTCATAGTGCGCGCATCACTGGACGTTTTTGTTTTGTTGCAATTGGACCCCTTCGCTCACGAACTCGGTACTAAACAGGCGGTTCTCGCTGTTGATGCGCCCATTTTTGCTGCTCGTGGTGCAGGTCTAGCTTTCATGGTGCGCGCATCGCTGGACGTATTTGTTTTGTTGCAATTGGACCCCTTCACTCACGAACTCGGTACTAAACAGGCGGTTCTCTCTATTGAAGCGCCCGTTGATGCTGCTCGTGGTGCGGGTCTAGCGTTCATGGTGCGCGCATCGCTAGACGTATTTTTCTTTGCTGCAATTGGACCGCTTCGCTCTGGAACTCGGTACTAAACAGGCGGTTCTCGCTGTTGAAGCACCCGTTTATGCTGCTCGTGGTACGGGTCTAGCTTTCATGGTGCGCGCATCGCTGGACGTATTTGTTTTGCTGCAATTGGACCGCTTCGCTCACGAACTCGGTACTAAACAGGGGGTTCTCGCTGTTGAAGCGCCCGTTTATGCTGCTCGTGGTGCGGGCCTAGCTTTCACGGTGCGCGCATCGCTGGACGTGTTTGTTTTGCTGCAATTGGACCGCTTCGCTCACGAACCCGGTACTTAACAGGCGGTTCTCGCTGTTGAAGCGCCCGTTTATGCTGCTCGTGGTGCGGGTCCAGCTTTCACGGTGCCCGCATCGCTGGACGTATTTGTTTTGTTGCAATTGGACCCCTTCGCTCATGAACTCATTACTAAACAGGCGGTTCTCGCTGTTGATGCGCCCTTTTATGCTGCTCGTTGTGCAGGTCTAGCTTTCATGGTGCGCGCATCGCTGGATGTATTTGTTTTGTTGCAATTGGACCCCTTCGCTCACGAACTCGGTACTAAACAAGCGGTTCTCGCTGTTGAAGCGCCCGTTTATGCTGCTCGTGGTGCAGGTCTAGCTTTCATGGTGCCCGCAACGCTAGACGTGTTTGTTTTGCTACAATTGGACCGCTTCGCTCACGAACCCGGTACTAAACAGGCGGTTCTCGCTGTTGAAGCGCCCGTTTATGCTGTTCGTGGTGCGGGTCTAGCTTTCACGGTGCCCGCGTCGCTGGACGTATTTGTTTTGTTGCAATTGGACCGCTTCGCTCACGAACTCAATACTAAACAGGCGGTTCTCGCTATTGAAGCGCCCGTTGATGCTGCTCGTGGTGCGGGTCTAGCTTTCATGGTGCGCGCATCGCTGGACGTATTTGTTTTGCTGCAATTGGACCGCTTTGCTCTCGAACTCGGTACTAAACAGGCGGTTCACGCTGTTGAAGCGCCCGTTTATGCTGCTCGTGGTGCGGGTCTAGCTTTCACGGTGCGCGCATCGCAGGACGTATTTGTTTTGTTGCAATTGGACCCCTTCGCTCACGATCTCGGTACTGAACAGGCGGTTGTCGCTGTTGATGCGCCCATTTTTGCTGCTCGTGGTGCAGGTCTAGCTTTCATGGTGCGCGCATCGCTGGACGTATTTGTTTTGTTGCAATTGGACCCCTTCACTCACGAACTCGGTACTAAACAGGCGGTTCTCTCTATTGAAGCGCCCGTTGATGCTGCTCGTGGTGCGGGTCTAGCGTTCATGGTGCGCGCATCGCTAGACGTATTTTTCTTTGCTGCAATTGGACCGCTTCGCTCTGGAACTCGGTACTAAACAGGCGGTTCTCGCTGTTGAAGCACCCGTTTATGCTGCTCGTGGTGCGGTTCTAGCTTTCATGGTGCGCGCATCGCTGGACGTATTTGTTTTGCTGCAATTGGACCGCTTCGCTCACGAACTCGGTACTAAACAGGCGGTTCTCGCTGTTGAAGCGCCCGTTTATGCTGCTCGTGGTGCGGGTCTAGCTTTCACGGTGCGCGCATCGCTGGACGTGTTTGTTTTGCTGCAATTGGACCGCTTCGCTCACGAACCCGGTACTTAACAGGCGGTTCTCGCTGTTGAAGCGCCCGTTTATGCTGCTCGTGGTGCGGGTCCAGCTTTCACGGTGCCCGCATCGCTGGACGTATTTGTTTTGTTGCAATTGGACCCCTTCGCTCATGAACTCATTACTAAACAGGCGGTTCTCGCTGTTGATGCGCCCTTTTATGCTGCTCGTTGTGCAGGTCTAGCTTTCATGGTGCGCGCATCGCTGGACGTATTTGTTTTGCTGCAATTGGACCGCTTTGCTCTCAAACTCGGTACTAAACAGGCGGTTCTCGCTGTTGAAGCGCCCGTTTATGCTGCTCGTGGTGCGGGTCTAGCTTTCACGGTGCCCGCATCGCTGGACGTATTTGTTTTGTTGCAATTGGACCGCTTCGCTCACGAACTCGGTACTAAACAGGCGGTTCTCGCTATTGAAGCGCCCGTTGATGCTGCTCGTGGTGCGGGTCTAGCTTTCATGGTGCGCGCATCGCTGGACGTATTTGTTTTGCTGCAATTGGACCGCTTTGCTCTCGAACTCGGTACTAAACAGGCGGTTCTCGCTGTTGATGCGCCATTTTTTGCTGCTCGTGGTGCAGGTCTAGCTTTCATGGTGCGCGCATCGCTGGATGTGTTTGTTTTGTTGCAATTGGACCCCTTCGCTCACGAACTCGGTACTAAACAAGCGGTTCTCGCTGTTGAAGCGCCCGTTTATGCAGCTCGTTTTGCAAGTCTAGCTTTCATGGTGCGCGCATCGCTGGACGTTTTTGTTTTGCTGCAGTTGGACCCCTTCGCTCACGAACTCGGTACTAAACAGGCGGTTCTCGCTGTTGAAGCGCCCGTTTATGCTGCTCGTGGTACAGGTCTAGCTTTCATGGTGCGCGCATCGCTGGACGTTTTTGTTTTGTTGCAATTGGACCCCTTCGCTCACGAACTCGGTACTAAACAGGCGGTTCTCGCTGTTGAAGCGCCCGTTTATGCTGCTCGTGGTGCAGGTCTAGCTTTCATGGTGTGCGCATCGCTGGACGTATTTGTTTTTTTGCAATTGGACCCCTTCGCTCACGAACTCGGTACTAAACAGGCGGTTCTCGCTGTTGATGCGCCCGTTTATGCTGCTCGTGGTGCGGGTCTAGCTTTCATGGTGCGCGCATCGCTGGACGTATTTGTTTTGTTCAATTGGAACCCTTCGCTCACAAACTCGGTACTAAACAGGCGGTTCTCTCTATTGAAGCGCCCGTTGATGCTGCTCGTGGTGCGGGTCTAGCTTTCATGGTGCGCGCATCGCTGGACGTATTTTGTTTGTTGCAATTGGACCACTTCGCTCACGAACTCGGTACTAAACAGGCGGTTCTCGCTGTTGATGCGCCCGTTTATGCTGCTCGTGGTGCGGGTCTAGCTTTCATGGTGCGCGCATCGCTGGACGTTTTTGTTTTGCTGCAATTGGACCCTTTCGCTCAAAAACTCGGTACTAAACAGGCGGTTCTCGCTGTGGATGCGTCCTTTTATGCTGCTCGTGGTGCGGGTCTAGCTTTCATCGTGCGCGCATCGCTGGACGTATTTGTTTTGTTGCAATTGGACCCCTTCGCTTACGAACTCGGTACTAAACAGGCGGTTCTCGCTGTTGAAGCGCCCGTTGATGCTGCTCGTGGTGCAGGTCTAGCTTTCATGGTGCGCTCATCACTGGACGTTTTTGTTTTGTTGCAATTGGACCCCTTCGCTCACGAACTCGGTACTAAACAGGCGGTTCTCGCTGTTGAAGCGCCCGTTGATGCTGCTCGTGGTGCGGGTCTAGCTTTCATGGTGCGCGCATCGCTGGACGTTTTTGTTTTGCTGCTATTGGACCCCTTCGCTCACGAACTCGGTACTAAACAGGCGGTTCTCGCTGTGGATGCGCCCGTTTATGCTGCTCGTGGTGCGGGTCTAGCTTTTATGGTGCGCGCATCGCTGGACGTTTTTGTTTTGCTGCAATTGGACCCCTTCGCTCACGAACTAGGTACTAAACAGGCGGTTCTCGCTGTGGATGCGTCCTTTTATGCTGCTCGTGGTGCGGGTCTAGCTTTCATGGTGCGCGCATCGCTGGACGTATTTGTTTTGTTCAATTGGAACCCTTCGCTCACAAACTCGGTACTAAACAGGCGGTTCTCTCTAATGAAGCGCCCGTTGATGCTGCTCGTGGTGCGGGTCTAGCTTTCATGGTGCGCGCATCGCTGGACGTATTTTTTTTGCTGCTATTGGACCGCTTCGCTCTGGAACTCGGTACTAAACAGGCGGTTCTCGCTGTTGAAGCGCCCGTTTATACTGCTCGTGGCGCGGGTCTAGCTTTCACGGTGCGCGCATCGCTGGACGTATTTGTATTGTTGCAATTGGACCCCTTCGCTCACGATCTCGGTACTAAACAGGCGGTTCTCGCTGTTGATGCGCCCATTTTTGCTGCTCGTGGTGCAGGTCTAGCTTTCATGGTGCGCGCATCGCTGGATGTGTTTGTTTTGTTGCAATTGGACCCCTTCGCTCACGAACTCGGTACTAAACAAGCGGTTCTCGCTGTTGAAGCGCCCGTTTATGCAGCTCGTGGTGCAGGTCTAGCTTTCATGGTGCGCGCATCGCTGGACGTATTTGTTTTGTTGCAATTGGATCCCTTCGCTCACCAACTCGGTAATAAACAGGCGGTTCTCGCTGTTGATACGCCCGTTTATGCTGCTCGTGGTGCAGGTCTAGCTTTCATGGTGTGCGCATCGCTGGACGTATTTGTTTTGTTGCAATTGGACCACTTCGCTCACGAACTCGGTACTAAACAGGCGGTTCTCTCTATTGAAGCGCCCGTTGATGCTGCTCGTGGTGCGGGTCTAGCTTTCATGGTGCGCGCATCGCTGGACGTATTTGTTTTGTTCAATTGGAACCATTCGCTCACAAACTCGGTAGTAAACAGGCGGTTCTCGCTGTTGAAGCGCCCGTTTATGCAGCTCGTGGTGCAGGTCTAGCTTTCATGGTGCGCGCATCGCTGGACGTATTTGTTTTGTTGCTATTGGACCGCTTCGCTCACGAACTCGGTACTAAACAGGCGGTTCTCGCTGTTGATGCGCCCATTTTTGCTGCTCGTGGTGCATGTCTAGCTTTCATGGTGCGCGCATCGCTGGACGTATTTGTTTTGTTGCAATTGGACCCCTTCACTCACGAACTCGGTACTAAACAGGCGGTTCTCTCTATTGAAGCGCCCGTTGATGCTGCTCGTGGTGCGGGTCTAGCGTTCATGGTGCGCGCATCGCTAGACGTATTTTTCTTTGCTGCAATTGAACCGCTTCGCTCTGCAACTCGGTACTAAACAGGCGGTTCTCGCTGTTGAAGCGCCCGTTTATACTGCTCGTGGCGCGGGTCTAGCTTTCACAGTGCGCGCATCGCTGGACGTATTTGTTTTGTTGCAATTGGACCCCTTCGCTCACGATCTCGGTACTGAACAGGCGGTTCTCGCTGTTGATGCGCCCATTTTTGCTGCTCGTGGTGCAGGTCTAGCTTTCATGGTGCGCGCATCGCTGGACGTATTTGTTTTGTTGCAATTGGACCCCTTCACTCACGAACTCGGTACTAAATAGGCGGGTCTCTCTATTGAAGCGCCCGTTGATGCTGCTCGTGGTGCGGGTCTAGCGTTCATGGTGCGCGCATCGCTAGACGTATTTGTTTGCTGCTATTGGACCGCTTCGCTCTGGAACGCGTTCTAAACAGGCGGTTCTCGCTGTTGAAGCGCCCGTTTATACTGCTCGTGGCGCGGGTCTAGCTTTCACGGTGCGCGCATCGCTGGACGTATTTGTTTTGTTGCAATTGGACCCCTTCGCTCACGATCTCGGTACTGAACAGGCGGTTCTCGCTGTTGAAGCGCCCGTTTATGCTGCTCGTGGTGCGGGTCTAGCTTTCACGGTGCCCGCATCGCTGGACGTATTTGTTTTGTTGCAATTGGACCCCTTCACTCACGAACTCGGTACTAAACACAGGCGGTTCTCTCTAATGAAGCGCCCGTTGATGCTGCTCGTGGTGCGGGTCTAGCGTTCATGGTGCGCGCATCGCTAGACGTATTTTTCTTTGCTGCAATTGTACCGCTTCGCTCTGGAACTCGGTACTAAACAGGCGGTTCTCGCTGTTGAAGCACCCGTTTATGCTGCTCGTTGGTGCGGGTCTAGCTTTCATGGTGCGCGCATCGCTGGACATATTTGTTTTGCTGCAATTGGACCGCTTCGCTCACGAACTCGGTACTAAACAGGCGGTTCTCGCTGTTGAAGCGCCCGTTTATGCTGCTCGTGGTGCAGGTCTAGCTTTCATGGTGTGCGCATCGCTGGACGTATTTGTTTTGTTGCAATTGGACCACTTCGCTCACGAACTCGGTACTAAACAGGCGGTTCTCTCTATTGAAGCGCCCGTTGATGCTGCTCGTGGTGCGGGTCTAGCTTTCATGGTGCGCGCATCGCTGGACGTATTTGTTTTGTTCAATTGGAACCATTCGCTCACAAACTCGGTAGTAAACAGGCGGTTCTCTCTATTGAAGCGCCCGTTGATGCTGCTCGTGGTGCGGGTCTATATTTCATGGTGCGCGCATCGCTGGACGTATTTGTTTTGCTGCTATTGGACCGCTTCGCTCACGAACTCGGTACTAAACAGGCGGTTCTCGCTGTTGATGCGCCCATTTTTGCTGCTCGTGGTGCAGGTCTAGCTTTCATGGTGCGCGCATCGCTGGACGTATTTGTTTTGTTGCAATTGGACCCCTTCACTCACGAACTCGGTACTAAACAGGCGGTTCCTCTCTATTGAAGCGCCCGTTGATGCTGCTCGTGGTGCGGGTCTAGCGTTCATGGTGCGCGCATCGCTAGACGTATTTTTCTTTGCTGCAATTGGACCGCTTCGCTCTGCAACTCGGTACTAAACAGGCGGTTCTCGCTGTTGAAGCGCCCGTTTATACTGCTCGTGGCGCGGGTCTAGCTTTCACGGTGCGCGCATCGCTGGACGTATTTGTTTTGTTGCAATTGGACCCTTCGCTCACGATCTCGGTACTGAACAGGCGGTTCTCGCTGTTGATGCGCCCATTTTTGCTGCTCGTGGTGCAGGTCTAGCTTTCATGGTGCGCGCATCGCTGGACGTATTTGTTTTGTTGCAATTGGACCCCTTCACTCACGAACTCGGTACTAAACAGGCGGTTCTCTCTATTGAAGCGCCCGTTGATGCTGCTCGTGGTGAGGGTCTAGCGTTCATGGTGCGCGCATCGCTAGACGTATTTTTTTTGCTGCTATTGGACCGCTTCGCTCTGGAACTCGGTACTAAACAGGCGGTTCTCGCTGTTGAAGCGCCCGTTTATACTGCTCGTGGCGCGGGTCTAGCTTTCACGGTGCGCGCATCGCTGGACGTATTTGTTTTGTTGCAATTGGACCCCTTCGCTCACGATCTCGGTACTGAACAGGCGGTTCTCGCTGTTGATGCGCCCATTTTTGCTGCTCGTGGTGCAGGTCTAGCATTCATGGTGCGCGCATCGCTGGACGTATTTGTTTTGTTGCAATTGGACCCCTTCACTCACGAACTCGGTACTAAACAGGCGGTTCTCTCTATTGAAGCGCCCGTTGATGCTGCTCGTGGTGCGGGTCTAGCGTTCATGGTGCGCGCATCGCTAGACGTATTTTTCTTTGCTGCAATTGGACCGCTTCGCTCTGGAACTCGGTACTAAACAGGCGGTTCTCGCTGTTGAAGCACCCGTTTATGCTGCTCGTGGTGCGGGTCTAGCTTTCATGGTGCGCGCATCGCTGGACGTATTTGTTTTGCTGCAATTGGACCGCTTCGCTCACGAACTCGGTACTAAACAGGCGGTTCTCGCTGTTGAAGCGCCCGTTTATGCTGCTCGTGGTGCGGGTCTAGCTTTCACGGTGCGCGCATCGCTGGACGTGTTTGTTTTGCTGCAATTGGACCGCTTCGCTCACGAACCCGGTACTTAACAGGCGGTTCTCGCTGTTGAAGCGCCCGTTTATGCTGCTCGTGGTGCGGGTCCAGCTTTCACGGTGCCCGCATCGCTGGACGTATTTGTTTTGTTGCAATTGGACCCCTTCGCTCATGAACTCATAACTAAACAGGCGGTTCTCGCTGTTGATGCGCCCTTCTTATGCTGCTCGTTGTGCAGGTCTAGCTTTCATGGTGCGCGCATCGCTGGACGTATTTGTTTTGCTGCAATTGGACCGCTTTGCTCTCGAACTCGGTACTAAACAGGCGGTTCTCGCTGTTGAAGCGCCCGTTTATGCTGCTCGTGGTGCGGGTCTAGCTTTCACGGTGCGCGCATCGCAGGACGTATTTGTTTTGTTGCAATTGGACCCCTTCGCTCACGATCTCGGTACTGAACAGGCGGTTCTCGCTGTTGATGCGCCCATTTTTGCTGCTCGTGGTGCAGGTCTAGCTTTCATGGTGCGCGCATCGCTGGACGTATTTGTTTTGTTGCAATTGGACCCCTTCACTCACGAACTCGGTACTAAACAGGCGGTTCTCTCTATTGAAGCGCCCGTTGATGCTGCTCGTGGTGCGGGTCTAGCGTTCATGGTGCGCGCATTGCTAGACGTATTTTTCTTTGCTGCAATTGGACCGCTTCGCTCTGGAACTCGGTACTAAACAGGCGGTTCTCGCTGTTGAAGCACCCGTTTATGCTGCTCGTGGTGCGGTTCTAGCTTTCATGGTGCGCGCATCGCTGGACGTATTTGTTTTGCTGCAATTGGACCGCTTCGCTCACGAACTCGGTACTAAACAGGCGGTTCTCGCTGTTGAAGCGCCCGTTTATGCTGCTCGTGGTGCGGGTCTAGCTTTCACGGTGCGCGCATCGCTGGACGTGTTTGTTTTGCTGCAATTGGACCGCATCGCTCACGAACCCGGTACTTAACAGGCGGTTCTCGCTGTTGAAGCGCCCGTTTATGCTGCTCGTGGTGCGGGTCCAGCTTTCACGGTGCCCGCATCGCTGGACGTATTTGTTTTGTTGCAATTGGACCCCTTCGCTCATGAACTCATTACTAAACAGGCGGTTCTCGCTGTTGAAGCGCCCGTTTATGCTGCTCGTGGTGCGGGTCTAGCTTTCATGGTGCCCGCATCGCTGGACGTATTTGTTTTGTTGCAATTGGACCGCTTCGCTCACGAACTCGGTACTAAACAGGCGGTTCTCGCTATTGAAGCGCCCGTTGATGCTGCTCGTGGTGCGGGTCTAGCTTTCATGGTGCGCGCATCGCTGGACGTATTTGTTTTGCTGCAATTGGACCGCTTTGCTCTCGAACTCGGTACTAAACAGGCGGTTCTCGCTGTTGATGCGCCATTTTTTGCTGCTCGTGGTGCAGGTGTAGCTTTCATGGTGCGCGCATCGCTGGATGTGTTTGTTTTGTTGCAATTGGACCCCTTCGCTCTCGAACTCGGTACTAAACAGGCGGTTCTCGCAGTTGAAGCGCCCGTTTATGCAGCTCGATGTGCAGGTCTAGCATTCATGGTGCGCGCATCGCTGGACGTATTTGTTTTGTTGCAATTGGACCCCTTCGCTCACGAACTCGGTACTAAACAGGCGGTTCTCGCTGTTGATGCGCCCGTTTATGCTGCTCGTGGTGCAGGTCTAGCTTTCATGGTGCGCGCATCGCTGGACGTATTTGTTTTTTTTGCAATTGGACCCATCCGCTCACGAACTCGGTACTAAACAGGCGGTTCTCGCTGTTGATGCGCCCGTTTATGCTGCTCGTGGTGTAGGTCTAGCTTTCATGGTGCGCGCATCGCTGGACGTTTTTGTTTTGCTGCAGTTGGACCCCTTCGCTCACGAACTCGGTACTAAACAGGCGGTTCTCGCTGTTGAAGCGCCCGTTTATGCTGCTCGTGGTACAGGTCTAGCTTTCATGGTGCGCGCATCGCTGGACGTTTTTGTTTTGTTGCAATTGGACCCCTTCGCTCACGAACTCGGTACTAAACAGGCGGTTCTCGCTGTTGAAGCGCCCGTTTATGCTGCTCGTGGTGCAGGTCTAGCTTTCATGGTGTGCGCATCGCTGGACGTATTTGTTTTTTTGCAATTGGACCCCTTCGCCCACGAACTCGGTACTAAACAGGCGGTTCTCGCTGTTGATGCGCCCGTTTATGCTGCTCGTGGTGCGGGTCTAGCTTTCATGGTGCGCGCATCGCTGGACGTTTTTGTTTTGCTGCAATTGGACCCCTTCGCTCAAAAACTCGGTACTAAACAGGCGGTTCTCGCTGTGGATGCGTCCTTTTATGCTGCTCGTGGTGCGGGTCTAGCTTTCATGGTGCGCGCATCGCTGGACGTATTTGTTTTGTTCAATTGGAACCCTTCGCTCACAAACTCGGTACTAAACAGGCGGTTCTCTCTATTGAAGCGCCCGTTGATGCTGCTCGTGGTGCGGGTCTAGCTTTCATGGTGCGCGCATCGCTGGACGTATTTTGTTTGTTGCAATTGGACCACTTCGCTCACGAACTCGGTACTAAACAGGCGGTTCTCGCTGTTGATGCGCCCGTTTATGCTGCTCGTGGTGCGGGTCTAGCTTTCATGGTGCGCGCATCGCTGGACGTTTTTGTTTTGCTGCAATTGGACCCCTTCGCTCAAAAACTCGGTACTAAACAGGCGGTTCTCGCTGTGGATGCGTCCTTTTATGCTGCTCGTGGTGCGGGTCTAGCTTTCATGGTGCGCGCATCGCTGGACGTATTTGTTGTGTTGCAATTGGACCCCTTCGCTTACGAACTCGGTACTAAACAGGCGGTTCTCGCTGTTGAAGCGCCCGTTGATGCTGCTCGTGGTGCAGGTCTAGCTTTCATACTGCGCGCATCACTGGACGTTTTTGTTTTGTTGCAATTGGACCCCTTCGCTCACGAACTCGGTACTAAACAGGCGGTTCTCGCTGTGGATGCGTCCTTTTATGCTGCTCGTGGTGCGGGTCTAGCTTTCATGGTGCGCGCATCGCTGGACGTATTTGTTGTGTTGCAATTGGACCCCTTCGCTTACGAACTCGGTACTAAACAGGCGGTTCTCGCTGTTGAAGCGCCCGTTGATGCTGCTCGTGGTGCAGGTCTAGCTTTCATACTGCGCGCATCACTGGACGTTTTTGTTTTGCTGCAATTGGACCGCTTCGCTCTGGAACTCGGTACTAAACAGGCGGTTCTCGCTGTTGAAGCACCCGTTTATGCTGCTCGTGGTGCGGGTCTAGCTTTCATGGTGCGCGCATCGCTGGACGTATTTGTTTTGCTGCAATTGGACCGCTTCGCTCACGAACTCGGTACTAAACAGGGGGTTCTCGCTGTTGAAGCGCCCGTTTATGCTGCTCGTGGTGCGGGCCTAGCTTTCACGGTGCGCGCATCGCTGGACGTGTTTGTTTTGCTGCAATTGGACCGCTTCGCTCACGAACCCGGTACTTAACAGGCGGTTCTCGCTGTTGAAGCGCCCGTTTATGCTGCTCGTGGTGCGGGTCCAGCTTTCACGGTGCCCGCATCGCTGGACGTATTTGTTTTGTTGCAATTGGACCCCTTCGCTCATGAACTCATTACTAAACAGGCGGTTCTCGCTGTTGATGCGCCCTTTTATGCTGCTGGTTGTGCAGGTCTAGCTTTCATGGTGCGCGCATCGCTGGATGTATTTGTTTTGTTGCAATTGGACCCCTTCGCTCACGAACTCGGTACTAAACAAGCGGTTCTCGCTGTTGAAGCGCCCGTTTATGCTGCTCGTGGTGCAGGTCTAGCTTTCATGGTGCCCGCAACGCTAGACGTGTTTGTTTTGCTACAATTGGACCGCTTCGCTCACGAACCCGGTACTAAACAGGCGGTTCTCGCTGTTGAAGCGCCCGTTTATGCTGTTCGTGGTGCGGGTCTAGCTTTCACGGTGCCCGCGTCGCTGGACGTATTTGTTTTGCTGCAATTGGACCGCTTTGCTCTCGAACTCGGTACTAAACAGGCGGTTCACGCTGTTGAAGCGCCCGTTTATGCTGCTCGTGGTGCGGGTCTAGCTTTCACGGTGCGCGCATCGCAGGACGTATTTGTTTTGTTGCAATTGGACCCCTTCGCTCACGATCTCGGTACTGAACAGGCGGTTCTCGCTGTTGATGCGCCCATTTTTGCTGCTCGTGGTGCAGGTCTAGCTTTCATGGTGCGCGCATCGCTGGACGTATTTGTTTTGTTGCAATTGGACCCCTTCACTCACGAACTCGGTACTAAACAGGCGGTTCTCTCTATTGAAGCGCCCGTTGATGCTGCTCGTGGTGCGGGTCTAGCGTTCATGGTGCGCGCATCGCTAGACGTATTTTTCTTTGCTGCAATTGGACCGCTTCGCTCTGGAACTCGGTACTAAACAGGCGGTTCTCGCTGTTGAAGCACCCGTTTATGCTGCTCGTGGTGCGGTTCTAGCTTTCATGGTGCGCGCAACGCTGGACGTATTTGTTTTGCTGCAATTGGACCGCTTCGCTCACGAACTCGGTACTAAACAGGCGGTTCTCGCTGTTGAAGCGCCCGTTTATGCTGCTCGTGGTGCGGGTCTAGCTTTCACGGTGCGCGCATCGCTGGACGTGTTTGTTTTGCTGCAATTGGACCGCTTCGCTCACGAACCCGGTACTTAACAGGCGGTTCTCGCTGTTGAAGCGCCCGTTTATGCTGCTCGTGGTGCGGGTCCAGCTTTCACGGTGCCCGCATCGCTGGACGTATTTGTTTTGTTGCAATTGGACCCCTTCGCTCATGAACTCATTACTAAACAGGCGGTTCTCGCTGTTGATGCGCCCTTTTATGCTGCTCGTTGTGCAGGTCTAGCTTTCATGGTGCGCGCATCGCTGGACGTATTTGTTTTGCTGCAATTGGACCGCTTCGCTCACGAACCCGGTACTTAACAGGCGGTTCTCGCTGTTGAAGCGCCCGTTTATGCTGCTCGTGGTGCGGGTCCAGCTTTCACGGTGCCCGCATCGCTGGACGTATTTGTTTTGTTGCAATTGGACCCCTTCGCTCATGAACTCATTACTAAACAGGCGGTTCTCGCTGTTGATGCGCCCTTTTATGCTGCTCGTTGTGCAGGTCTAGCTTTCATGGTGCGCGCATCGCTGGACGTATTTGTTTTGCTGCAATTGGACCGCTTTGCTCTCAAACTCGGTACTAAACAGGCGGTTCTCGCTGTTGAAGCACCCGTTTATGCTGCTCGTGGTGCGGTTCTAGCTTTCATGGTGCGCGCAACGCTGGACGTATTTGTTTTGCTGCAATTGGACCGCTTCGCTCACGAACTCGGTACTAAACAGGCGGTTCTCGCTGTTGAAGCGCCCGTTTATGCTGCTCGTGGTGCGGGTCTAGCTTTCACGGTGCGCGCATCGCTGGACGTGTTTGTTTTGCTGCAATTGGACCGCTTCGCTCACGAACCCGGTACTAAACAGGCGGTTCTCGCTGTTGAAGCGCCCGTTTATGCTGTTCGTGGTGCGGGTCTAGCTTTCACGGTGCCCGCGTCGCTGGACGTATTTGTTTTGCTGCAATTGGACCGCTTTGCTCTCGAACTCGGTACTAAACAGGCGGTTCACGCTGTTGAAGCGCCCGTTTATGCTGCTCGTGGTGCGGGTCTAGCTTTCACGGTGCGCGCATCGCAGGACGTATTTGTTTTGTTGCAATTGGACCCCTTCGCTCACGATCTCGGTACTGAACAGGCGGTTCTCGCTGTTGATGCGCCCATTTTTGCTGCTCGTGGTGCAGGTCTAGCTTTCATGGTGCGCGCATCGCTGGACGTATTTGTTTTGTTGCAATTGGACCCCTTCACTCACGAACTCGGTACTAAACAGGCGGTTCTCTCTATTGAAGCGCCCGTTGATGCTGCTCGTGGTGCGGGTCTAGCGTTCATGGTGCGCGCATCGCTAGACGTATTTTTCTTTGCTGCAATTGGACCGCTTCGCTCTGGAACTCGGTACTAAACAGGCGGTTCTCGCTGTTGAAGCACCCGTTTATGCTGCTCGTGGTGCGGTTCTAGCTTTCATGGTGCGCGCAACGCTGGACGTATTTGTTTTGCTGCAATTGGACCGCTTCGCTCACGAACTCGGTACTAAACAGGCGGTTCTCGCTGTTGAAGCGCCCGTTTATGCTGCTCGTGGTGCGGGTCTAGCTTTCACGGTGCGCGCATCGCTGGACGTGTTTGTTTTGCTGCAATTGGACCACTTCGCTCACGAACCCGGTACTTAACAGGCGGTTCTCGCTGTTGAAGCGCCCGTTTATGCTGCTCGTGGTGCGGGTCCAGCTTTCACGGTGCCCGCATCGCTGGACGTATTTGTTTTGTTGCAATTGGACCCCTTCGCTCATGAACTCATTACTAAACAGGCGGTTCTCGCTGTTGATGCGCCCTTTTATGCTGCTCGTTGTGCAGGTCTAGCTTTCATGGTGCGCGCATCGCTGGACGTATTTGTTTTGCTGCAATTGGACCGCTTTGCTCTCAAACTCGGTACTAAACAGGCGGTTCTCGCTGTTGAAGCGCCCGTTTATGCTGCTCGTGGTGCGGGTCTAGCTTTCACGGTGCCCGCATCGCTGGACGTATTTGTTTTGTTGCAATTGGACCGCTTCGCTCACGAACTCGGTACTAAACAGGCGGTTCTCGCTATTGAAGCGCCCGTTGATGCTGCTCGTGGTGCGGGACAAGCTTTCATGGTGCGCGCATCGCTGGACGTATTTGTTTTGCTGCAATTGGACCGCTTTGCTCTCGAACTCGGTACTAAACAGGCAGTTCTCGCTGTTGATGCGCCATTTTTTGCTGCTCGTGGTGCAGGTCTAGCTTTCATGGTGCGCGCATCGCTGGATGTGTTTGTTTTGTTGCAATTGGACCCCTTCGCTCACGAACTCGGTACTAAACAAGCGGTTCTCGCTGTTGAAGCGCCCGTTTATGCAGCTCGTTTTGCAGGTCTAGCTTTCATGGTGCGCGCATCGCTGGACGTTTTTGTTTTGCTGCAGTTGGACCCCTTCGCTCACGAACTCGGTACTAAACAGGCGGTTCTCGCTGTTGAAGCGCCCGTTTATGCTGCTCGTGGTACAGGTCTAGCTTTCATGGTGCGCGCATCGCTGGACGTTTTTGTTTTGTTGCAATTGGACCACTTCGCTCACGAACTCGGTACTAAACAGGCGGTTCTCGCTGTTGATGCGCCCGTTTATGCTGCTCGTGGTGCGGGTCTAGCTTTCATGGTGCGCGCATCGCTGGACGTTTTTGTTTTGCTGCAATTGGACCCTTTCGCTCAAAAACTCGGTACTAAACAGGCGGTTCTCGCTGTGGATGCGTCCTTTTATGCTGCTCGTGGTGCGGGTCTAGCTTTCATGGTGCGCGCATCGCTGGACGTATTTGTTTTGTTGCAATTGGACCCCTTCGCTTACGAACTCGGTACTAAACAGGCGGTTCTCGCTGTTGAAGCGCCCGTTGATGCTGCTCGTGGTGCAGGTCTAGCTTTCATGGTGCGCTCATCACTGGACGTTTTTGTTTTGTTGCAATTGGACCCCTTCGCTCACGAACTCGGTACTAAACAGGCGGTTCTCGCTGTTGAAGCGCCCGTTGATGCTGCTCGTGGTGCGGGTCTAGCTTTCATGGTGCGCGCATCGCTGGACGTATTTGTTTTGCTGCAATTGGACCGCTTTGCTCTCAAACTCGGTACTAAACAGGCGGTTCTCGCTGTTGAAGCGCCCGTTTATGCTGCTCGTGGTGCGGGTCTAGCTTTCACGGTGCCCGCATCGCTGGACGTATTTGTTTTGTTGCAATTGGACCGCTTCGCTCACGAACTCGGTACTAAACAGGCGGTTCTCGCTATTGAAGCGCCCGTTGATGCTGCTCGTGGTGCGGGACTAGCTTTCATGGTGCGCGCATCGCTGGACGTATTTGTTTTGCTGCAATTGGACCGCTTTGCTCTCGAACTCGGTACTAAACAGGCGGTTCTCGCTGTTGATGCGCCATTTTTTGCTGCTCGTGGTGCAGGTCTAGCTTTCATGGTGCGCGCATCGCTGGATGTGTTTGTTTTGTTGCAATTGGACCCCTTCGCTCACGAACTCGGTACTAAACAGGCGGTTCTCGCTGTTGATGCGCCCGTTTATGCTGCTCGTGGTGCGGGTCTAGCTTTCATGGTGCGCGCATCGCTGGACGTATTTGTTTTGTTCAATTGGAACCCTTCGCTCACAAACTCGGTACTAAACAGGCGGTTCTCTCTATTGAAGCGCCCGTTGATGCTGCTCGTGGTGCGGGTCTAGCTTTCATGGTGCGCGCATCGCTGGACGTATTTTGTTTGTTGCAATTGGACCACTTCGCTCACGAACTCGGTACTAAACAGGCGGTTCTCGCTGTTGATGCGCCCGTTTATGCTGCTCGTGGTGCGGGTCTAGCTTTCATGGTGCGCGCATCGC
This sequence comes from Amblyomma americanum, assembly GCF_052857255.1. Taxonomy (NCBI): domain Eukaryota; kingdom Metazoa; phylum Arthropoda; class Arachnida; order Ixodida; family Ixodidae; genus Amblyomma; species Amblyomma americanum. The sequence continues at coordinate 269,685 of NW_027526511.1, read as the reverse complement.
TGGACGTTTTTGTTTTGCTGCAATTGGACCCTTTCGCTCAAAAACTCGGTACTAAACAGGCGGTTCTCGCTGTGGATGCGTCCTTTTATGCTGCTCGTGGTGCGGGTCTAGCTTTCATGGTGCGCGCATCGCTGGACGTATTTGTTTTGTTGCAATTGGACCCCTTCGCTTACGAACTCGGTACTAAACAGGCGGTTCTCGCTGTTGAAGCGCCCGTTGATGCTGCTCGTGGTGCAGGTCTAGCTTTCATGGTGCGCTCATCACTGGACGTTTTTGTTTTGTTGCAATTGGACCCCTTCGCTCACGAACTCGGTACTAAACAGGCGGTTCTCGCTGTTGAAGCGCCCGTTGATGCTGCTCGTGGTGCGGGTCTAGCTTTCATGGTGCGCGCATCGCTGGACGTTTTTGTTTTGCTGCTATTGGACCCCTTCGCTCACGAACTCGGTACTAAACAGGCGGTTCTCGCTGTGGATGCGCCCGTTTATGCTGCTCGTGGTGCGGGTCTAGCTTTTATGGTGCGCGCATCGCTGGACGTTTTTGTTTTGCTGCAATTGGACCCCTTCGCTCACGAACTAGGTACTAAACAGGCGGTTCTCGCTGTGGATGCGTCCTTTTATGCTGCTCGTGGTGCGGGTCTAGCTTTCATGGTGCGCGCATCGCTGGACGTATTTGTTTTGTTCAATTGGAACCCTTCGCTCACAAACTCGGTACTAAACAGGCGGTTCTCTCTATTGAAGCGCCCGTTGATGCTGCTCGTGGTGCGGGTCTAGCTTTCATGCTGCGCGCATCGCTGGACGTATTTTTTTTGCTGCTATTGGACCGCTTCGCTCTGGAACTCGGTACTAAACAGGCGGTTCTCGCTGTTGAAGCGCCCGTTTATACTGCTCGTGGCGCGGGTCTAGCTTTCACGGTGCGCGCATCGCTGGACGTATTTGTTTTGTTGCAATTGGACCCCTTCGCTCACGATCTCGGTACTAAACAGGCGGTTCTCGCTGTTTATGCGCCCATTTTTGCTGCTCGTGGTGCAGGTCTAGCTTTCATGGTGCGCGCATCGCTGGATGTGTTTGTTTTGTTGCAATTGGACCCCTTCGCTCACGAACTCGGTACTAAACAAGCGGTTCTCGCTGTTGAAGCGCCCGTTTATGCAGCTCGTGGTGCAGGTCTAGCTTTCATGGTGCGCGCATCGCTGGACGTATTTGTTTTGTTGCAATTGGATCCCTTCGCTCACCAACTCGGTAATAAACAGGCGGTTCTCGCTGTTGATACGCCCGTTTATGCTGCTCGTGGTGCAGGTCTAGCTTTCATGGTGTGCGCATCGCTGGACGTATTTGTTTTGTTGCAATTGGACCACTTCGCTCACGAACTCGGTACTAAACAGGCGGTTCTCTCTATTGAAGCGCCCGTTGATGCTGCTCGTGGTGCGGGTCTAGCTTTCATGGTGCGCGCATCGCTGGACGTATTTGTTTTGTTCAATTGGAACCATTCGCTCACAAACTCGGTAGTAAACAGGCGGTTCTCTCTATTGAAGCGCCCGTTGATGCTGCTCGTGGTGCGGGTCTAGCTTTCATGGTGCGCGCATCGCTGGACGTATTTGTTTTGCTGCTATTGGACCGCTTCGCTCACGAACTCGGTACTAAACAGGCGGTTCTCGCTGTTGATGCGCCCATTTTTGCTGCTCGTGGTGCATGTCTAGCTTTCATGGTGCGCGCATCGCTGGACGTATTTGTTTTGTTGCAATTGGACCCCTTCACTCACGAACTCGGTACTAAACAGGCGGTTCTCTCTATTGAAGCGCCCGTTGATGCTGCTCGTGGTGCGGGTCTAGCGTTCATGGTGCGCGCATCGCTAGACGTATTTTTCTTTGCTGCAATTGGACCGCTTCGCTCTGCAACTCGGTACTAAACAGGCGGTTCTCGCTGTTGAAGCGCCCGTTTATACTGCTCGTGGCGCGGGTCTAGCTTTCACAGTGCGCGCATCGCTGGACGTATTTGTTTTGTTGCAATTGGACCCCTTCGCTCACGATCTCGGTACTGAACAGGCGGTTCTCGCTGTTGATGCGCCCATTTTTGCTGCTCGTGGTGCAGGTCTAGCTTTCATGGTGCGCGCATCGCTGGACGTATTTGTTTTGTTGCAATTGGACCCCTTCACTCACGAACTCGGTACTAAACAGGCGGTTCTCTCTATTGAAGCGCCCGTTGATTCTGCTCGTGGTGCGGGTCTAGCGTTCATGGTGCGCGCATCGCTAGACGTATTTTTTTTGCTGCTATTGGACCGCTTCGCTCTGGAACTCGGTACTAAACAGGCGGTTCTCGCTGTTGAAGCGCCCGTTTATACTGCTCGTGGCGCGGGTCTAGCTTTCACGGTGCGCGCATCGCTGGACGTATTTGTTTTGTTGCAATTGGACCCCTTCGCTCACGATCTCGGTACTGAACTGGCGGTTCTCGCTGTTGATGCGCCCATTTTTGCTGCTCATGGTGCAGGTCTAGCTTTCATGGTGCGCGCATCGCTGGACTTATTTGTTTTGTTGCAATTGGACCCCTTCACTCACGAACTCGGTACTAAACAGGCGGTTCTCTCTATTGAAGCGCCCGTTGATGCTGCTCGTGGTGCGGGTCTAGCGTTCATGGTGCGCGCATCGCTAGACGTATTTTTCTTTGCTGCAATTGGACCGCTTCGCTCTGGAACTCGGTACTAAACAGGCGGTTCTCGCTGTTGAAGCACCCGTTTATGCTGCTCGTGGTGCGGGTCTAGCTTTCATGGTGCGCGCATCGCTGGACATATTTGTTTTGCTGCAATTGGACCGCTTCGCTCACGAACTCGGTACTAAACAGGCGGTTCTCGCTGTTGAAGCGCCCGTTTATGCTGCTCGTGGTGCGGGTCTAGCTTTCACGGTGCGCGCATCGCTGGACGTGTTTGTTTTGCTGCAATTGGACCGCTTCGCTCACGAACCCGGTACTTAACAGGCGGTTCTCGCTGTTGAAGCGCCCGTTTATGCTGCTCGTGGTGCGGGTCCAGCTTTCACGGTGCCCGCATCGCTGGACGTATTTGTTTTGTTGCAATTGGACCCCTTCGCTCATGAACTCATTACTAAACAGGCGGTTCTCGCTGTTGATGCGCCCTTTTATGCTGCTCGTTGTGCAGGTCTAGCTTTCATGGTGCGCGCATCGCTGGATGTATTTGTTTTGTTGCAATTGGACCCCTTCGCTCACGAACTCGGTACTAAACAAGCGGTTCTCGCTGTTGAAGCGCCCGTTTATGCTGCTCGTGGTGCAGGTCTAGCTTTCATGGTGCCCGCAACGCTAGACGTATTTGTTTTGCTACAATTGGACTGCTTCGCTCACGAACCCGGTACTAAACAGGCGGTTCTCGCTGTTGAAGCGCCCGTTTATGCTGCTCGTGGTGCGGGTCTAGCTTTCACGGTGCCCGCGTCGCTGGACGCATTTGTTTTGTTGCAATTGGACCGCTTCGCTCACGAACTCAGTACTAAACAGGCGGTTCTCGCTATTGAAGTGCCCGTTGATGCTGCTCGTGGTGCGGGTCTAGCTTTCATGGTGCGCGCATCGCTGGACGTATTTGTTTTGCTGCAATTGGACCGCTTTGCTCTCGAACTCGGTACTAAACAGGCGGTTCTCGCTGTTGAAGCGCCCGTTTATGCTGCTCGTGGTGCGGGTCTAGCTTTCACGGTGCGCGCATCGCAGGACGTATTTGTTTTGTTGCAATTGGACCCCTTCGCTCACGATCTCGGTACTGAACAGGCGGTTCTCGCTGTTGATGCGCCCATTTTTGCTGCTCGTGGTGCAGGTCTAGCTTTCATGGTGCGCGCATCGCTGGACGTATTTGTTTTGTTGCAATTGGACCCCTTCACTCACGAACTCGGTACTAAACAGGCGGTTCTCGCTGTTGAAGCGCCCGTTGATGCTGCTCGTGGTGCAGGTCTAGCTTTCATGGTGCGCGCATCACTGGACGTTTTTGTTTTGTTGCAATTGGACCCCTTCGCTCACGAACTCGGTACTAAACAGGCGGTTCTCGCTGTTGAAGCGCCCGTTGATGCTGCTCGTGGTGCGGGTCTAGCTTTCATGGTGCGCGCATCGCTGGACGTTTTTGTTTTGCTGCAATTGGACCCCTTCGCTCACGAACTCGGTACTAAACAGGCGGTTCTCGCTGTGGATGCGCCCGTTTATGCTGCTCGTGGTGCGGGTCTAGCTTTTATGGTGCGCGCATCGCTGGACGTTTTTTGTTTTGCTGCAATTGGACCCCTTCGCTCACGAACTAGGTACTAAACAGGCGTTTCTCGCTGTGGATGCGTCCTTTTATGCTGCTCGTGGTGCGGGTCTAGCTTTCATGGTGCGCGCATCGCTGGACGTATTTGTTTTGTTCAATTGGAACCCTTCGCTCACAAACTCGGTACTAAACAGGCGGTTCTCTCTATTGAAGCGCCCGTTGATGCTGCTCGTGGTGCGGGGTCTAGCTTTCATGGTGCGCGCACCGCTGGACGTATTTGTTTTGCTGCAATTGGACCGCTTTGCTCTCGAACTCGGTACTAAACAGGCGGTTCTCGCTGTTGAAGCGCCCGTTTATGCTGCTCGTGGTGCGGGTCTAGCTTTCACGGTGCCCGCATCGCTGGACGTATTTGTTTTGTTGCAATTGGACCGCTTCGCTCACGAACTCGGTACTAAACAGGCGGTTCTCGCTATTGAAGCGCCCGTTGATGCTGCTCGTGGTGCGGGTCTAGCTTTCATGGTGCGCGCATCGCTGGACGTATTTGTTTTGCTGCAATTGGACCGCTTTGCTCTCGAACTCGGTACTAAACAGGCGGTTCTCGCTGTTGATGCGCCATTTTTTGCTGCTCGTGGTGCAGGTCTAGCTTTCATGGTGCGCGCATCGATGGATGTGTTTGTTTTGTTGCAATTGGACCCCTTCGCTCACGAACTCGGTACTAAACAAGCGGTTCTCGCTGTTGAAGCGCCCGTTTATGCAGCTCGTTTTGCAGGTCTAGCTTTCATGGTGCGCGCATAGCTGGATGTGTTTGTTTTGTTGCAATTGGACCCCTTCGCTCTCGAACTCGGTACTAAACAGGCGGTTCTCGCTGTTGAAGCGCCCGTTTATGCAGCTCGTGGTGCAGGTCTAGCATTCATGGTGCGCGCATCGCTGGACGTATTTGTTTTGTTGCAATTGGACCCCTTCGCTCACGAACTCGGTACTAAACAGGCGGTTCTCGCTGTTGATGCGCCCGTTTATGCTGCTCGTGGTGCAGGTCTAGCTTTCATGGTGTGCGCATCGCTGGACGTATTTGTTTTTTTGCAATTGGACCCATCCGCTCACGAACTCGGTACTAAACAGGCGGTTCTCGCTGTTGATGCGCCCTTTTTTGCTGCTCGTGGTGCAGGTCTAGCTTTCATGGTGCGCGCATCGCTGGATGTGTTTGTTTTGTTGCAATTGGACCCCTTCGCTCACGAACTCGGTACTAAACAAGCGGTTCTCGCTGTTGAAGCGCCCGTTTATGCAGCTCGTGGTGCAGGTCTAGCTTTCATGGTGCGCGCATAGCTGGATGTGTTTGTTTTGTTGCAATTGGACCCCTTCGCTCTCGAACTCGGTACTAAACAGGCGGTTCTCGCTGTTGAAGCGCCCGTTTATGCAGCTCGTGGTGCAGGTCTAGCATTCATGGTGCGCGCATCGCTGGACGTATTTGTTTTGCTGCAATTGGACCGCTTCGCTCACGAACTCGGTACTAAACAGGCGGTTCTCGCTATTGAAGGGCCCGTTATGCTGCTCGTGGTGCGGGTCTAGCTTTCATGGTGCGCGCATCGCTGGACGTATTTGTTTTGCTGCAATTGGACCACTTCGCTCTCGAACTCGGTACTAAACAGGCGGTTCTCGCTGTTGATGCGCCCGTTTATGCTGCTCGTGGTGCAGGTCTAGCTTTCATGGTGTGCGCATCGCTGGACGTATTTGTTTTGTTGCAATTGAACCTCTTCGCTCACGAACTCGGTACTAAACAGGCGGTTCTCGCTGTTGATGCGCCCGTTTATGCTGCCCGTGGTGCGGGTCTAGCTTTCATGGTGCGCGCATCGCTGGACGTTTTTGTTTTGGCTGCAATTGGACCCCTTCGCTCACAAACTCGGTACTAAACAGGCGGTTCTCGCTGTGGATGCGTCCTTTTATGCTGCTCGTGGTGCGGGGTCTAGCTTTCATGGTGCGCGCATCGCTGGACGTTTTTGTTTTGCTGCAATTGGACCCCTTCGCTCACGAACTCGGTACTAAACAGGCGGTTCTCGCTGTGGATGCGCCCGTTTATGCTGCTCGTGGTGCGGGTCTAGCTTTTACGGTGCGCGCATCGCTGGACGTTTTTGTTTTGCTGCAATTGGACCCCCTTCGCTCACGAACTAGGTACTAAACAGGCGGTTCTCGCTGTGGATGCGTCCTTTTATGCTGCTCGTGGTGCGGGTCTAGCTTTCATGGTGCGCGCATCGCTGGACGTATTTGTTTTGTTCAATTGGAACCCTTCGCTCACAAACTCGGTACTAAACAGGCGGTTCTCTCTATTGAAGCGCCCGTTGATGCTGCTCGTGGTGCGGGTCTAGCTTTCATGGTGCGCGCATCGCTGGACGTATTTGTTTTGCTGCAATTGGACCGCTTTGCTCTCGAACTCGGTACTAAACAGGCGGTTCTCGCTGTTGAAGCGCCCGTTTATGCTGCTCGTGGTGCGGGTCTAGCTTTCACGGTGCCCGCATCGCTGGACGTATTTGTTTTGTTGCAATTGGACCGCTTCGCTCACGAACTCGGTACTAAACAGGCGGTTCTCGCTATTGAAGCGCCCGTTGATGCTGCTCGTGGTGCGGGTCTAGCTTTCATGGTGCGCGCATCGCTGGACGTATTTGTTTTGCTGCAATTGGACCGCTTTGCTCTCGAACTCGGTACTAAACAGGCGGTTCTCGCTGTTGATGCGCCATTTTTTGCTGCTCGTGGTGCAGGTCTAGCTTTCATGGTGCGCGCATCGCTGGATGTGTTTGTTTTGTTGCAATTGGACCCCTTCGGTCACGAACTCGGTACTAAACAAGCGGTTCTCGCTGTTGAAGCGCCCGTTTATGCAGCTCGTTTTGCAGGTCTAGCTTTCATGGTGCGCGCATAGATGGATGTGTTTGTTTTGTTGCAATTGGACCCCTTCGCTCTCGAACTCGGTACTAAACAGGCGGTTCTCGCTGTTGATGCGCCCGTTTATGCTGCTCGTGGTGCAGGTCTAGCTTTCATGGTGTGCGCATCGCTGGACGTATTTGTTTTGTTGCAATTGGACCCCTTCGCTCACGTACTCGGTACTAAACAGGCGGTTCTCGCTGTGGATGCGCCCGTTTATGCTGCTCGTGGTGCGGGTCTAGCTTTCATGGTGCGCGCATCGCTGGACGTATTTGTTTTGCTGCAATTGGACCGCTTCGCTCACGAACTCGGTACTAAACAGGCGGTTCTCGCTATTGAAGGGCCCGTTATGCTGCTCGTGGTGCGGGTCTAGCTTTCATGGTGCGCGCATCGCTGGACGTATTTGTTTTGCTGCAATTGGACCACTTCGCTCTCGAACTCGGTACTAAACAGGCGGTTCTCGCTGTTGATGCGCCCGTTTATGCTGCTCGTGGTGCAGGTCTAGCTTTCATGGTGCGCGCATCGCTGGACGTTTTTGTTTTGCTGCAATTGGACCCCTTCGCTCACGAACTCGGTACTAAACAGGCGGTTCTGGCTGTGGATGCGTCCTTTTATGCTGCTCGTGGTGCGGGTCTAGCTTTCATGGTGCGCGCATCGCTGGACGTATTTGTTTTGTTCAATTGGAACCCTTCGCTCACAAACTCGGTACTAAACAGGCGGTTCTCTCTATTGAAGCGCCCGTTGATGCTGCTCGTGGTGCGGGTCTAGCTTTCATGGTGCGCGCATCGCTGGACGTATTTTTTTTTTGCTGATATTGGGCCGCTTCGCTCTGGAACTCGGTACTAAACAGGCGGTTCTCGCTGTTGAAGCACCCGTTTATGCTGCTCGTGGTGCGGGTCTAGCTTTCATGGTGCGCGCATCGCTGGACGTATTTGTTTTGCTGCAATTGGACCGCTTTGCTCTCGAACTCGGTACTAAACAGGCGGTTCTCGCTGTTGATGCGCCATTTTTTGCTGCTCGTGGTGCAGGTCTAGCTTTCATGGTGCGCGCATCGCTGGATGTGTTTGTTTTGTTGCAATTGGACCCCTTCGCTCACGAACTCGGTACTAAACAAGCGGTTCTCGCTGTTGAAGCGCCCGTTTATGCAGCTCGTTTTGCAGGTCTAGCTTTCATGGTGCGCGCATCGCTGGATGTGTTTGTTTTGTTGCAATTGGACCCCTTCGCTCTCGAACTCGGTACTAAACAGGCGGTTCTCGCTGTTGAAGCGCCCGTTTATGCAGCTCGTGGTGCAGGTCTAGCATTCATGGTGCGCGCATCGCTGGACGTATTTGTTTTGTTGCAATTGTACCCCTTCGCTCACGAACTCGGTACTAAACAGGCGGTTCTCGCTGTTGATGCGCCCGTTTATGCTGCTCGTGGTGCAGGTCTAGCTTTTATGGTGTGCGCATCGCTGGACGTATTTGTTTTTTTGCAATTGGACCCATCCGCTCACGAACTCGGTACTAAACAGGCGGTTCTCGCTGTTGATGCGCCCTTTTTTGCTGCTCGTGGTGCAGGTCTAGCTTTCATGGTGCGCGCATCACTGGATGTGTTTGTTTTGTTGCAATTGGACCCCTTCGCTCACAAACTCGGTACTAAACAAGCCGTTCTCGCGGTTGAAGCGCCCGTTTATGCAGCTCGAGGTGCAGGTCTAGCTTTCATGGTGCGCGCATCGCTGGCCGTATTTGTTTTGTTGCAATTGGACCCCTTCGCTCACGAACTCGGTACTAAACAGGCGGTTCTCGCTGTTGATGCGCCCGTTTATGCTGCTCGTGGTGCAGGTCTAGCTTTCATGGTGTGCGCATCGCTGGACGTATTTGTTTTGTTGCAATTGGACCCCTTCGCTCACGTACTCGGTACTAAACAGGCGGTTCTCGCTGTGGATGCGCCCGTTTATGCTGCTCGTGGTGCGGGTCTAGCTTTCATGGTGCGCGCATCGCTGGACGTATTTGTTTTGCTGCAATTAGACCGCTTCGCTCACGAACTCGGTACTAAACAGGCGGTTCTCGCTATTGAAGGGCCCGTTATGCTGCTCGTGGTGCGGGTCTAGCTTTCATGGTGCGCGCATCGCTGGACGTATTTGTTTTGCTGCAATTGGACCACTTCGCTCTCGAACTCGGTACTAAACAGGCGGTTCTCGCTGTTGATGCGCCCGTTTATGCTGCTCGTGGTGCAGGTCTAGCTTTCATGGTGTGCGCATCGCTGGACGTATTTGTTTTGTTGCAATTGGACCTCTTCGCTCACGAACTCGGTACTAAATAGGCGGTTCTCGCTGTTGATGCGCCCGTTTATGCTGCTCGTGGTGCGGGTCTAGCTTTCATGGTGCGCGCATCGCTGGACGTTTTTGTTTTGGCTGCAATTGGACCCCTTCGCTCACAAACTCGGTACTAAACAGGCGGTTCTCGCTGCGGATGCGTCCTTTTATGCTGCTCGTGGTGCAGGTCTAGCTTTCATGGTGCGCGCATCGCTGGACGTTTTTGTTTTGCTGCAATTGGACCCCTTCGCTCACGAACTCGGTACTAAACAGGCGGCTCTCGCTGTGGATGCGTCCTTTTATGCTGCTCGTGGTGCGGGTCTAGCTTTCATGGTGCGCGCATCGCTGGACGTTTTTGTTTTGCTGCAATTGGACCCCTTCGCTCACGAACTCGGTACTAAACAGGCGGTTCTCGCTGTGGATGCGCCCGTTTATGCTGCTCGTGGTGCGGGTCTAGCTTTCATGGTGCGCGCATCGCTGGACGTGTTTGTTTTGCTGCAATTGGACCCCTTCGCTAACGAACTTGGTACTAAACAGGCGGTTCTGGCTGTGGATGCGTCCTTTTATGCTGCTCGTGGTGCGGGTCTAGCTTTCATGGTGCGCGCATCGCTGGACGTATTTGTTTTGTTCAATTGGAACCCTTCGCTCACAAACTCGGTACTAAACAGGTGGTTCTCTCTATTGAAGCGCCCGTTGATGCTGCTCGTGGTGCGGGTCTAGCTTTCATGGTGCGCGCATCGCTGGACGTATTTTTTTTTGCTGCCATTGGACCGCTTCGCTCTGGAACTCGGTACTAAACAGGCGGTTCTCGCTGTTGAAGCGCCCGTTTATACTGCTCGTGGCGCGGGTCTAGCTTTCACGGTGCGCGCACCGCTGGACGTATTTGTTTTGTTGCAATTGGACCCCTTCGCTCACGATCTCGGTACTAAACAGGCGGTTCTCTCTGTTGATGCGCCCATTTTTGCTGCTCGTGGTGCAGGTCTAGCTTTCATGGTGCGCGCATCGCTGGATGTGTTTGTTTTGTTGCAATTGGACCCCTTCGCTCACGAACTCGGTACTAAACAAGCGGTTCTCGCTGTTGAAGCGCCCGTTTATGCAGCTCGTGGTGCAGGTCTAGCTTTCATGGTGCGCGCATCGCTGGACGTATTTGTTTTGTTGCAATTGGACCCCTTCGCTCACGAACTCGGTACTAAACAGGCGGTTCTCGCTGTTGATGCGCCCGTTTATGCTGCTCGTGGTGCAGGTCTAGCTTTCATGGTGTGCGCATCGCTGGACGTATTTGTTTTGTTGCAATTGGACCCCTTCGCTCACGAACTCGGTACTAAACAGGCGGTTCTCGCTGTTGATGCGCCCGTTTCTGCTGCTCGTGGTGCAGGTCTAGCTTTCATGGTGTGCGCATCACTGGACGTATTTGTTTTGTTGCAATTGGACCACTTCGCTCACGAACTCGGTACTAAACAGGCGGTTCTCGCTGTTGATGCGCCCTTTTTTGCTGCTCGTGGTGCAGGTCTAGCTTTCATGGTGCGCGCATCACTGGATGTGTTTGTTTTGTTGCAATTGGACCCCTTCGCTCACAAACTCGGTACTAAACAAGCGGTTCTCGCTGTTGAAGCGCCCGTTGATGCAACTCGTGGTGCAGGTCTAGCTTTAATGGTGCGCGCATCGCTGGCCGTATTTGTTTTGTTGCAATTGGACCCCTTCGCTCACGAACTCGGTACTAAACAGGCGGTTCTCGCTGTTGATGCGCCCGTTTATGCTGCTCGTGGTGCAGGTCTAGCTTTCATGGTGTGCGCATCGCTGGACGTATTTGTTTTGTTGCAATTGCACCTCTTCGCTCACGAACTTGGTACTAAACAGGCGGTTCTCGCTGTTGATGCGCCCGTTTATGCTGCTCGTGGTGCGGGTCTAGCTTTCATGGTGCGCGCATGGCTGGACGTATTTGTTTTGTTGCAATTGGACCTCTTCGCTCACGAACTCGGTACTAAACAGGCGGTTCTCGCTGTTGATGCGCCCGTTTATGCTGCTCGTGGTGCGGGTCTAGCTTTCATGGTGCGCGCATCGCTGGACGTATTTGTTTTGCTGCAATTGGACCCCTTCGCTCACAAACTCGGTACTAAACAGGCGGTTCTCGCTGTAAATGCGTCCTTTTATGCTGCACGTGGTGCAGGTCTAGCTTTCATGGTGCGCGCATCGCTGGACGTTTTTGTTTTGCTGCAATTGGACCCCTTCGCTCACGAACTCGGTACTAAACAGGCGGTTCTCGCTGTGGATGCGTCCTTTTATGCTGCTCGTGGTGCGGGTCTAGCTTTCATGGTGCGCGCATCGCTGGACGTATTTGTTTTGTTCAATTGGAACCCTTCGCTCACAAACTCGGTACTAAACAGGCGGTTCTCTCTATTGAAGCGCCCGTTGATGCTGCTCGTGGTGCGGGTCTAGCTTTCATGGTGCGCGCATCGCTGGGCGTATATTTTTTTTGCTGCTATTGGACCGCTTCGCTGTGGAACTCGGTACTAAACAGGCGGTTCTCGCTGTTGATGCGCCCGTTTATGCTGCTCGTGGTGCGGGTCTAGCTTTCATGGTGCGCGCATCGCTGGAGGTTTTTGTTTTGCTGCAATTGGACCCCTTCGCTCACGAACTCTGTACTAAACAGGCGGTTCTCGCTGTGGATGCGCCCGTTTATGCTGCTCGTGGTGCGGGTCTAGCTTTCACGGTGCCCGCATCGCTGGACGTATTTGTTTTGTTGCAATTGGACCGCTTCGCTCACGAACTCGGTACTAAACAGGCGGTTCTCGCTATTGAAGCGCCCGTTGATGCTGCTCGTGGTGCGGGTCTAGCTTTCATGGTGCGCGCATCGCTGGACGTATTTGTTTTGCTGCAATTGGACCGCTTTGCTCTCGAACTCGGTACTAAACAGGCGGTTCTCGCTGTTGATGCGCCATTTTTTGCTGCTCGTGGTGCAGGTCTAGCTTTCATGGTGCGCGCATCGCTGGATGTGTTTGTTTTTTTGCAATTGGACCCCTTCGCTCACGAACTCGGTACTAAACAAGCGGTTCTCGCTGTTGAAGCGCCCGTTTATGCAGCTCGTTTTGCAGGTCTAGCTTTCATGGTGCGCGCATCGCTGGATGTGTTTGTTTTGTCGCAATTGGACCCCTTCGCTCTCGAACTCGGTACTAAACAGGCGGTTCTCGCTGTTGATGCGCCCTTTTTTGCTGCTCGTGGTGCAGGTCTAGCTTTCATGGTGCGCGCATCACTGGATGTGTTTGTTTTGTTGCAATTGGACCCCTTCGCTCACAAACTCGGTACTAAACAAGCCGTTCTCGCGGTTGAAGCGCCCGTTTATGCAGCTCGAGGTGCAGGTCTAGCTTTCATGGTGCGCGCATCGCTGGCCGTATTTGTTTTGTTGCAATTGGACCCCTTCGCTCACGAACTCGGTACTAAACAGGCGGTTCTCGCTGTTGATGCGCCCGTTTATGCTGCTCGTGGTGCAGGTCTAGCTTTCATGGTGTGCGCATCGCTGGACGTATTTGTTTTGTTGCAATTGGACCCCTTCGCTCACGTACTCGGTACTAAACAGGCGGTTCTCGCTGTGGATGCGCCCGTTTATGCTGCTCGTGGTGCGGGTCTAGCTTTCATGGTGCGCGCATCGCTGGACGTATTTGTTTTGCTGCAATTGGACCGCTTCGCTCACGAACTCGGTACTAAACAGGCGGTTCTCGCTATTGAAGGGCCCGTTATGCTGCTCGTGGTGCGGGTCTAGCTTTCATGGTGCGCGCATCGCTGGACGTATTTGTTTTGCTGCAATTGGACCACTTCGCTCTCGAACTCGGTACTAAACAGGCGGTTCTCGCTGTTGATGCGCCCGTTTATGCTGCTCGTGGTGCAGGTCTAGCTTTCATGGTGTGCGCATCGCTGGACGTATTTGTTTTGTTGCAATTGGACCTCTTCGCTCACGAACTCGGTACTAAATAGGCGGTTCTCGCTGTTGATGCGCCCGTTTATGCTGCTCGTGGTGCGGGTCTAGCTTTCATGGTGCGCGCATCGCTGGACGTTTTTGTTTTGGCTGCAATTGGACCCCTTCGCTCACAAACTCGGTACTAAACAGGCGGTTCTCGCTGCGGATGCGTCCTTTTATGCTGCTCGTGGTGCAGGTCTAGCTTTCATGGTGCGCGCATCGCTGGACGTTTTTGTTTTGCTGCAATTGGACCCCTTCGCTCACGAACTCGGTACTAAACAGGCGGCTCTCGCTGTGGATGCGTCCTTTTATGCTGCTCGTGGTGCGGGTCTAGCTTTCATGGTGCGCGCATCGCTGGACGTTTTTGTTTTGCTGCAATTGGACCCCTTCGCTCACGAACTCGGTACTAAACAGGCGGTTCTCGCTGTGGATGCGCCCGTTTATGCTGCTCGTGGTGCGGGTCTAGCTTTCATGGTGCGCGCATCGCTGGACGTGTTTGTTTTGCTGCAATTGGACCCCTTCGCTAACGAACTTGGTACTAAACAGGCGGTTCTGGCTGTGGATGCGTCCTTTTATGCTGCTCGTGGTGCGGGTCTAGCTTTCATGGTGCGCGCATCGCTGGACGTATTTGTTTTGTTCAATTGGAACCCTTCGCTCACAAACTCGGTACTAAACAGGTGGTTCTCTCTATTGAAGCGCCCGTTGATGCTGCTCGTGGTGCGGGTCTAGCTTTCATGGTGCGCGCATCGTTGGACGTATTTTTTTTTGCTGCCATTGGACCGCTTCGCTCTGGAACTCGGTACTAAACAGGCGGTTCTCGCTGTTGAAGCGCCCGTTTATACTGCTCGTGGCGCGGGTCTAGCTTTCACGGTGCGCGCACCGCTGGACGTATTTGTTTTGTTGCAATTGGACCCCTTCGCTCACGATCTCGGTACTAAACAGGCGGTTCTCTCTGTTGATGCGCCCATTTTTGCTGCTCGTGGTGCAGGTCTAGCTTTCATGGTGCGCGCATCGCTGGATGTGTTTGTTTTGTTGCAATTGGACCCCTTCGCTCACGAACTCGGTACTAAACAAGCGGTTCTCGCTGTTGAAGCGCCCGTTTATGCAGCTCGTGGTGCAGGTCTAGCTTTCATGGTGCGCGCATCGCTGGACGTATTTGTTTTGTTGCAATTGGACCCCTTCGCTCACGAACTCGGTACTAAACAGGCGGTTCTCGCTGTTGATGCGCCCGTTTATGCTGCTCGTGGTGCAGGTCTAGCTTTCATGGTGTGCGCATCGCTGGACGTATTTGTTTTGTTGCAATTGGACCCCTTCGCTCACGAACTCGGTACTAAACAGGCGGTTCTCGCTGTTGATGCGCCCGTTTCTGCTGCTCGTGGTGCAGGTCTAGCTTTCATGGTGTGCGCATCACTGGACGTATTTGTTTTGTTGCAATTGGACCACTTCGCTCACGAACTCGGTACTAAACAGGCGGTTCTCGCTGTTGATGCGCCCTTTTTTGCTGCTCGTGGTGCAGGTCTAGCTTTCATGGTGCGCGCATCACTGGATGTGTTTGTTTTGTTGCAATTGGACCCCTTCGCTCACAAACTCGGTACTAAACAAGCGGTTCTCGCTGTTGAAGCGCCCGTTGATGCAACTCGTGGTGCAGGTCTAGCTTTAATGGTGCGCGCATCGCTGGCCGTATTTGTTTTGTTGCAATTGGACCCCTTCGCTCACGAACTCGGTACTAAACAGGCGGTTCTCGCTGTTGATGCGCCCGTTTATGCTGCTCGTGGTGCAGGTCTAGCTTTCATGGTGTGCGCATCGCTGGACGTATTTGTTTTGTTGCAATTGCACCTCTTCGCTCACGAACTTGGTACTAAACAGGCGGTTCTCGCTGTTGATGCGCCCGTTTATGCTGCTCGTGGTGCGGGTCTAGCTTTCATGGTGCGCGCATGGCTGGACGTATTTGTTTTGTTGCAATTGGACCTCTTCGCTCACGAACTCGGTACTAAACAGGCGGTTCTCGCTGTTGATGCGCCCGTTTATGCTGCTCCTGGTGCAGGTCTAGCTTTCATGGTGTGCGCATCGCTGGACGTATTTGTTTTGTTGCAATTGGACCCCTTCGCTCACGTACTCGGTACTAAACAGGCGGTTCTCGCTGTGGATGCGCCCGTTTATGCTGCTCGTGGTGCGGGTCTAGCTTTCATGGTGCGCGCATCGCTGGACGTATTTGTTTTGCTGCAATTGGACCGCTTCGCTCACGAACTCGGTACTAAACAGGCGGTTCTCGCTATTGAAGGGCCCGTTAGGCTGCTCGTGGTGCGGGTCTAGCTTTCATGGTGCGCGCATCGCTGGACGTAATTGTTTTGCTGCAATTGGACCACTTCGCTCTCGAACTCGGTACTAAACAGGCGGTTCTCGCTGTTGATGCGCCCGTTTATGCTGCTCGTGGTGCAGGTCTAGCTTTCATGGTGTGCGCATCGCTGGACGTATTTGTTTTGTTGCAATTGGACCGCTTCGCTCACGAACTCGGTACTAAACAGGCGGTTCTCGCTGTTGATGCGCCCGTTTATGCTGCTCGTGGTGCGGGTCTAGCTTTCATGGTGCGCGCATCGCTGGACGTTTTTGTTTTGGCTGCAATTGGACCCCTTCGCTCACGAACTCGGTACTAAACAGGCGGCTCTCGCTGTGGATGCGTCCTTTTATGCTGCTCGTGGTGCGGGTCTAGCTTTCATGGTGCGCGCATCGCTGGACGTTTTTGTTTTGCTGCAATTGGACCCCTCCGCTCACGAACTCGGTACTAAACAGGCGGCTCTCGCTGTGGATGCGCCCGTTTATGCTGCTCGTGGTGCGGGTCTAGCTTTCATGGTGCGCGCATCGCTGGACGTGTTTGTTTTGCTGCAATTGGACCCCTTCGCTCACGAACTCGGTACTAAACAGGCGGTTCTGGCTGTGGATGCGTCCTTTTATGCTGCTCGTGGTGAGGGTCTAGCTTTCATGGTGCGCGCATTGCTGGACGTATTTGTTTTGTTCAATTGGAACCTTTCGCTCACAAACTCGGTACTAAACAGGCGGTTCTCTCTATTGAAGCGCCCATTTTTGCTGCTCGTGGTGCAGGTCTAGCTTTCATGGTGCGCGCATCGCTGGATGTGTTTGTTTTGTTGCAATTGGACCCCTTCGCTCACGAACTCGGTACTAAACAGGCGGCTCTCGCTGTGGATGCGTCCTTTTATGCTGCTCGTGGTGCGGGTCTAGCTTTCATGGTGCGCGCATCGCTGGACGTTTTTATTTTGCTGCAATTGGACCCCTCCGCTCACGAACTCGGTACTAAACAGGCGGCTCTCGCTGTGGATGCGCCCGTTTATGCTGCTCGTGGTGCGGGTCTAGCTTTCATGGTGCGCGCATCGCTGGACGTGTTTGTTTTGCTGCAATTGGACCCCTTCGCTCACGAACTCGGTACTAAACAGGCGGTTCTGGCTGTGGATGCGTCCTTTTATGCTGCTCGTGGTGCGGGTCTAGCTTTCATGGTGCGCGCATTGCTGGACGTATTTGTTTTGTTCAATTGGAACCTTTCGCTCACAAACTCGGTACTAAACAGGCGGTTCTCTCTATTGAAGCGCCCGCTGATGCTGCTCGTGGTGCGGGTCTAGCTTTCATGGTGCGCGCATCGCTGGACGTATTTGTTTTGTTGCAATTGGACCCCTTCGCTCACGATCTCGGTACTAAACAGGCGGTTCTCGCTGTTGATGCGCCCATTTTTGCTGCTCGTGGTGCAGGTCTAGCTTTCATGGTGCGCGCATCGCTGGATGTGTTTGTTTTGTTGCAATTGGACCCCTTCGCTCACGAACTCGGTACTAAACAAGCGGTTCTCGCTGTTGAAGCGCCCGTTTATGCAGCTCGTGGTGCAGGTCTAGCTTTCATGGTGCCCGCATCGCTGGACGTATTTGCTTTGTTGCAATTGCACCCCTTCGCTCACGAACTCGGTACTAAACAGGCGGTTCTCGCTGTTGATGCGCCCGTTTATGCTGCTCGTGGTGCAGGTCTAGCTTTCATGGTGTGCGCATCGCTGGACGTATTTGTTTTGTTGCAATTGGACCCCTTCGCTCACGAACTCGGTACTAAACAGGCGGTTCTCGCTGTTGATGCGCCCGTTTATGCTGCTCGTGGTGCAGGTCTAGCTTTCATGGTGTGCGCATCGCTGGACGTATTTGTTTTTTTGCAATTGGACCCCTCCGCTCACGAACTCGGTACTAAACAGGCGGTTCTCGCTGTTGATGCGCCCTTTTTTGCTGCTCGTGGTGCAGGTCTAGCTTTCATGGTGCGCGCATCACTGGATGTGTTTGTTTTGTTGCAATTGGACCCCTTCGCTCACAAACTCGGTACTAAACAAGCGGTTCTCGCTGTTGAAGCGCCGGTTGATGCAGCTCGTGGTGCAGGTCTAGCTTTCATGGTGCGCGCATCGCTGGCCGTATTTGTTTTGTTGCAATTGGACCCCTTCGCTCACGAACTCGGTACTAAACAGGCGGTTCTCGCTGTTTATGCGCCCGTTTATGCTGCTCGTGGTGCAGGTCTAGCTTTCATGGTGTGCGCATCGCTGGACGTATTTGTTTTGTTGCAATTGGACCTCTTCGCTCACGAACTTGGTACTAAACAGGCGGTTCTCGCTGTGGATGGGTCCTTTTATGCTGCTCGTGGTGCGGGTCTAGCTTTCATGGTGCGCGCATTGCTGGACGTATTTGTTTTGTTCAATTGGAACCTTTCGCTCACAAACTCGGTACTAAACAGGCGGTTCTCTCTATTGAAGCGCCCGTTGATGCTGCTCGTGGTGCGGGTCTAGCTTTCATGGTGCGCGCATCGCTGGACGTATTTGTTTTGTTGCAATTGGACCCCTTTGCTCACGATCTCGGTACTAAACAGGCGGTTCTCGCTGTTGATGCGCCCATTTTTGCTGCTCGTGGTGCAGGTCTAGCTTTCATGGTGCGCGCATCGCTGGATGTGTTTGTTTTGTTGCAATTGGACCCCTTCGCTCACGAACTCGGTACTAAACAAGCGGTTCTCGCTGTTGAAGCGCCCGTTTATGCAGCTCGTGGTGCAGGTCTAGCTTTCATGGTGCCCGCATCGCTGGACGTATTTGCTTTGTTGCAATTGCACCCCTTCGCTCACGAACTCGGTACTAAACAGGCGGTTCTCGCTGTTGATGCGCCCGTTTATGCTGCTCGTGGTGCAGGTCTAGCTTTCATGGTGTGCGCATCGCTGGACGTATTTGTTTTGTTGCAATTGGACCCCTTCGCTCACGAACTCGGTACTAAACAGGCGGTTCTCGCTGTCGATGCGCCCGTTTCTGCTGCTCGTGGTGCAGGTCTAGCTTTCATGGTGTGCGCATCACTGGACGTATTTGTTTTGTTGCAATTGGACCACTTCGCTCACGAACTCGGTACTAAACAGGCGGTTCTCGCTGTTGATGCGCCCGTTTATGCTGCTCGTGGTGCTGGTCTAGCTTTCATGGTGTGCGCATCGCTGGACGTATTTGTTTTTTTGCAATTGGACCCCTCCGCTCACGAACTCGGTACTAAACAGGCGGTTCTCGCTGTTGATGCGCCCTTTTTTGCTGCTCGTGGTGCAGGTCTAGCTTTCATGGTGCGCGCATCACTGGATGTGTTTGTTTTGTTGCAATTGGACCCCTTCGCTCACAAACTCGGTACTAAACAAGCGGTTCTCGCTGTTGAAGCGCCGGTTGATGCAGCTCGTGGTGCAGGTCTAGCTTTCATGGTGCGCGCATCGCTGGCCGTATTTGTTTTGTTGCAATTGGACCCCTTCGCTCACGAACTCGGTACTAAACAGGCGGTTCTCGCTGTTGATGCGCCCGTTTATGCTGCTCGTGGTGCAGGTCTAGCTTTCATGATGTGCGCATCGCTGGACGTATTTGTTTTGTTGCAATTGGACCTCTTCGCTCACGAACTTGGTACTAAACAGGCGGTTCTCGCTGTTGATGCGCCCGTTTATGCTGCTCGTGGTGCGGGTCTAGCTTTCATGGTGCGCGCATCGCTGGACGTATTTGTTTTGTTGCAATTGGACCTCTTCGCTCACGAACTCGGTACTAAACAGGCGGTTCTCGCTGTTGATGCGCCCGTTTATGCTGCTCGTGGTGCGGGTCTAGCTTTCATGGTGCGCGCATCGCTGGACGTATTTGTTTTGCTGCAATTGGACCCCTTCGCTCACAAACTCGTTACTAAACAGGCGGTTCTCGCTGTAAATGCGTCCTTTTATGCTGCTCGTGGTGCAGGTCTAGCTTTCATGGTGCGCGCATCGCTGGACGTTTTTGTTTTGCTGCAATTGGACCCCTTCGCTCACGAACTCGGTACTAAACAGGCGGTTCTCGCTGTGGATGCGTCCTTTTATGCTGCTCGTGGTGCGGGTCTAGCTTTCATCGTGAGCGCATCGCTGGACGTATTTGTTTTGTTCAATTGGAACCCTTCGCTCACAAACTCGGTACTAAACAGGCGGTTCTCTCTATTGAAGCGCCCGTTGATGCTGCTCGTGGTGCGGGTCTAGCTTTCATGGTGCGCGCATCGCTGGGCGTATTTTTTTTTTGCTGCTATTGGACCGCTTCGCTGTGGAACTCCGTACTAAACAGGCGGTTCTCGCTGTTGATGCGCCCGTTTATGCTGCTCGTGGTGCGGGTCTAGCTTTCATGGTGCGCGCATCGCTGGACGTTTTTCTTTTGCTGCAATTGGACCCCTTCGCTCACGAACTCGGTACTAAACAGGCGGTTCTCGCTGTGGATGCGCCCGTTTATGCTGCTCGTGGTGCGGGTCTAGCTTTCATGGTGCGCGCATCGCTGGACGTTTTTGTTTTGCTGCAATTGGACCCCTTCGCTCACGAACTCGGTACTAAACAGGCGGTTCTCGCTGTGGATGGGTCCTTTTATGCTGCTCGTGGTGCGGGTCTAGCTTTCATGGTGCGCGCATCGCTGGACGTATTTGTTTTGTTCAATTGGAACCCTTCGCTCACAAACTCGGTACTAAACAGGCGGTTCTCTCTATTGAAGCGCCCGTTGATGCAGCTCGTGGTGCAGGTCTAGCTTTCATGGTGCGCGCATCGCTGGCCGTATTTGTTTTGTTGCAATTGGACCCCTTCGCTCACGAACTCGGTACTAAACAGGCGGTTCTCGCTGTTGATGCGCCCGTTTATGCTGCTCGTGGTGCAGGTCTAGCTTTCATGGTGTGCGCATCGCTGGACGTATTTGTTTTGTTGCAATTGGACCTCTTCGCTCACGAACTTGGTACTAAACAGCCGGTTCTCGCTGTTGATGCGCCCGTTTATGCTGCTCGTGGTGCGGGTCTAGCTTTCATGGTGCGCGCATCGCTGGACGTATTTGTTTTGTTGCAATTGGACCTCTTCGCTCACGAACTCGGTACTAAACAGGCGGTTCTCGCTGTTGATGCGCCCGTTTATACTGCTCGTGGTGCGGGTCTAGCTTTCATGGTGCGCGCATCGCTGGACGTATTTGTTTTGCTGCAATTGGACCCCTTCGCTCACAAACTCGGTACTAAACAGGCGGTTCTCGCTGTAAATGCGTCCTTTTATGCTGCTCGTGGTGCAGGTCTAGCTTTCATGGTGCGCGCATCGCTGGACGTTTTTGTTTTGCTGCAATTGGACCCCTTCGCTCACGAACTCGGTACTAAACAGGCGGTTCTCGCTGTGGATGCGTCCTTTTATGCTGCTCGTGGTGCGGGTCTAGCTTTCATGGTGCGCGCATCGCTGGACGTATTTGTTTTGTTCAATTGGAACCCTTCGCTCACAAACTCGGTACTAAACAGGCGGTTCTCTCTATTGAAGCGCCCGTTGATGCTGCTCGTGGTGCGTGTCTAGCTTTCATGGTGCGCGCATCGCTGGGCGTATTTTTTTTGCTGCTATTGGACCGCTTCGCTGTGGAACTCGGTACTAAACAGGCGGTTCTCGCTGTTGATGCGCCCGTTTATGCTGCTCGTGGTGCGGGTCTAGCTTTCATGGTGCGCGCATCGCTGGACGTTTTTGTTTTGCTGCAATTGGACCCCTTCGCTCACGAACTCGGTACTAAACAGGCGGTTCTCGCTGTGGATGCGCCCGTTTATGCTGCTCGTGGTGCGGGTCTAGCTTTCATGGTGCGCGCATCGCTGGACGTTTTTGTTTTGCTGCAATTGGACCCCTTCGCTCAAGAACTCGGTACTAAACAGGCGGTTCTCGCTGTGGATGGGTCCTTTTATGCTGCTCGTGGTGCGGGTCTAGCTTTCATGGTGCGCGCATCGCTGGACGTATTTGTTTTGTTCAATTGGAACCCTTCGCTCACAAACTCGGTACTAAACAGGCGGTTCTCTCTATTGAAGCGCCCGTTGATGCTGCTCGTGGTGCGGGTCTAGCTGTAATGGTGCGCGCATCGCTGGACGTATTTTTTTTGCTGCTATTGGACCGCTTCGCTCTGGAACTCGGTACTAAACAGGCGGTTCTCGCTGTTGAAGCGCCCGTTTATACTGCTCGTGGCGCGGGTCTAGCTTTCACGGTGCGCGCATCGCTGGACGTATTTGTTTTGTTGCAATTGGACCCCTTCGCTCACGATCTCGGTACTGAACATGCGGTTCTCGCTGTTGATGCGCCCATTCTTGCTGCTCGTGGTGCAGGTCTAGCTTTCATGGTGCGCGCATCGCTGGATGTGTTTGTTTTGTTGCAATTGGACCCCTTCGCTCACGAACTCGGTACTAAACAAGCGGTTCTCGCTGTTGAAGCGCCCGTTTATGCAGCTCGTGGTGCAGGTCTAGCTTTCATGGTGCGCGCATCGCTGGAGTATTTGTTTTGTTGCAATTGGATCCCTTCGCTCACGAACTCGGTACTAAACAGGCGGTTCTCGCTGTTGATACGCCCGTTTATGCTGCTCGTGGTGCAGGTCTAGCTTTCATGGTGTGCGCATCGCTGGACGTATTTGTTTTGTTGCAATTGGACCACTTCGCTCACGAACTCGGTACTAAACAGGCGGTTCTCGCTGTTGATGCGCCCTTTTTTGCTGCTCGTGGTGCAGGTCTAGCTTTCACGGTGCGCGCATCGCTGGATGTGTTTGTTTTGTCGCAATTGGACCCCTTCGCTCACGAACTCGGTACTAAACAAGCGGTTCTCGCTGTTGAAGCGCCCGTTTATGCAGCTCCTGGTGCAGGTCTAGCTTTCATGGTGCGCGCATCGCTGGACGTATTTGTTTTGTTGCAATTGGACCCCTTCACTCACGAACTCGGTACTAAACAGGCGGTTCTCGCTGTTGATGCGCCCGTTTATGCAGCTCGTGTTGCAGGTCTAGCTTTCATGGTGTGCGCATCGCTGGACGTATTTGTTTTGTTGCAATTGGACCCCTTCGCTCACGAACTCGGTACTAAACAGGCGGTTCTCGCTGTTGATGCGCCCGTTTATGCTGCTCGTGGTGCGGGTCTAGCTTTCATGGTGCGCGCATCGCTGGACGTTTTTGTTTTGCTGCAATTGGACCCCTTCGCTCATGAACTCGGTACTAAACAGGCGGTTCTCGCTGTGGATGCGTCCTTTTGTGCTGCTCGTGGTGCGGGTCTAGCTTTCATGGTGCGCGCATCGCTGGGCGTATTTTTTTTGCTGCAATTGGACCGCTTCGCTCACGAACTCGGTACTAAACAAGCGGTTCTCGCTGTTGAAGCGCCCTTTTTTGCTGCTCGTGGTGCAGGTCTAGCTTTCATGGTGCGCGCATCGCTGGATGTGTTTGTTTTGTTGCAATTGGACCCCTTCGCTCACGAACTCGGTACTAAACAAGCGGTTCTCGCTGTTGAAGCGCCCGTTTATGCAGCTCGTGGTGCAGGTCTAGCTTTCATGGTGCCCGCATCGCTGGACGTATTTGCTTTGTTGCAATTGCACCCCTTCGCTCACGAACTCGGTACTAAACAGGCGGTTCTCGCTGTTGATGCGCCCGTTTATGCTGCTCGTGGTGCAGGTCTAGCTTTCATGGTGTGCGCATCGCTGGACGTATTTGTTTTGTTGCAATTGGACCCCTTCGCTCACGAACTCGGTACTAAACAGGCGGTTCTCGCTGTCGATGCGCCCGTTTCTGCTGCTCGTGGTGCAGGTCTAGCTTTCATGGTGTGCGCATCACTGGACGTATTTGTTTTGTTGCAATTGGACCACTTCGCTCACGAACTCGGTACTAAACAGGCGGTTCTCGCTGTTGATGCGCCCGTTTATGCTGCTCGTGGTGCAGGTCTAGCTTTCATGGTGTGCGCATCGCTGGACGTATTTGTTTTTTTGCAATTGGACCCCTCCGCTCACGAACTCGGTACTAAACAGGCGGTTCTCGCTGTTGATGCGCCCTTTTTTGCTGCTCGTGGTGCAGGTCTAGCTTTCATGGTGCGCGCATCACTGGATGTGTTTGTTTTGTTGCAATTGGACCCCTTCGCTCACAAACTCGGTACTAAACAAGCGGTTCTCGCTGTTGAAGCGCCGGTTGATGCAGCTCGTGGTGCAGGTCTAGCTTTCATGGTGCGCGCATCGCTGGCCGTATTTGTTTTGTTGCAATTGGACCCCTTCGCTCACGAACTCGGTACTAAACAGGCGGTTCTCGCTGTTGATGCGCCCGTTTATGCTGCTCGTGGTGCAGGTCTAGCTTTCATGATGTGCGCATCGCTGGACGTATTTGTTTTGTTGCAATTGGACCTCTTCGCTCACGAACTTGGTACTAAACAGGCGGTTCTCGCTGTTGATGCGCCCGTTTATGCTGCTCGTGGTGCGGGTCTAGCTTTCATGGTGCGCGCATCGCTGGACGTATTTGTTTTGTTGCAATTGGACCTCTTCGCTCACGAACTCGGTACTAAACAGGCGGTTCTCGCTGTTGATGCGCCCGTTTATGCTGCTCGTGGTGCGGGTCTAGCTTTCATGGTGCGCGCATCGCTGGACGTATTTGTTTTGCTGCAATTGGACCCCTTCGCTCACAAACTCGTTACTAAACAGGCGGTTCTCGCTGTAAATGCGTCCTTTTATGCTGCTCGTGGTGCAGGTCTAGCTTTCATGGTGCGCGCATCGCTGGACGTTTTTGTTTTGCTGCAATTGGACCCCTTCGCTCACGAACTCGGTACTAAACAGGCGGTTCTCGCTGTGGATGCGTCCTTTTATGCTGCTCGTGGTGCGGGTCTAGCTTTCATCGTGAGCGCATCGCTGGACGTATTTGTTTTGTTCAATTGGAACCCTTCGCTCACAAACTCGGTACTAAACAGGCGGTTCTCTCTATTGAAGCGCCCGTTGATGCTGCTCGTGGTGCGGGTCTAGCTTTCATGGTGCGCGCATCGCTGGGCGTATTTTTTTTTGCTGCTATTGGACCGCTTCGCTGTGGAACTCGGTACTAAACAGGCGGTTCTCGCTGTTGATGCGCCCGTTTATGCTGCTCGTGGTGCGGGTCTAGCTTTCATGGTGCGCGCATCGCTGGACGTTTTTCTTTTGCTGCAATTGGACCCCTTCGCTCACGAACTCGGTACTAAACAGGCGGTTCTCGCTGTGGATGCGCCCGTTTATGCTGCTCGTGGTGCGGGTCTAGCTTTCATGGTGCGCGCATCGCTGGACGTTTTTGTTTTGCTGCAATTGGACCCCTTCGCTCACGAACTCGGTACTAAACAGGCGGTTCTCGCTGTGGATGGGTCCTTTTATGCTGCTCGTGGTGCGGGTCTAGCTTTCATGGTGCGCGCATCGCTGGACGTATTTGTTTTGTTCAATTGGAACCCTTCGCTCACAAACTCGGTACTAAACAGGCGGTTCTCTCTATTGAAGCGCCCGTTGATGCAGCTCGTGGTGCAGGTCTAGCTTTCATGGTGCGCGCATCGCTGGCCGTATTTGTTTTGTTGCAATTGGACCCCTTCGCTCACGAACTCGGTACTAAACAGGCGGTTCTCGCTGTTGATGCGCCCGTTTATGCTGCTCGTGGTGCAGGTCTAGCTTTCATGGTGTGCGCATCGCTGGACGTATTTGTTTTGTTGCAATTGGACCTCTTCGCTCACGAACTTGGTACTAAACAGCCGGTTCTCGCTGTTGATGCGCCCGTTTATGCTGCTCGTGGTGCGGGTCTAGCTTTCATGGTGCGCGCATCGCTGGACGTATTTGTTTTGTTGCAATTGGACCTCTTCGCTCACGAACTCGGTACTAAACAGGCGGTTCTCGCTGTTGATGCGCCCGTTTATACTGCTCGTGGTGCGGGTCTAGCTTTCATGGTGCGCGCATCGCTGGACGTATTTGTTTTGCTGCAATTGGACCCCTTCGCTCACAAACTCGGTACTAAACAGGCGGTTCTCGCTGTAAATGCGTCCTTTTATGCTGCTCGTGGTGCAGGTCTAGCTTTCATGGTGCGCGCATCGCTGGACGTTTTTGTTTTGCTGCAATTGGACCCCTTCGCTCACGAACTCGGTACTAAACAAGCGGTTCTCGCTGTTGAAGCGCCCGTTTATGCAGCTCGTGGTGCAGGTCTAGCTTTCATGGTGCGCGCATCGCTGGAGTATTTGTTTTGTTGCAATTGGATCCCTTCGCTCACGAACTCGGTACTAAACAGGCGGTTCTCGCTGTTGATACGCCCGTTTATGCTGCTCGTGGTGCAGGTCTAGCTTTCATGGTGTGCGCATCGCTGGACGTATTTGTTTTGTTGCAATTGGACCACTTCGCTCACGAACTCGGTACTAAACAGGCGGTTCTCGCTGTTGATGCGCCCTTTTTTGCTGCTCGTGGTGCAGGTCTAGCTTTCACGGTGCGCGCATCGCTGGATGTGTTTGTTTTGTCGCAATTGGACCCCTTCGCTCACGAACTCGGTACTAAACAAGCGGTTCTCGCTGTTGAAGCGCCCGTTTATGCAGCTCCTGGTGCAGGTCTAGCTTTCATGGTGCGCGCATCGCTGGACGTATTTGTTTTGTTGCAATTGGACCCCTTCACTCACGAACTCGGTACTAAACAGGCGGTTCTCGCTGTTGATGCGCCCGTTTATGCAGCTCGTGTTGCAGGTCTAGCTTTCATGGTGTGCGCATCGCTGGACGTATTTGTTTTGTTGCAATTGGACCCCTTCGCTCACGAACTCGGTACTAAACAGGCGGTTCTCGCTGTTGATGCGCCCGTTTATGCTGCTCGTGGTGCGGGTCTAGCTTTCATGGTGCGCGCATCGCTGGACGTTTTTGTTTTGCTGCAATTGGACCCCTTCGCTCATGAACTCGGTACTAAACAGGCGGTTCTCGCTGTGGATGCGTCCTTTTATGCTGCTCGTGGTGCGGGTCTAGCTTTCATGGTGCGCGCATCGCTGGGCGTATTTTTTTTGCTGCAATTGGACCGCTTCGCTCACGAACTCGGTACTAAACAAGCGGTTCTCGCTGTTGAAGCGCCCGTTGATGCTGCTCGTGGTGCGGGTCTAGCTTTCATGGTGCGCGCATCGCTGGACGTATTTTTTTTGCTGCAATTGGACCGCTTCACTCAAGAACTCGGTACTAAACAGGCGGTTCTCGCTGTTGAAGCACCCGTTTATGCTGCTCGTGGAGCGGGTCTAGCTTTCATGGTGTGCGCATCGCTGGACGTATTTGTTTTGTTGCAATTGGACCCCTTCGCTTACGAACTCGGTACTAAACAGGCGGTTCTCGCTGTTGATGCGCCCATTTTTGCTGCTCGTGGTGCAGGTCTAGCTTTCATGGTGCGCGCATCGCTGGATGTGTTTGTTTTGTGGCAATTCGACCCCTTCGCTCACGAACTCGGTACTAAACAAGCGGTTCTCGCTTTTGAAGCGCCCGTTTATGCAGCTCGTGGTGCAGGTCTAGCTTTCATGGTGCGCGCATCGCTGGACGTATTTGTTTTGTTGCAATTGGATCCCTTCGCTCACGAACTCGGTACTAAACAGGCGGTTCTCGCTGTTGATACGCCCGTTTATGCTGCTCGTGGTGCAGGTCTAGCTTTCATGGTGTGCGCATCGCTGCACGTATTTGTTTTGTTGGAATTGGACCATTTCGCTCTCGAAGTCGGTACTAAACAGGCGGTTCTCGCGGTTGATGCGCCCTTTTTTGCTGCTCGTGGTGCAGGTCTAGCTTTCATAGTGCGCGCATCGCTGGACGTATTTGTTTTGTTGCAATTGGACCCCTTCACTCACGAACTCGGTACTAAACAAGCGGTTCTCGCTGTTGAAGCGCCCGTTTATGCTGCTCGTGGTGCAGGTCTAGCTTTCATGGTGTGCGCATCGCTGGACGTATTTGTTTTGTTGCAATTGGACCACTTCGCTCACGAACTCGGTACTAAACAGGCGGTTCTCTCTATTGAAGCGCCCGTTGATGCTGCTCGTGGTGCGGGTCTAGCTTTCATGGTGCGCGCATCGCTGGACGTATTTGTTTTGTTCAATTGGAACCATTCGCTCACAAACTCGGTACTAAACGGGCGGTTCTCTCTATTGAAGCGCCCGTTGATGCTGCTCGTGGTGCGGGTTTAGCTTTCATGGTGCGCGCATCGCTGGACGTATTTTTTTTGCTGCTATTGGACCGCTTCGCTCTGGAACTCGGTACTAAACAGGCGGTTCTCGCTGTTGAAGCGCCCGTTTATACTGCTCGTGGCGCGGGTCTAGCTTTCACGGTGCGCGCATCGCTGGACGTATTTGTTTTTTTGCAATTGGACCCCTTCGCTCACGATCTCGGTACTGAACAGGCGGTTCTCGCTGTTGATGCGCCCATTTTTGCTGCTCGTGGTGCAGGTCTAGCTTTCATGGTGCGCGCATCGCTGGATGTGTTTGTTTTGTTGCAATTGGACCCCTTCGCTCACGAACTCGGTACTAAACAAGCGGTTCTCGCTGTTGAAGCGCCCGTTCATGCAGCTCGTGGTGCAGGTCTAGCTTTCATGGTGCGCGCATCGCTGGACGTATTTGTTTTGTTGCAATTGGATCCCTTCGCTCACAAACTCGGTACTAAACAGGCGGTTCTCGCTGTTGATACGCCCGTTTATGCTGCTCGTGGTGCAGGTCTAGCTTTCATGGTGTGCGCATCGCTGGACGTATTTGTTTTGTTGCAATTGGACCACTTCGCTCACGAACTCGGTAATAAACAGGCGGCTCTCTCTGTTGATGCGCCCTTTTTTGCTGCTCGTGGTGCAGGTCTAGCTTTCACGGTGCGCGCATCGCTGGATGTGTTTGTTTTGTTGCAATTGGACCCCTTCGCTCACGAACTCGGTACTAAACAAGCGGTTCTCGCTGTTGAAGCTCCCGTTTATGCAGCTCGTGGTGCAGGTCTAGCTTTCATGGTGTGCGCATCGCTGGATGTGTTTGTTTTGTTGCAATTGGACCCCTTCGCTCACGAACTCGGTACTAAACAAGCGGTTCTCGCTGTTGAAGCGCCCGTTTATGCAGCTCGTGGTGCAGGTCTAGCTTTCATGGTGCGCGCATCGCTGGATGTGTTTGTTTTGTTGCAATTGGACCCCTTCGCTCACGAACTCGGTACTAAACAAGCGGTTCTCGCTGTTGAAGCGCCCCTTTATGCAGCTCGTGGTGCATGTCTAGCTTTCATGGTGTGCGCATCGCTGGACGTATTTGTTTTGTTGCAATTGGACCACTTCGCTCACGAACTCGGTAATAAACAGGCGGTTCTCGCTGTTGATGCGCCCTTTTTTGCTGCTCGTGGTGCAGGTCTAGCTTTCACGGTGCGCGCATCGCTGGATGTGTTTGTTTTGTCGCAATTGGACCCCTTCGCTCACGAACTCGGTACTAAACAAGCGGTTCTCGCTGTTGAAGCGCCCGTTTATGCAGCTCGTGGTGCAGGTCTATTTTTCATGGTGTGCGCATCGCTGGATGTGTTTGTTTTGTTGCAATTGGACCCCTTCGCTCACGAACTCGGTACTAAACAAGCGGTTCTCGCTGTTGAAGCGCCCGTTTATGCAGCTCGTGGTGCAGGTCTAGCTTTCATGGTGCGCGCATCGCTGGACGTATTTGTTTTGTTGCAATTGGATCCCTTCGCTCACGAACTCGGTACTAAACAGGCGGTTCTCGCTGTTGATACGCCCGTTTATGCTGCTCGTGGTGCAGGTCTAGCTTTCATGGTGTGCGCATCGCTGCACGTATTTGTTTTGTTGGAATTGGACCACTTCGCTCTCGAAGTCGGTACTAAACAGGCGGTTCTCGCTGTTGATGCGCCCTTTTTTGCTGCTCGTGGTGCAGGTCTAGCTTTCATGGTGCGCGCATCGCTGGACGTATTTGTTTTGTTGCAATTGGACCCCTTCACTCACGAACTCGGTACTAAACAAGCGGTTCTCGCTGTTGAAGCGCCCGTTTATGCTGCTCGTGGTGCAGGTCTAGCTTTCATGGTGTGCGCATCACTGGACGTATTTGTTTTGTTGCAATTGGACCACTTCGCTCACGAACTCGGTACTAAACAGGCGGTTCTCTCTATTGAAGCACCCGTTTATGCTGCTCGTGGAGCGGGTCTAGCTTTCACGGTGTGCGCATCGCTGGACGTATTTGTTTTGTTGCAATTGGACCCCTTCGCTTACGAACTCGGTACTAAACAGGCGGTTCTCGCTGTTGATGCGCCCATTTTTGCTGCTCGTGGTGCAGGTCTAGCTTTCATGGTGCGCGCATCGCTGGATGTGTTTGTTTTGTTGCAATTCGACCCCTTCGCTCACGAACTCGGTACTAAACAAGCGGTTCTCGCTGTTGAAGCGCCCGTTTATGCAGCTCGTGGAGCGGGTCTAGCTTTCACGGTGTGCGCATCGCTGGACGTATTTGTTTTGTTGCAATTGGACCCCTTCGCTTACGAACTCGGTACTAAACAGGCGGTTCTCGCTGTTGATGCGCCCATTTTTGCTGCTCGTGGTGCAGGTCTAGCTTTCATGGTACGCGCATCGCTGGATGTGTTTGTTTTGTTGCATTCGACCCCTTCGCTCACGAACTCGGTACTAAACAAGCGGTTCTCGCTGTTGAAGCGCCCGTTTATGCAGCTCGTGGTGCAGGTCTAGCTTTCATGGTGCGCGCATCGCTGGACGTATTTGTTTTGTTGCAATTGGATCCCTTCGCTCACGAACTCGGTACTAAACAGGCGGTTCTCGCTGTTGATACGCCCGTTTATGCTGCTCGTGGTGCAGGTCTAGCTTTCATGGTGTGCGCATCGCTGCACGTATTTGTTTTGTTGGAATTGGACCACTTCGCTCTCGAAGTCGGTACTAAACAGGCGGTTCTCGCTGTTGATGCGCCCTTTTTTGCTGCTCGTGGTGCAGGTCTAGCTTTCATGGTGCGCGCATCGCTGGACGTATTTGTTTTGTTGCAATTGGACCCCTTCACTCACGAACTGGGTACTAAACAAGCGGTTCTCGCTGTTGAAGCGCCCGTTTATGCTGCTCGTGGTGCAGGTCTAGCTTTCATGGTGTGCGCATCGCTGGACGTATTTGTTTTGTTGCAATTGGACCACTTCGCTCACGAACTCGGTACTAAACAGGCGGTTCTCTCTATTGAAGCGCCCGTTGATGCTGCTCGTGGTGCGGGTCTAGCTTTCATGGTGCGCGCATCGCTGGACGTATTTGTTTTGTTCAATTGGAACCATTCGCTCACAAACTCGGTACTAAACGGGCGGTTCTCTCTATTGAAGCGCCCGTTGATGCTGCTCGTGGTGCGGGTTTAGCTTTCATGGTGCGCGCATCGCTGGACGTATTTTTTTTTGCTGCTATTGGACCGCTTCGCTCTGGAACTCGGTACTAAACAGGCGGTTCTCGCTGTTGAAGCGCCCGTTTATACTGCTCGTGGCGCGGGTCTAGCTTTCACGGTGCGCGCATCGCTGGACGTATTTGTTTTTTTGCAATTGGACCCCTTCGCTCACGATCTCGGTACTGAACAGGCGGTTCTCGCTGTTGATGCGCCCATTTTTGCTGCTCGTGGTGCAGGTCTAGATTTCATGGTGCGCGCATCGCTGGATGTGTTTGTTTTGTTGCAATTGGACCCCTTCGCTCACGAACTCGGTACTAAACAAGCGGTTCTCGCTGTTGAAGCGCCTGTTTATGCAGCTCGTGGTGCAGGTCTAGCTTTCATGGTGCGCGCATCGCTGGACGTATTTGTTTTGTTGCAATTGGATCCCTTCGCTCACGAACTCGGTACTAAACAGGCGGTTCTCGCTGTTGATACGCCCGTTTATGCTGCTCGTGGTGCAGGTCTAGCTTTCATGGTGTGCGCATCGCTGGACGTATTTGTTTTGTTGCAATTGGACCACTTCGCTCACGAACTCGGTAATAAACAGGCGGTTCTCGCTGTTGATGCGCCCTTTTTTGCTGCTCGTGGTGCAGGTCTAGCTTTCACGGTGCGCGCATCGCTGGATGTGTTTGTTTTGTCGCAATTGGACCCCTTCGCTCACGAACTCGGTACTAAACAAGCGGTTCTCGCTGTTGAAGCGCCCGTTTATGCAGCTCGTGGTGCAGGTCTAGCTTTCATGGTGTGCGCATCGCTGGATGTGTTTGTTTTGTTGCAATTGGACCCCTTCGCTCACGAACTCGGTACTAAACAAGCGGTTCTCGCTGTTGAAGCGCCCGTTTATGCAGCTCGTGGTGCAGGTCTAGCTTTCATGGTGTGCGCATCGCTGGATGTGTTTGTCTTGTTGCAATTGGACCCCTTCGCTCACGAACTCGGTACTAAACAAGCGGTTCTCGCTGTTGAAGCGCCCGTTTATGCAGCTCGTGGTGCAGGTCTAGCTTTCATGGTGCGCGCATCGCTGGACGTATTTGTTTTGTTGCAATTGGATCCCTTCGCTCACGAACTCGGTACTAAACAGGCGGTTCTCGCTGTTGATACGCCCGTTTATGCTGCTCGTGGTGCAGGTCTAGCTTTCATGGTGCGTGCATCGCTGGACGTATTTGTTTTGTTGCAATTGGACCCCTTCACTCACGAACTCGGTACTAAACAAGCGGTTCTCGCTGTTGAAGCGCCCGTTTATGCTGCTCGTGGTGCAGGTCTAGCTTTCATGGTGTGCGCATCGCTGGACGTATTTGTTTTGTTGCAATTGGACCACTTCGCTCACGAACTCGGTACTAAACAGGCGGTTCTCTCTATTGAAGCGCCCGTTGATGCTGCTCGTGGTGCGGGTCTAGCTTTCATGGTGCGCGCATCGCTGGACGTATTTGTTTTGTTCAATTGGAACCATTCGCTCACAAACTCGGTACTAAACAGGCGGTTCTCTCTATTGAAGCGCCCGTTGATGCTGCTCGTGGTGCGGGTCCAGCTTTCATGGTGCGCGCATCGCTGGACGTATTTTTTTTGCTGCTATTGGACCGCTTCGCTCTGGAACTCGGTACTAAACAGGCGGTTCTCGCTGTTGAAGCGCCCGTTTATACTGCTCGTGGCGCGGGTCTAGCTTTCACGGTGCGCGCATCGCTGGACGTATTTGTTTTGTTGCAATTGGACCCCTTCGCTCACGATCTCGGTACTGAACAGGCGGTTCTCGCTGTTGATGCGCCCATTTTTGCTGCTCGTGGTGCAGGTCTAGCTTTAATGGTACGCGCATCGCTGGATGTGTTTGTTTTGTTGCAATTGGACCCCTTCGCTCACGAACTCGGTACTAAACAAGCGGTTCTCGCTGTTGAAGCGCCCGTTTATGCAGCTCGTGGTGCAGGTCTAGCTTTCATGGTGCGCGCATCGCTGGACGTATTTGTTTTGTTGCAATTGGATCCCTTCGCTCACGAACTCGGTACTAAACAGGCGGTTCTCGCTGTTTATGCGCCCTTTTTTGCTGCTCGTGGTGCAGGTCTAGCTTTCACGGTGCGCGCATCGCTGGATGTGTTTGTTTTGTCGCAATTGGACCCCTTCGCTCACGAACTCGGTACTAAACAAGCGGTTCTCGCTGTTGAAGCGCCCGTTTATGCAGCTCGTGGTGCAGGTCTAGCTTTCATGGTGTGCGCATCGCTGGATGTGTTTGTTTTGTTGAAATTGGACCCCTTCGCTCACGAACTCGGTACTAAACAAGCGGTTCTCGCTGTTGAAGCGCCCGTTTATGCAGCTCGTGGTGCAGGTCTAGCTTTCATGGTGCGCGCATCGCTGGATGTGTTTGTTTTGTTGCAATTGGACCCCTTCGCTCACGAACTCGGTACTAAACAAGCGGTTCTCGCTGTTGAAGCGCCCGTTTATGCAGCTCGTGGTGCAGGTCTAGCTTTCATGGTGTGCGCATCGCTGGACGTATTTGTTTTGTTGCAATTGGACCACTTCGCTCACGAACTCGGTAATAAACAGGCGGTTCTCGCTGTTGATGCGCCCTTTTTTGCTGCTCGTGGTGCAGGTCTAGCTTTCACGGTGCGCGCATCGCTGGATGTGTTTGTTTTGTCGCAATTGGACCCCTTCGCTCACGAACTCGGTACTAAACAAGCGGTTCTCGCTGTTGAAGCGCCCGTTCATGCAGCTCGTGGTGCAGGTCTAGCTTTCATGGTGTGCGCATCGCTGGATGTGTTTGTTTTGTTGCAATTGGAGCCCTTCGCTCACGAACTCGGTACTAAACAAGCGGTTCTCGCTGTTGAAGCGCCCGTTTATGCAGCTCGTGGTGCAGGTCTAGCTTTCATGGTGCGCGCATCGCTGGATGTGTTTGTTTTGTTGCAATTGGACCCCTTCGCTCACGAACTCGGTACTAAACAAGCGGTTCTCGCTGTTGAAGCGCCCGTTTATGCAGCTCGTGGTGCAGGTCTAGCTTTCATGGTGTGCGCATCGCTGGACGTATTTGTTTTGTTGCAATTGGAACCCTTCGCTCACGAACTCGGTACTAAACAGGCGGTTCTCGCTGTTGATGCGCCCGTTTATGCTGCTCGTGGTGCGGGTCTAGCTTTCATAGTGCGCGCATCGCTGGACGTTTTTGTTTTGCTGCAATTGGACCCCTTCGCTCATGAACTCGGTACTAAACAGGTGGTTCTCGCTGTGGATGCGTCCTTTTATGCTGCTCGTGGTGCGGGTCTAGCTTTCATGGTGCGCGCATCGCTGGACGTATTTTTTTTGCTGCAATTGGACCGTTTCGCTCACGAACTCGGTACTAAACAAGCGGTTCTCGCTGTTGAAGCGCCCGTTTATGCAGCTCGTGGTGCAGGTCTAGCTTTCATGGTGCGCGCATCGCTGGACGTATTTGTTTTGTTGCAATTGGACCCCTTCACTCACGAACTCAGTTCTAAACAGGCGGTTCTCGCTGTTGAAGCACCCGTTTATGCTGCTCGTGGTGCGGGTCTAGCTTTCATGGTGCGCGCATCGCTGGACGTATTTGTTTTGCTGCAATTGGACCGCTTCGCTCACGAACTCGGTACTAAACAGGCGGTTCTCGCTGTTGAAGCGCCCGTTTATGCTGCTCGTGGTGCGGGTCTAGCTTTTACGGTGCGCGCATCGCTGGACGTATTTGTTTTGTTGCAATTGGAACCCTTCGTTTACGATCTCGGTATTAAACAGGCGGTTCTCGCTGTTGATGCGCCCTTTCTTGCTGCTCGTGGTGCAGGTCTAGCTTTCATGGTGCACGCATCGCTGGACGTTTTTGTTTTGCTGCAATTGGACCCCTTCGCTCATGAACTCGGTACTAAACAGGCGGTTCTCGCTGTGGATGCGTCCTTTTATGCTGCTCGTGGTGCGGGTCTAGCTTTCATGGTGCGCGCATCGCTGGACGTATTTTTTTTGCTGCAATTGGACCGCTTCGCTCACGAACTCGGTACTAAACAGGCGGTTCTCGCTGTTGAAGCGCCCGTTTATGCTGCTCGTGGTGCGGGTCTAGCTTTCATGGTGCGCGCATCGCTGGACGTATTTGTTTTGCTGCAATTGTACCGCTTCGCTCACGAACTCGGTACTAAACAGGCGGTTCTCGCTGTTGAAGCGCCGGTTTATGCAGCTCGTGGTGCAGGTCTAGCTTTCATGGTGCGCGCATCGCTGGACGTATTTGTTTTGCTGCAATTGGACCGCTTCGCTCACGAACTCGGTACTAAACAGGCGGTTCTCGCTGTTGAAGCGCCCGTTTATGCTGCTCGTGGTGCGGGTCTAGCTTTCTTGGTGCGCGCATCGCTGGACGTTTTTGTTTTGCTGCAATTGGACCCCTTCGCTCACGAACTCGGTACTAAACAGGCGGTTCTCGCTGTGGATGCGTCCTTTTATGCTGCTCGTGGTGCGGGTCTAGCTTTCATGGTGCGCGCATCGCTGGACGTATTTTTTTTGCTGCAATTGGACCGCTTCGCTCACGAACTCGGTACTAAACAAGCGGTTCTCGCTGTTGAAGCGCCCGTTTATGCAGCTCGTGGTGCAGGTCTAGCTTTCATGGTGCGCGCATCGCTGGACGTATTTGTTTTGCTGCAATTGGACCGCTTCGCTCACGAACTCGGTACTAAACAGGCGGTTCTCGCTGTTGAAGCGCCCGTTTATGCTGCTCGTGGTGCGGGTCTAGCTTTCTTGGTGCGCGCATCGCTGGACGTTTTTGTTTTGCTGCAATTGGACCCCTTCGCTCACGAACTCGGTACTAAACAGGCGGTTCTCGCTGTGGATGCGTCCTTTTATGCTGCTCGTGGTGCAGGTCTAGCTTTCATGGTGCGAGCATCGCTGGACGTTTTTGTTTTGCTGCAATTGGACCCCTTCGCTCACGAACTCGGTACTAAACAGGCGGTTCTCGCTGTTGATACGCCCGTTTATGCTGCTCGTGGTGCAGGTCTAGCTTTCATGGTGTGCGCATCGCTGCACGTATTTGTTTTGTTGGAATTGGACCACTTCGCTCTCGAAGTCGGTACTAAACAGGCGGTTCTCGCTGTTGATGCGCCCTTTTTTGCTGCTCGTGGTGCAGGTCTAGCTTTCATGGTGCGTGCATCGCTGGACGTATTTGTTCTGTTGCAATTGGATCCCTTCACTCACGAACTCGGTACTAAACAAGCGGTTCTCGCTGTTGAAGCGCCCGTTTATGCTGCTCGTGGTGCAGGTCTAGCTTTCATGGTGTGCGCATCGCTGGACGTATTTGTTTTGTTGCAATTGGACCACTTCGCTCACGAACTCGGTACTAAACCGGCGGTTCTCTCTATTGAAGCGCCCGTTGATGCTGCTCGTGGTGCGGGTCTAGCTTTCATGGTGCGCGCATCGCTGGACGTATTTGTTTTGTTCAATTGGAACCATTCGCTCACAAACTCGGTACTAAACAGGCGGTTCTCTCTATTGAAGCGCCCGTTGATGCTGCTCGTGGTGCGGGTCCAGCTTTCATGGTGCGCGCATCGCTGGACGTATTTTTTTTGCTGCTATTGGACCGCTTCGCTCTGGAACTCGGTACTAAACAGGCGGTTCTCGCTGTTGAAGCGCCCGTTTATACTGCTCGTGGCGCGGGTCTAGCTTTCACGGTGCGCGCATCGCTGGACGTATTTGTTTTGTTGCAATTGGACCCCTTCGCTCACGATCTCGGTACTGAACAGGCGGTTCTCGCTGTTGATGCGCCCATTTTTGCTGCTCGTGGTGCAGGTCTAGCTTTAATGGTACGCGCATCGCTGGATGTGTTTGTTTTGTTGCAATTGGACCCCTTCGCTCACGAACTCGGTACTAAACAAGCGGTTCTCGCTGTTGAAGCGCCCGTTTATGCAGCTCGTGGTGCAGGTCTAGCTTTCATGGTGCGCGCATCGCTGGACGTATTTGTTTTGTTGCAATTGGATCCCTTCGCTCACGAACTCGGTACTAAACAGGCGGTTCTCGCTGTTTATGCGCCCTTTTTTGCTGCTCGTGGTGCAGGTCTAGCTTTCACGGTGCGCGCATCGCTGGATGTGTTTGTTTTGTCGCAATTGGACCCCTTCGCTCACGAACTCGGTACTAAACAAGCGGTTCTCGCTGTTGAAGCGCCCGTTTATGCAGATCGTGGTGCAGGTCTAGCTTTCATGGTGTGCGCATCGCTGGATGTGTTTGTTTTGTTGAAATTGGACCCCTTCGCTCACGAACTCGGTACTAAACAAGCGGTTCTCGCTGTTGAAGCGCCCGTTTATGCAGCTCGTGGTGCAGGTCTAGCTTTCATGGTGCGCGCATCGCTGGATGTGTTTGTTTTGTTGCAATTGGACCCCTTCGCTCACGAACTCGGTACTAAACAAGCGGTTCTCGCTGTTGAAGCGCCCGTTTATGCAGCTCGTGGTGCAGGTCTAGCTTTCATGGTGTGCGCATCGCTGGACGTATTTGTTTTGTTGCAATTGGACCACTTCGCTCACGAACTCGGTAATAAACAGGCGGTTCTCGCTGTTGATGCGCCCTTTTTTGCTGCTCGTGGTGCAGGTCTAGCTTTCACGGTGCGCGCATCGCTGGATGTGTTTGTTTTGTCGCAATTGGACCCCTTCGCCCACGAACTCGGTACTAAACAAGCGGTTCTCGCTGTTGAAGCGCCCGTTCATGCAGCTCGTGGTGCAGGTCTAGCTTTCATGGTGTGCGCATCGCTATATGTGTTTGTTTTGTTGCAATTGGAGCCCTTCGCTCACGAACTCGGTACTAAACAAGCCGTTCTCGCTGTTGAAGCGCCCGTTTATGCAGCTCGTGGTGCAGGTCTAGCTTTCATGGTGCGCGCATCGCTGGATGTGTTTGTTTTGTTGCAATTGGACCCCTTCGCTCACGAACTCGGTACTAAACAAGCGGTTCTCGCTGTTGAAGCGCCCGTTTATGCAGCTCGTGGTGCAGGTCTAGCTTTCATGGTGTGCGCATCGCTGGACGTATTTGTTTTGTTGCAATTGGAACCCTTCGCTCACGAACTCGGTACTAAACAGGCGGTTCTCGCTGTTGATGCGCCCGTTTATGCTGCTCGTGGTGCGGGTCTAGCTTTCATGGTGCGCGCATCGCTGGACGTTTTTGTTTTGCTGCAATTGGACCCCTTCGCTCATGAACTCGGTACTAAACAGGTGGTTCTCGCTGTGGATGCGTCCTTTTATGCTGCTCGTGGTGCGGGTCTAGCTTTCATGGTGCGCGCATCGCTGGACGTATTTTTTTTGCTGCAATTGGACCGTTTCGCTCACGAACTCGGTACTAAACAAGCGGTTCTCGCTGTTGAAGCGCCCGTTTATGCAGCTCGTGGTGCAGGTCTAGCTTTCATGGTGCGCGCATCGCTGGACGTATTTGTTTTGTTGCAATTGGACCCCTTCACTCACGAACTCAGTTCTAAACAGGCGGTTCTCGCTGTTGAAGCACCCGTTTATGCTGCTCGTGGTGCGGGTCTAGCTTTCATGGTGCGCGCATCGCTGGACGTATTTGTTTTGCTGCAATTGGACCGCTTCGCTCACGAACTCGGTACTAAACAGGCGGTTCTCGCTGTTGAAGCGCCCGTTTATGCTGCTCGTGGTGCGGGTCTAGCTTTTACGGTGCGCGCATCGCTGGACGTATTTGTTTTGTTGCAATTGGAACCCTTCGTTTACGATCTCGGTATTAAACAGGCGGTTCTCGCTGTTGATGCGCCCTTTCTTGCTGCTCGTGGTGCAGGTCTAGCTTTCATGGTGCACGCATCGCTGGACGTTTTTGTTTTGCTGCAATTGGACCCCTTCGCTCATGAACTCGGTACTAAACAGGCGGTTCTCGCTGTGGATGCGTCCTTTTATACTGCTCGTGGTGCGGGTCTAGCTTTCATGGTGCGCGCATCGCTGGACGTATTTTTTTTGCTGCAATTGGACCGCTTCGCTCACGAACTCGGTACTAAACAGGCGGTTCTCGCTGTTGAAGCGCCCGTTTATGCTGCTCGTGGTGCGGGTCTAGCTTTCATGGTGCGCGCATCGCTGGACGTATTTGTTTTGCTGCAATTGTACCGCTTCGCTCACGAACTCGGTACTAAACAGGCGGTTCTCGCTGTTGAAGCGCCGGTTTATGCAGCTCGTGGTGCAGGTCTAGCTTTCATGGTGCGCGCATCGCTGGACGTATTTGTTTTGCTGCAATTGGACCGCTTCGCTCACGAACTCGGTACTAAACAGGCGGTTCTCGCTGTTGAAGCGCCCGTTTATGCTGCTCGTGGTGCGGGTCTAGCTTTCTTGGTGCGCGCATCGCTGGACGTTTTTGTTTTGCTGCAATTGGACCCCTTCGCTCACGAACTCGGTACTAAACAGGCGGTTCTCGCTGTGGATGCGTCCTTTTATGCTGCTCGTGGTGCGGGTCTAGCTTTCATGGTGCGCGCATCGCTGGACGTATTTTTTTTGCTGCAATTGGACCGCTTCGCTCACGAACTCGGTACTAAACAAGCGGTTCTCGCTGTTGAAGCGCCCGTTTATGCAGCTCGTGGTGCAGGTCTAGCTTTCATGGTGCGCGCATCGCTGGACGTATTTGTTTTGCTGCAATTGGACCGCTTCGCTCACGAACTCGGTACTAAACAGGCGGTTCTCGCTGTTGAAGCGCCCGTTTATGCTGCTCGTGGTGCGGGTCTAGCTTTCTTGGTGCGCGCATCGCTGGACGTTTTTGTTTTGCTGCAATTGGACCCCTTCGCTCACGAACTCGGTACTAAACAGGCGGTTCTCGCTGTGGATGCGTCCTTTTATGCTGCTCGTGGTGCAGGTCTAGCTTTCATGGTGCGAGCATCGCTGGACGTTTTTGTTTTGCTGCAATTGGACCCCTTCGCTCACTAACTCGGTACTAAACAGGCGGTTCTCGCTGTGGATGCGTCCTTTTATGCTGCTCGTGGTGCGCGTCTTAGCTTTCATGGTGCGCGCATCGCTGGACGTATTTGTTTTGTTGCAATTGGAACCCTTCGTTTACGATCTCGGTACTAAACAGGCGGTTCTCGCTGTGGATGCGTCCTTTTATGCTGCTCGTGGTGCGGGTCTAGCTTTCATGGTGCGCGCATCGCTGGACGTATTTTTTTGCTGCAATTGGACCGTTTCGCTCACGAACTCGGTACTAAACAAGCGGTTCTCGCTGTTGAAGCGCCCGTTTATGCAGCTCGTGGTGCAGGTCTAGCTTTCATGGTGCGCGCATCGCTGGACGTATTTGTTTTGTTGCAATTGGACCCCTTCGCTCACGAACTCGGTACTAAACAGGCGGTTCTCGCTGTTGAAGCGCCCGTTTATGCTGCTCGTGGTGCGGGTCTAGCTTTCTTGGTGCGCGCATCGCTGGACGTATTTGTTTTGCTGCAATTGGACCCCTTCGCTCACGAACTCGGTACTAAACAGGCGGTTCTCGCTGTGGATGCGTCCTTTTATGCTGCTCGTGGTGCAGGTCTAGCTTTCATGGTGCGAGCATCGCTGGACGTTTTTGTTTTGCTGCAATTGGAC
This sequence comes from Amblyomma americanum, assembly GCF_052857255.1. Lineage (NCBI taxonomy): Eukaryota > Metazoa > Arthropoda > Arachnida > Ixodida > Ixodidae > Amblyomma > Amblyomma americanum. The sequence continues at coordinate 229,141 of NW_027526511.1, read as the reverse complement.
CCCTTCGCTCACGAACTCGGTACTAAACAGGCGGTTCTCGCTGTTGAAGCGCCCGTTTATGCAGCTCGTGGTGCAGGTCTAGCTTTCATGGTGCGCGCATCGCTGGACGTATTTGTTTTGTTGCAATTGGACCCCTTCACTCACGAACTCAGTTCTAAACAAGCGGTTCTCACTGTTGAAGCGCCCGCTTATGCTCCTCGCGGTGCAGGTCTAGCTTTCGTGGTGCGCGCATCGCTGGACGTATTTGTTTTGCTGCAGTTGGACCGCTTCGCTCACGAACTCGGTACTAAACAGGCGGTTCTCGCTGTTGAAGCGCCCGTTTATGCTGCTCGTGGTGCGGGTCTAGCTTTTACGGTGCGCGCATCGCTGGACGTATTTGTTTTGTTGCAATTGGAACCCTTCGTTTACGATCTCGGTATTAAACAGGCGGTTCTCGCTGTTGATGCGCCCTTTCTTGCTGCTCGTGGTGCAGGTCTAGCTTTCATGGTGCGCGCATCGCTGGACGTTTTTGTTTTGCTGCAATTGGACACCTTCGCTCATGAACTCGGTACTAAACAGGCGGTTCTCGCTGTGGATGCGTCCTTTTATGCAGCTCGTGGTGCAGGTCTAGGTTTCAAGGTGCGCGCATCGCTGGACGTATTTGTTTTGTTGCAATTGAACCCCTTCGCTCACGAACTCGGTACTAAACAGGCGGTTCTCACTATTGAAGCGCCCGCTTATGCTCCTCGCGGTGCAGGTCTAGCTTTCGTGGTGCGCGCATCGCTGGACGTATTTGTTTTGTTCCAATTGGACCCCTTCGCTCACGAACTCGGTACTAAACAGGCGGTTCTCACTGTTGAAGCGCCCGTTTATGCTCCTTGTGGTGCAGGTCTAGCTTTCGTGGGGCGCGCATCGCAGGACGTATTTGTTTTGTAGGAATTGGACCCCTTCGCTCACAAACTCCGTACTAAACAGGCGGTTCTCACTGTTGAAGCGCCCGCTTATGCTCCTTGTGGTACAGGTCTAGGTTTCGTGGTGCGCGCATCGCTGGACGTATTTGTTTTGTTGCAATTGGACCCCTTCGCTCACGAACTCCGTACTAAACAGGCGGTTCTCACTGTTGAAGCGCCCGCTTATGCTCCTTGTGGTGCAGGTCTAGCTTCCATGGTGCGCGCCTCGCGGGACGTATTTGTTTTGTTGCAATTGAACCCATTCGCTCACGAACTCGGTACTAAACAGGCGGTTCTCACTATTGAAGCGCCCGTTTATGCTCCTCGCGGTGCAGGTCTAGCTTTCGTGGTGCGCGCATCGCTGGACGTATTTGTTTTGTTGCAATTGGACCCCTTCGCTCACGAACTCGGTACTAAACAGCCGGTTCTCACTGTTGAAGCGCCCGCTTATGCTCCTCGCGGTGCAGGTCTAGCTTTCGTGGTGCGCGCATCGCTGGACGTATTTGTTTTGTTGCAATTGGACCCCTTCGCTCACGAACTCGGTACTAAACAGCCGGTTCTCACTGTTGAAGCGCCCGCTTATGCTCCTCGCGGTGCAGGTCTAGCTTTCGTGGTGCGCGCATCGCTGGACGTATTTGTTTTGTTGCAATTGGACCCCTTCGCTCACGAACTCGGTACTAAACAGGCGGTTCTCACTATTGAAGCGCCCGTTTATGCTCCTCGCGGTGCAGGTCTAGCTTTCGTGGGGCGCGCATCGCTGGACGTATTTGTTTTGTTGCAATTGGACCCCTTCGCTCACGAACTCGGTACTAAATAGCCGGTTTCTCACTGTTGAAGCGCCCGCTTATGCTCCTCGCGGTGCAGGTCTAGCTTCGTGGTGCGCGCATCGCTGGACGTATTTGTTTTGTTGCAAATTGGACCCCTTCGCTCACGAACTCGGTACTAAACAGGCGGTTCTCACTATTGAAGCGCCCGTTTATGCTCCTCGCGGTGCAGGTCTAGCTTTCGTGGTGCGCGCATCGCTGGACGTATTTGTTTTGTTGCAATTGGACCCCTTCGCTCACGAACTCGGTACTAACAACAGCCGGTTCTCACTGTTGAAGCGCCCGCTTATGCTCCTCGCGGTGCAGGTCTAGCTTTCGTGGTGCGCGCATCGCTGGACGTATTTGTTTTTGTTGCAATTGGACCCCTTCGCTCACGAACTCGGTACTAAACAGGCGGTTCTCACTATTGAAGCGCCCGTTTATGCTCCTCGCGGTGCAGGTCTAGCTTTCGTGGTGCGCGCATCGCTGGACGTATTTGTTTTGTTGCAATTGGACCCCTTCGCTCACGAACTCGGTACTAAACAGCCGGTTCTCACTGTTGAAGCGCCCGCTTATGCTCCTCGCGGTGCAGGTCTAGCTTTCGTGGTGCGCGCATCGCTGGACGTATTTGTTTTGTTGCAATTGGACCCCCTTCGCTCACGAACTCGGTACTAAACAGGCGGTTCTCACTATTGAAGCGCCCGTTTATGCTCCTCGCGGTGCAGGTCTAGCTTTCGTGGGGCGCGCATCGCTGGGACGTATTTGTTTTGTAGGAATTGGACCCCTTCGCTCACAAACTCCGTACTAAACAGGCGGTTCTCACTGTTGAAGCGCCCGCCTTATGCTCCTTGTGGTACAGGTCTAGGTTTCGTGGTGCGCGCATCGCTGGACGTATTTGTTTTGTTGCAATTGGACCCTTCGCTCACGAACTCCGTACTAAACAGGCGGTTCTCACTGTTGAAAGCGCCCGCTTATGCTCCTTGTGGTGCAGGTCTAGCTTCCATGGTGCGCGCCTCGCGGGACGTATTTGTTTTGTTGCAATTGAACCCATTCGCTCACGAACTCGGTACTAAACCAGCCGGTTCTCACTGTTGAAGCGCCCGCTTATGCTCCTCGCGGTGCAGGTCTAGCTTTCGTGGTGCGCGCATCGCTGGACGTATTTGTTTTGTTGCAATTGGACCCCTTCGCTCACGAACTCGGTACTAAACAGGCGGTTCTCACTATTGAAGCGCCCGTTTATGCTCCTCGCGGTGCAGGTCTAGCTTTCGTGGGGGCGCGCATCGCTGGACGTATTTGTTTTGTAGGAATTGGACCCCTTCGCTCACAAACTCCGTACTAAACAGGCGGTTCTCACTGTTGAAGCGCCCGCTTATGCTCCTTGTGGTACAGGTCTAGGTTTCGTGGTGCGCGCATCGCTGGACGTATTTGTTTGTTGCAATTGGACCCCCTTCGCTCACGAACTCCGTACTAAACAGGCGGTTCTCACTGTTGAAGCGCCCGTTTATGCTCCTCGTGGTGCATGGTCCAGCTTTCATGGTGCGCGCATCGCTGGACGTATTTGTTTTGTTGCAATTGGACCCTTCACTCACAAACTCGGTACTAAACAGGGCGGTTCTCACTGTTGAAGCGCCCGTTTTATGCTCCTCGCGGTGCAGGTCTAGCTTTCAAGGTGCGCGCCTCGCTGGACGTATTTGTTTTGTAGCAATTGGACCCATTCGCTCACGATCTCGGTACTAAACAGGCGGTTCTTCCTGTTTAAGCGCCCGTTTATGCTCCTCGTGGTGCAGGTGTAGCTTTCATGGTGCGCGCATCGCTGGACGTATTTGTTTTGTTGCAATTGGACCCCTTCGCTCACGAACTCGTTACTAAACAGGCGGTGCTCACTGTTGAAGCGCCCGTTTATGCTCCTCGCGGTGCAGGTCTAGCTTTCGTGGTGCGCGAATCGCAGGACGTATTTGTTTTCTTGCAATTGGACCCCTTCACTCACAAACTCCGCACTAAACAGGTGGTTCTCACTGTTGAAGCGCCCGTTTATGCTCCTCGTGGTGCAGGTCCAGCTTTCATGGTGCGCGCATCGCTGGACGTATTTGTTTTGTTGCAATTGGACCCCTTCACTCACAAACTCCGTACTAAACAGGCGGTTCTCACTGTTGAAGCGCCCGTTTATGCTCCTCGTTGTGCAGGTCCAGGTTTCATGGTGCGCGCATCGCTGGACGTATTTGTTTTGTTGCACTTGGACCCCTTCACCAACAAACTCGGTACCAAACAGGCGGTTCTCACTGTTGAAGCGCCCGTTTATGCTCCTCGCGGTGCAGGTCTAGCTTTCAAGGTGCGCGCCTCGCTGGACGTATTTGTTTTGTAGCAATTGGACCCATTCGCTCACGATCTCGGTACTAAACAGGCGGTTCTTTCTGTTTAAGCGCCCGTTTATGCTCCTCGTGGTGCAGGTGTAGCTTTCATGGTGCGCGCATCGCTGGACGTATTTGTTTTGTTGCAATTGGACCTCTTCGCTCACGAACTCGTTACTAAACAGGCGGTGCTCACTGTTGAAGCGCCCGTTTATGCTCCTCGCGGTGCAGGTCTAGCTTTCGTGGTGCGCGCATCGCAGGACGTATTTGTTTTGTTGCAATTGGACCCCTTCACTCACAAACTCCGCACTAAACAGGTGGTTCTCACTGTTGAAGCGCCCGTTTATGCTCCTCGTGGTGCAGGTCCAGCTTTCATGGTGCGCGCATCGCTGGACGTATTTGTTTTGTTGCAATTGGACCCCTTCGCTCACGAAATCGGTACTAAACAGGCGGTTCTCACTGTTGAAGCGCCCGTTTATGCTTCTCGTGGTGCAGGTCAGGCTTTCATGGTGCGCGCATCGCTGGACGTATTTGTTTTGTTGCAACTGGACCCATTCGCTCACGATCTCGGTCATAAACAGGCGGTTCTCCCTGTTGACGCGCCCGTTTTCTCCTCGTGGTGCAGGTCTAGCTTCCATGGTGCGCGCCTCGCTGGACGTATTTGTTTTGTTGCAATTGGACCCCTTCGCTCACGAACTCGGTACTAAACAGGCGGTTCTCACTGTTGAAGCGCCCGTTTATGCTCCTCGAGGTGCAGGTCTAGCTTTCATGGTGCGCGCCTCGCTGGACGTTGTCTGTTTTGTTGCAATTGAACCCATTCGCTCATGATCTCGGTACTAAACAGGCGGTTTTTGCTGTTCAAGCACCCGTTTATGCTCCTCGTGTTGCAGGTCTAGGTTTCAAGGTGCGCGCATCGCTGGACATATTTGTTTTGTTGTAATTGGACCCCTTCGCTCACGAACTCGGTACTAAACAAGCGATTCTCTCTGTTGACGCGCCCGTTTTCTCCTCGCGGTGCAGGTCTAGCTTTCGTGGTGCGCGCATCGCTGGACGTATTTGTTTTGTTGCAATTGGACCCCTTCGCTCACGAACTCGGTACTAAACAGGCGGTTCTCACTGTTGAAGCGCCCGTTTATGCTCCTCGCGGTGCAGGTCTAGCTTTCGTGGTGCGCGCATCGCTGGACGTTGTCTGTTTTGTTGCAATTGGACCCATTCGCTCATGATCTCGGTACTAAACAGGCGGTTTTTGCTGTTCAAGCACCCGTTTATGCTCCTCGTGTTGCAGGTCTAGGTTTCAAGGTGCGCGCATCGCTGGACATATTTGTTTTGTTGCAATTGGACCCCTTCGCTCACGAACTCGGTACTAAACAAGCGATTCTCTCTGTTGACGCGCCCGTTTTCTCCTCGCGGTGCAGGTCTAGCTTTCGTGGTGCGCGCATCGCTGGACGTATTTGTTTTGTTGCAATTGGACCCCTTCGCTCATAAACTCCGTACTAAACAGGCGGTTCTCCCTGTTGACGCGCCCGTTTTCTCCTCGTGGTGCAGGTCTAGCTTCCATGGTGCGCGCCTCGCTGGACGTATTTGTTTTGTTGCAATTGGACCCCTTCGCTCACGAACTCGGTACTAAACAGGCGGTTCTCACTATTGAAGCGCCCGCTTATGCTCCTCGCGGTGCAGGTCTAGCTTTCGTGGTGCGCGCATCGCTGGACTGAAATTTTTTTTGTTGCAATTGGACCCCTTCGCTCACGAACTCGGTACTAAACAGGCGGTTCTCACTATTGAAGCGCCCGTTTATGCTCCTCGCGGTGCAGGTCTAGCTTTCGTGGGGCGCGCATCGCTGGACGTATTTGTCTTGTAGCAATTGGACCCCTTCGCTCACAAACTCCGTACTAAACAGGCGGTTCTCACTGTTGAAGCGCCCGTTTTCTCCTCGTGGTGCAGGTCTAGCTTCCATGGTGCGCGCCTCGCTGGACGTATTTGTTTTGTTGCAATTGGACCCCTTCGCTCACGAACTCGGTACTAAACAGGCGGTTCTCACTGTTGAAGCGCCCGTTTATGCTCCTCGCGGTGCAGGTCTAGCTTTCGTGGTGCGCGCATCGCTGGACGTATTTGTTTTGTTGCAATTGGACCCCTTCGCTCATGAACTCGGTACTAAACAGGCGGTTCTCACTATTGAAGCGCCCGTTTATGCTCCTCGCGGTGCAGGTCTAGCTTTCGTGGGGCGCGCATCGCTGGACGTATTTGTCTTGTAGCAATTGGACCCCTTCGCTCACAAACTCCGTACTAAACAGGCGGTTCTCACTGTTGAAGCGCCCGCTTATGCTCCTTGTGGTACAGGTCTAGGTTTCATGGTGCGCGCATCGCTGGACGTATTTGTTTTGTTGCAATTGGACCCCTTCGCTCACGAACTCGGTACTAAACAGGCTGTTCTCAGTGTTGAAGCTCCCGTTTATGCTGCTCGTGGTGCAGGTCTAGCTTTATTGGCGCGCTCATCGCTGGACATATTTGTTTTGTTGCAATTGGACCCCTTCGCTCACGAACTCGGTACTAAACAAGCGGTTCTCCCTGTTGACGCGCCCATTTTCTCCTAGTGGTGCAGGTCTAGCTTTCGTGGTGCGCGCCTCGCTGGACGTATTTGTTTTGTTGATTGGACTCATTCGCTCACGATGTCAGTACTAAACACGCGGTTCTCGCTGTTCAAGCGCCCGTTTATGCTCCTCGTGGTGCAGGTCTAGCTTCCATGGTGCGCGCCTCGCTGGACGTATTTGTTTTGTTGCAATTGAACCCATTCGCTCACGATCTCAGTACTAAACAGACGGTTCTCGCTGTTGAAGCGCCCATTTATGCTGCTCGTGGTGCAGGTCTAGCTTTCATGGTGCGCCCATCGCTGGACGTATTTGTTTTGTTGCAATTGGAGCCCTTCGCTCACGAACTCAGTACTAAACAGGCGGTTGTCGTTATTGAAGCGCCCGTTTATGCTTCTCGTGGTGCAGGTCTAGCTTTCATGGGGCGCGCATCGATGGACATATTTGTTTTGTTGCAATTGGACCCCTTCGCTCTCGAACGCGGTACTAAACAGGCGGTCTTCAGTGTTGAAGCTCCCGTTTAGGCTGCTCGTGGTGCAGGTCTAGCTTTCATGGTGCGCGCATCGCTGGACGTAGTTGTTTTAGTTGCAATTGGAACCTTTCGCTCACCAACTCTGTACTAAACAGGCGGTTCTCACTGTTGAAGCGCCCGTTTATGCTCCTTGTGGTGCAGGTCTAGGTTTTATGGTGCGCGCATGGCAGGACGTATTTGTTTTGTTGCAACTTGAACCCTTCGCTCACGAACTCGGTACTAAACAGGCGGTTCTCACTCTTCGAGCGCCCGTTTATGCTGCTCGTGGTGCAGGTCTAGCTTTCATGGTGGGCGCATCGCTCGACGTATTTGTTTTGTTGCAATTGGACCCCTTCGCTCACGAACTCGGTACTAAACAGTCGGTTCTAACTGTTGAAGCGCCCGTTTTCTCCTTGTGGTGCAGGTCTAACTTTCATGGTGCGCGCATCGCTGGACGTATTTTTTTGTTGCAATTGGACCCATTCGCTCGCGAACTCGGCACTAAACAGGCGGATCGCTATTGAAGCGCCCGTTTATGCTCCTCGTGGTGCAGGTCTAGCTTTCGTGGTGCGTGCATCGCTGGACGTATTTGTTTTGTTGCAATTGGACCCATTAGCTCACGAACTCGGTACTAAACAGCCGGTTCTCACTGTTGAAGCGCCCGTTTATGCTCCTTGTGGTGCAGGTCTAGCTTTCGTGGTGCGCGCATCGCTGGACGTATTTGTTTTGTTGCAGTTGGCCCCATTAGCTCTCGAACTCGGTACTAAACAGGCGGTTCTCCCTGTTGAAGCGCCCGTTTATGCTCCTCGGGGTGCAGGTCTAGCTTTCATGGTGTGCGCATCGCTGGACGTATATGTTTTATTGCAATTGGAACCCTTCGCTCACGAACTCAGTGCGAAACAGGCGGTTCTCACTGTTGAAGCCCCCGTTTATGCTCCTCGTGGTGCAGGTCTAGCTTTCATGGTGCGCGCATCGCTGGACGTATGTTTTGTTGCAATTGAACCCCTTCGCTCACGAACTCGGTACTAAACAGGCGGTCCTCACTGTTGAACCGCCCGTTTATGCTCCTCGCGGTGCAGGTCTAGCTTTCGTTGTGCGTGCATCGCTGGACGTATTTGTTTTGTTGCAATTGGACCCCTTCACTCACGAACTCGGTACTAAACAGGCGGTTCTCACTGTTGAAGCGCCCGTTTATGCTCCTCGCGTGCAGGTCTAGCTTTCGTGGTGCGCGCATCGCAGGACGTATTTGTTTTGTTGCAATTGGACCCCTTCACTCACAAGCTCGGTACTAAACAGGCGGTTCTCCCTGCATAAGCGGCCGTTTATGCTCCTCGCGGTGCAGGTCCAGCTTTCATGGTGCGCGCATCGCTGGACGTATTTGTTTTGTTGCAATTGGACCCCTTCACTCACAAACTCGGTACTAAACAGGCGGTTCTCCCTGTTTAAGCGCCCGTTTATGCACCTCGTGGCGCAGGTCTAGCTTTCAAGGTGCGCGCATCGCTGGACGTATTTGTTTTGTTGCAATTGGACCCCTTCGCTCACGAACTCGGTACTAAACAGGCGGTTTTCCCTGTTGACGCTCCTGTTTTCTCCTCGTGGTGCAGGTCTAGCTCCCATGGTGCGCGCCTCGCTGGACGTATTTGTTTTGTAGCAACTGGACCCCTTCACTCACAAACTCCGCACTAAACAGGCGGTTCTCACTGTTGAAGCGCCCGTTTATGCTCCTCGTGGAGCAGGTCTAGCTCCCATGGTGCGCGCCTCGCTGGACGTATTTGTTTTGTAGCAACTGGACCCCTTCGCTCACAAACTCCGCACTAAACAGGCGGTTCTCACTGTTGAAGCGCCCGTTTATGCTCCTTGTGGTGCAGGTCTAGGTTTCATGATGCGCGCATCGCTGGACGTATTTGTTTTGTTGCAATTGGACCCATTCGCTCACGATCTCGGTACTAAACAGGCGATTCTCACTGTTTAAGCGCCCGTTTATGCTCCTCGCGGTGCAGGTCTAGCTTTCGTGGTGCGCGCATCGCAGGACGTATTTGTTTTGTTGCAATTGGACCCCTTCACTCACAAACTTCGTACTAAACAGGCGGTTCTCACTGTTGAAGCGCCCGTTTATGCTCCTCGCGGTGCAGGTCTAGCTTTCGTGGTGCGCGCATCGCTGGACGTATTTGTTTTGTTGCAATTGGACCCATTCGCTCACGATCTCGGTACTAAACAGGCGGTTCTCACTGTTTAAGCGCCCGTTTATGCTCCTCGCGGTGCAGGTCTAGCTTTCGTGGTGCGCGCATCGCAGGACGTATTTGTTTTGTTGCAATTGGACCCATTCGCTCACGATCTCGGTACTAAACAGGCGGTTCTCACTGTTTAAGCGCCCGTTTATGCTCCTCGCGGTGCAGGTCTAGCTTTCGTGGTGCGCGCATCGCTGGACGTATTTGTTTTGTTGCAATTGGACCCATTCGCTCACGATCTCGGTACTAAACAGGCGGTTCTCACTGTTTAAGCGCCCGTTTATGCTCCTCGCGGTGCAGGTCTAGCTTTCGTGGTGCGCGCATCGCTGGACGTATTTGTTTTGTTGCAATTGGACCCATTCGCTCACGATCTCGGTACTAAACAGGCGGTTCTCACTGTTTAAGCGCCCGTTTATGCTCCTCGCGGTGCAGGTCTAGCTTTCGTGGTGCGCGCATCGCTGGACGTATTTGTTTTGTTGCAATTGGACCCATTCGCTCACGATCTCGGTACTAAACAGGCGGTTCTCACTGTTTAAGCGCCCGTTTATGCTCCTCGCGGTGCAGGTCTAGCTTTCGTGGTGCGCGCATCGCTGGACGTATTTGTTTTGTTGCAATTGGACCCATTCGCTCACGATCTCGGTACTAAACAGGCGGTTCTCACTGTTTAAGCGCCCGTTTATGCTCCTCGCGGTGCAGGTCTAGCTTTCGTGGTGCGCGCATCGCAGGACGTATTTGTTCTGTAGCAATTGGACCCATTCGCTCACGATCTCGGTACTAAACAGGCGGCTCTCACTGTTGAAGCGCCCGTTTATGCTCCTCGCGGTGCAGGTCTAGCTTTCAAGGTGCGCGCCTCGCTGGACGTATTTGTTTTGTAGCAATTGGACCCATTCGCTCACGATCTCGGTACTAAACAGGCGGCTCTCACTGTTGAAGCGCCCGTTTATGCTCCTCGCGGTGCACGTCTAGCTTTCAAGGTGCGCGCCTCGCTGGACGTATTTGTTTTGTAGCAATTGGACCCATTCGCTCACGATCTCGGTACTAAACAGGCGGCTCTCACTGTTGAAGCGCCCGTTTATGCTCCTCGCGGTGCAGGTCTAGCTTTCAAGGTGCGCGCCTCGCTGGACGTATTTGTTTTGTAGCAATTGGACCCATTCGCTCACGATCTCGGTACTAAACAGGCGGCTCTCACTGTTGAAGCGCCCGTTTATGCTCCTCGCGGTGCAGGTCTAGCTTTCAAGGTGCGCGCCTCGCTGGACGTATTTGTTTTGTAGCAATTGGACCCATTCGCTCACGATCTCGGTACTAAACAGGCGGTTTTCCCTGTTGACGCTCCCGTTTTCTCCTCGTGGTGCAGGTCTAGCTCCCATGGTGCGCGCCTCGCTGGACGTATTTGTTTTGTAGCAACTGGACCCCTTCACTCACAAACTCCGCACTAAACAGGCGGTTCTCACTGTTGAAGCGCCCGTTTATGCTCCTCGTGGTGCAGGTCTAGCTCCCATGGTGCGCGCCTCGCTGGACGTATTTGTTTTGTAGCAACTGGACCCCTTCGCTCACAAACTCGGTACTAAACAGGCGGTTCTCCCTGTTTAAGCGCCCGTTTATGCTCCTTGTGGTGCAGGTCTAGGTTTCATGGTGCGCGCATCGCTGGACGTATTTGTTTTGTTGCAATTGGACCCATTCGCTCACGATCTCGGTACTAAACAGGCGATTCTCACTGTTTAAGCGCCCGTTTATGCTCCTCGCGGTGCAGGTCTAGCTTTCGTGGTGCGCGCATTGCAGGACGTATTTGTTTTGTTGCAATTGGACCCCTTCACTCAAAAACTCCGTACTAAACAGGCGGTTCTCACTGTTGAAGCGCCCGTTTATGCTCTTCGCGGTGCAGGTCTAGCTTTCGTGGTGCGCGCATCGCTGGACGTATTTGTTTTGTTGCAATTGGACCCATTCGCTCACGATCTCGGTACTAAACAGGCGGTTCTCACTGTTTATGCGCCCGTTTATGCTCCTCGCGGTGCAGGTCTAGCTTTCGTGGTGCGCGCATCGCAGGACGTATTTGTTTTGTAGCAATTGGACCCATTCGCTCACGATCTCGGTACTAAACAGGCGGCTCTCACTGTTGAAGCGCCCGTTTATGCTCCTCGCGGTGCAGGTCTAGCTTTCAAGTTGCGCGCCTCGCTGGACGTATTTGTTTTGTAGCAATTGGACCCATTCGCTCACGATCTCGGTACTAAACAGGCGGCTCTCCCTGTTTAAGCGCCCGTTTATGCTCCTCGCGGTGCAGGTCTAGCTTTCAAGGTGCGCGCATCGCTGGACGTATTTGTTTTGTTGCAATTGGACCCCTTCACTCACAAACTCCGTACTAAACAGGCGGCTCTCCCTGTTTAAGCGCCCGTTTATGCTCCTCGCGGTGCAGGTCTAGCTTTCGTGGTGCGCGCATCGCAGGACGTATTTGTTTTGTAGCAATTGGACCCATTCGCTCACGATCTCGGTACTAAACAGGCGGCTCTCACTGTTGAAGCGCCCGTTTATGCTCCTCGCGGTGCAGGTCTAGCTTTCAAGGTGCGCGCCTCGCTGGACGTATTTGTTATGTAGCAATTGGACCCATTCGCTCACGATCTCGGTACTAAACAGGCGGCTCTCCCTGTTTAAGCGCCCGTTTATGCTCCTCGCGGTGCAGGTCTAGCTTTCAAGGTGCGCGCATCGCTGGACGTATTTGTTTTGTTGCAATTGGACCCCTTCACTCACAAACTCCGTACTAAACAGGCGGCTCTCCCTGTTTAAGCGCCCGTTTATGCTCCTCGCGGTGCAGGTCTAGCTTTCAAGGTGCGCGCATCGCTGGACGTATTTGTTTTGTAGCAATTGGACCCATTCTCTCACGATCTCGGTACTAAACAGGCGGCTCTCACTGTTGAAGCGCCCGTTTATGCTCCTCGCGGTGCAGGTCTAGCTTTCAAGGTGCGCGCCTCGCTGGACGTATTTGCTTTTTAGCAATTGGACCCATTCGCTCACGATCTCGGTACTAAACAGGCGGCTCTCACTGTTTAAGCGCCCGTTTATGCTCCTCGCGGTGCAGGTCTAGCTTTCAAGGTGCGCGCCTCGCTTGACGTATTTGTTTTGTAGCAATTGGACCCATTCGCTCACGATCTCGGTACTAAACAGGCGGCTCTCACTGTTGAAGCGCCCGTTTATGCTCCTCGCGGTGCAGGTCTAGCTTTCAAGGTGCGCGCCTCGCTGGACGTATTTGTTTTGTAGCAATTGGACCCATTCGCTCACGATCTCGGTACTAAACAGGCGGCTCTCCCTGTTTAAGCGCCCGTTTATGCTCCTCGCGGTGCAGGTCTAGCTTTCAAGGTGCGCGCATCGCTGGACGTATTTGTTTTGTTGCAATTGGACCCCTTCACTCACAAACTCCGTACTAAACAGGCGGCTCTCCCTGTTTAAGCGCCCGTTTATGCTCCTCGCGGTGCAGGTCTAGCTTTCAAGGTGCGCGCATCGCTGGACGTATTTGTTTTGTTGCAATTGGACCCCTTCACTCACAAACTCGGTACTAAACAGGCGGTTCTCCCTGTTTAAGCGCCCGTTTATGCACCTCGTGGTGCAGGTCTAGCTTTCAAGGTGCGCGCATCGCTGGACGTATTTGTTTTGTTGCAATTGGACCCCTTCGCTCACGAACTCGGTACTAAACAGGCGGTTTTCCCTGTTGACGCTCCCGTTTTCTCCTCGTGGTGCAGGTCTAGCTCCCATGGTGCGCGCATCGCTGGACGTATTTGTTTTGTTGCAATTGGACCCATTCGCTCACGATCTCGGTACTAAACAGGCGATTCTCACTGTTTAAGCGCCCGTTTATGCTCCTCGCGGTGCAGGTCTAGCTTTCGTGGTGCGCGCATCGCAGGACGTATTTGTTTTGTTGCAATTGGACCCCTTCACTCACAAACTCCGTACTAAACAGGCGGTTCTCACTGTTGAAGCGCCCGTTTATGCTCCTCGCGGTGCAGGTCTAGCTTTCGTGGTGCGCGCATCGCTGGACGTATTTGTTTTGTTGCAAATGGACCCATTCGCTCACGATCTCGGTACTAAACAGGCGGTTCTCACTGTTTAAGCGCCCGTTTATGCTCCTCGCGGTGCAAGTCTAGCTTTCGTGGTGCGCGCATCGCAGGACGTATTTGTTTTGTAGCAATTGGACCCATTCTCTCACGATCTCGGTACTAAACAGGCGGCTCTCACTGTTGAAGCGCCCGTTTATGCTCCTCGCGGTGCAGGTCTAGCTTTCAAGGTGCGCGCCTCGCTGGACGTATTTGTTTTGTAGCAATTGGACCCATTCGCTCACAATCTCGGTACTAAACAGGCGGCTCTCACTGTTGAAGCGCCCGTTTATGCTCCTCGCGGTGCAGGTCTAGCTTTCAAGGTGCGCGCCTCGCTGGACGTATTTGTTATGTAGCAATTGGACCCATTCGCTCACGATCTCGGTACTAAACAGGCAGCTCTCCCTGTTTAAGCGCCCGTTTATGCTCCTCGCGGTGCAGGTCTAGCTTTCAAGGTGCGCGCATCGCTGGACGTATTTGTTTTGTTGCAATTGGACCCCTTCACTCACAAACTCCGTACTAAACAGGCGGCTCTCCCTGTTTAAGCGCCCGTTTATGCTCCTCGCGGTGCAGGTCTAGCTTTCAAGGTGCGCGCATCGCTGGACGTATTTGTTTTGTAGCAATTGGACCCATTCGCTCACAAACTCCGTACTAAACAGGCGGTTCTCACTGTTGAAGCGCCCGTTTATGCTCCTCGCGGTGCAGGTCTAGGTTTCATGGCGCGCGCATTGCTGGACGTAGTTGTTTTGTTGCAATTGGACCCATTCGCTCACGATCTTGGTACTAAACAGGCGGTTCTCACTGTTTAAGCGCCCGTTTATGCTCCTCGCGGTGCAGGTCCAGCTTTCGTGGTGCGCGCATCGCAGGACGTATTTTTTTTGTAGCAATTGGACCCATTCGCTCACGATCTCGGTACTAAACAGGCGGCTCTCACTGTTGAAGCGCCCGTTTATGCTCCTCGCGGTGCAGGCCTAGCTTTCAAGGTGCGCGCCTCGCTGGACGTATTTGTTTTGTAGCAATTGGACCCATTCGCTCACGCTCTCGGTACTAAACAGGCGGCTCTCACTGTTGAAGCGCTCGTTTATGCTCCTCGCGGTGCAGGTCTAGCTTTCAAGGTGCGCGCATCGCTGGACGTATTTGTTTTGTTGCAATTGGACCCATTCGCTCACGATCTCGGTACTAAACAGGCGGCTCTCACTGTTTAAGCGCTCGTTTATGCTCCTCGCGGTGCAGGTCTAGCTTTCAAGGTGCGCGCATCGCTGGACGTATTTGTTTTGTTGCAATTGGACCCATTCGCTCACGATCTCGGTACTAAACAGGCGGCTCTCACTGTTGAAGCGCTCGTTTATGCTCCTCGCGGTGCAGGTCTAGCTTTCAAGGTGCGCGCATCGCTGGACGTATTTGTTTTGTTGCAATTGGACCCATTCGCTCACGATCTCGGTACTAAACAGGCGGCTCTCACTGTTGAAGCGCTCGTTTATGCTCCTCGCGGTGCAGGTCTAGCTTTCAAGGTGCGCGCATCGCTGGACGTATTTGTTTTGTAGCAATTGGACCCATTCGCTCACGATCTCGGTACTAAACAGGCGGCTCTCACTGTTTAAGCGCCCGTTTATGCTCCTCGCGGTGCAGGTCTAGCTTTCGTGGTGCGCGCATCGCAGGACGTATTTGTTTTGTAGCAATTGGACCCATTCGCTCACGATCTCGGTACTAAACAGGCGGCTCTCACTGTTGAAGCGCCCGTTTATGCTCCTCGCGGTGCAGGTCTAGCTTTCAAGGTGCGCGCATCGCTGGACGTATTTGTTTTGTTGCAATTGGACCCATTCGCTCACGATCTCGGTACTAAACAGGCGGCTCTCACTGTTGAAGCGCTCGTTTATGCTCCTCGCGGTGCAGGTCTAGCTTTCAAGGTGCGCGCATCGCTGGACGTATTTGTTTTGTTGCAATTGGACCCATTCGCTCACGATCTCGGTACTAAACAGGCGGCTCTCACTGTTTAAGCGCTCGTTTATGCTCCTCGCGGTGCAGGTCTAGCTTTCAAGGTGCGCGCATCGCTGGACGTATTTGTTTTGTTGCAATTGGACCCATTCGCTCACGCTCTCGGTACTAAACAGGCGGCTCTCACTGTTGAAGCGCTCGTTTATGCTCCTCGCGGTGCAGGTCTAGCTTTCAAGGTGCGCGCATCGCTGGACGTATTTGTTTTGTTGCAATTGGACCCATTCGCTCACGATCTCGGTACTAAACAGGCGGCTCTCACTGTTGAAGCGCTCGTTTATGCTCCTCGCGGTGCAGGTCTAGCTTTCAAGGTGCGCGCATCGCTGGACGTATTTGTTTTGTAGCAATTGGACCCATTCGCTCACGATCTCGGTACTAAACAGGCGGCTCTCACTGTTTAAGCGCCCGTTTATGCTCCTCGCGGTGCAGGTCTAGCTTTCGTGGTGCGCGCATCGCAGGACGTATTTGTTTTGTAGCAATTGGACCCATTCGCTCACGATCTCGGTACTAAACAGGCGGCTCTCACTGTTGAAGCGCCCGTTTATGCTCCTCGCGGTGCAGGTCTAGCTTTCAAGGTGCGCGCCTCGCTGGACGTATTTGTTTTGTTGCAATTGGACCCCTTCACTCACGAACTCGGTACTAAACAGGCGGTTCTCACTGTTGAAGCGCCCGTTTATGCTCCTCGCGGTGCAGGTCTAGCTTTTGTGGTGCGTGCATCGCAGGACGTATTTGTTTTGTTGCAATTGGACCCCTTCACTCACAAACTCGGTACTAAACAGGCGGTTCTCCCTGTATAAGCGCCCGTTTATGCTCCTCGCGGTGCAGGTCCAGCTTTCATGGTGCGCGCATCGCTGGAGGTATTTGTTTTGTTGCAATTGGACCCCTTCACTCACAAACTCGGTACTAAACAGGCGGTTCTCCCTGTTTAAGCGCCCGTTTATGCTCCTCGTGGTGCAGGTCTAGCTTTCAAGGTGCGCGCATCGCTGGACGTATTTGTTTTGTTGCAATTGGACCCCTTCGCTCACGAACTCGGTACTAAACAGGCGGTTCTCACTGTTGAACCGCCCGTTTATGCTCCTCGTGGTGCAGGTCTAGCTCCCATGGTGCGCGCCTCGCTGGACGTATTTGTTTTGTAGCAACTGGACCCCTTCGCTCACAAACTCCGCACTAAACAGGCGGTTCTCACTGTTGAAGCGCCCGTTTATGCTCCTCGCGGTGCAGGTCAAGCTTTCGTGCTGCGCGCATCGCTGGACGTATTTGTTTTGTTGCAATTTGACCCATTCGCTCACGATCTCTGTACTAAACAGGCGATTCTCACTGTTTAAGCGCCCGTTTATGCTCCTCGCGGTGCAGGTCTAGCTTTCGTGGTGCGCGCATCGCAGGACGTATTTGTTTTGTTGCAATTGGACCCCTTCACTCACAAACTCCGTACTAAACAGGCGGTTCTCACTGTTGAAGCGCCCGTTTATGCTCCTCGCGGTGCAGGTCTAGCTTTCAAGGTGCGCGCCTCGCTGGACGTATTTGTTTTTTAGCAATTGGACCCATTCGCTCACGATCTCGGTACTAAACAGGCGGCTCTCACTGTTTAAGCGCCCGTTTATGCTCCTCGCGGTGCAGGTCTAGCTTTCAAGGTGCGCGCCTCGCTTGACGTATTTGTTTTGTAGCAATTGGACCCATTCGCTCACGATCTCGGTACTAAACAGGCGGCTCTCACTGTTGAAGCGCCCGTTTATGCTCCTCGCGGTGCAGGTCTAGCTTTCAAGGTGCGCGCCTCGCTGGACGTATTTGTTTTGTAGCAATTGGACCCATTCGCTCACGATCTCGGTACTAAACAGGCGGCTCTCCCTGTTTAAGCGCCCGTTTATGCTCCTCGCGGTGCAGGTCTAGCTTTCAAGGTGCGCGCATCGCTGGACGTATTTGTTTTGTTGCAATTGGACCCCTTCACTCACAAACTCCGTACTAAACAGGCGGCTCTCCCTGTTTAAGCGCCCGTTTATGCTCCTCGCGGTGCAGGTCTAGCTTTCAAGGTGCGCGCATCGCTGGACGTATTTGTTTTGTTGCAATTGGACCCCTTCACTCACAAACTCGGTACTAAACAGGCGGTTCTCCCTGTTTAAGCGCCCGTTTATGCACCTCGTGGTGCAGGTCTAGCTTTCAAGGTGCGCGCATCGCTGGACGTATTTGTTTTGTTGCAATTGGACCCCTTCGCTCACGAACTCGGTACTAAACAGGCGATTTTCCCTGTTGACGCTCCCGTTTTCTCCTCGTGGTGCAGGTCTAGCTCCCATGGTGCGCGCATCGCTGGACGTATTTGTTTTGTTGCAATTGGACCCATTCGCTCACGATCTCAGTACTAAACAGGCGATTCTCACTGTTTAAGCGCCCGTTTATGCTCCTCGCGGTGCAGGTCTAGCTTTCGTGGTGCGCGCATCGCAGGACGTATTTGTTTTGTTGCAATTGGACCCCTTCACTCACAAACTCCGTACTAAACAGGCGGTTCTCACTGTTGAAGCGCCCGTTTATGCTCCTCGCGGTGCAGGTCTAGCTTTCGTGGTGCGCGCATCGCTGGACGTATTTATTTTGTTGCAAATGGACCCATTCGCTCACGATCTCGGTACTAAACAGGCGGCTCTCACTGTTGAAGCGCCCGTTTATGCTCCTCGCGGTGCAGGTCTAGCTTTCAAGGTGCGCGCCTCGCTGGACGTATTTGTTTTGTAGCAATTGGACCCATTCGCTCACAATCTCGGTACTAAACAGGCGGCTCTCACTGTTGAAGCGCCCGTTTATGCTCCTCGCGGTGCAGGTCTAGCTTTCAAGGTGCGCGCCTCGCTGGACGTATTTGTTATGTAGCAATTGGACCCATTCGCTCACGATCTCGGTACTAAACAGGCAGCTCTCTCTGTTTAAGCGCCCGTTTATGCTCCTCGCGGTGCAGGTCTAGCTTTCAAGGTGCGCGCATCGCTGGACGTATTTGTTTTGTTGCAATTGGACCCCTTCACTCACAAACTCCGTACTAAACAGGCGGCTCTCCCTGTTTAAGCGCCCGTTTATGCTCCTCGCGGTGCAGGTCTAGCTTTCAAGGTGCGCGCATCGCTGGACGTATTTGTTTTGTAGCAATTGGACCCATTCGCTCACAAACTCCGTACTAAACAGGCGGTTCTCACTGTTGAAGCGCCCGTTTATGCTCCTCGCGGTGCAGGTCTAGGTTTCATGGCGCGCGCATTGCTGGACGTAGTTGTTTTGTTGCAATTGGACCCATTCGCTCACGATCTTGGTACTAAACAGGCGGTTCTCACTGTTTAAGCGCCCGTTTATGCTCCTCGCGGTGCAGGTCCAGCTTTCGTGGTGCGCGCATCGCAGGACGTATTTGTTTTGTAGCAATTGGACCCATTCGCTCACGATCTCGGTACTAAACAGGCGGCTCTCACTGTTGAAGCGCCCGTTTATGCTCCTCGCGGTGCAGGCCTAGCTTTCAAGGTGCGCGCCTCGCTGGACGTATTTGTTTTGTAGCAATTGGACCCATTCGCTCACGCTCTCGGTACTAAACAGGCGGCTCTCACTGTTGAAGCGCTCGTTTATGCTCCTCGCGGTGCAGGTCTAGCTTTCAAGGTGCGCGCATCGCTGGACGTATTTGTTTTGTTGCAATTGGACCCATTCGCTCACGATCTCGGTACTAAACAGGCGGCTCTCACTGTTTAAGCGCCCGTTTATGCTCCTCGCGGTGCAGGTCTAGCTTTCGTGGTGCGCGCATCGCAGGACGTATTTGTTTTGTAGCAATTGGACCCATTCGCTCACGATCTCGGTACTAAACAGGCGGCTCTCACTGTTGAAGCGCCCGTTTATGCTCCTCGCGGTGCAGGTCTAGCTTTCAAGGTGCGCGCCTCGCTGGACGTATTTGTTTTGTTGCAATTGGACCCCTTCACTCACGAACTCGGTACTAAACAGGCGGTTCTCACTGTTGAAGCGCCCGTTTATGCTCCTCGCGGTGCAGGTCTAGCTTTTGTGGTGCGCGCATCGCAGGACGTATTTGTTTTGTTGCAATTGGACCCCTTCACTCACAAACTCGGTACTAAACAGGCGGTTCTCCCTGTATAAGCGCCCGTTTATGCTCCTCGCGGTGCAGGTCCAGCTTTCATGGTGCGCGCATCGCTGGAGGTATTTGTTTTGTTGCAATTGGACCCCTTCACTCACAAACTCGGTACTAAACAGGCGGTTCTCCCTGTTTAAGCGCCCGTTTATGCTCCTCGTGGTGCAGGTCTAGCTTTCAAGGTGCGCGCATCGCTGGACGTATTTGTTTTGTTGCAATTGGACCCCTTCGCTCACGAACTCGGTACTAAACAGGCGGTTCTCACTGTTGAAGCACCCGTTTATGCTCCTCGTGGTGCAGGTCTAGCTCCCATGGTGCGCGCCTCGCTGGACGTATTTGTTTTGTAGCAACTGGACCCCTTCGCTCACAAACTCCGCACTAAACAGGCGGTTCTCACTGTTGAAGCGCCCGTTTATGCTCCTCGCGGTGCAGGTCAAGCTTTCGTGCTGCGCGCATCGCTGGACGTATTTGTTTTGTTGCAATTTGACCCATTCGCTCACGATCTCTGTACTAAACAGGCGATTCTCACTGTTTAAGCGTCCGTTTATGCTCCTCGCGGTGCAGGTCTAGCTTTCGTGGTGCGCGCATCGCAGGACGTATTTGTTTTGTTGCAATTGGACCCCTTCACTCACAAACTCCGTACTAAACAGGCGGTTCTCACTGTTGAAGCGCCCGTTTATGCTCCTCGCGGTGCAGGTCTAGCTTTCAAGGTGCGCGCCTCGCTGGACGTATTTGTTTTTTAGCAATTGGACCCATTCGCTCACGATCTCGGTACTAAACAGGCGGCTCTCACTGTTTAAGCGCCCGTTTATGCTCCTCGCGGTGCAGGTCTAGCTTTCAAGGTGCGCGCCTCGCTTGACGTATTTGTTTTGTAGCAATTGGACCCATTCGCTCACGATCTCGGTACTAAACAGGCGGCTCTCACTGTTGAAGCGCCCGTTTATGCTCCTCGCGGTGCAGGTCTAGCTTTCAAGGTGCGCGCCTCGCTGGACGTATTTGTTTTGTAGCAATTGGACCCATTCGCTCACGATCTCGGTACTAAACAGGCGGCTCTCCCTGTTTAAGCGCCCGTTTATGCTCCTCGCGGTGCAGGTCTAGCTTTCAAGGTGCGCGCATCGCTGGACGTATTTGTTTTGTTGCAATTGGACCCCTTCACTCACAAACTCCGTACTAAACAGGCGGCTCTCCCTGTTTAAGCGCCCGTTTATGCTCCTCGCGGTGCAGGTCTAGCTTTCAAGGTGCGCGCATCGCTGGACGTATTTGTTTTGTTGCAATTGGACCCCTTCACTCACAAACTCGGTACTAAACAGGCGGTTCTCCCTGTTTAAGCGCCCGTTTATGCACCTCGTGGTGCAGGTCTAGCTTTCAAGGTGCGCGCATCGCTGGACGTATTTGTTTTGTTGCAATTGGACCCCTTCGCTCACGAACTCGGTACTAAACAGGCGATTTTCCCTGTTGACGCTCCCGTTTTCTCCTCGTGGTGCAAGTCTAGCTCCCATGGTGCGCGCATCGCTGGACGTATTTGTTTTGTTGCAATTGGACCCATTCGCTCACGATCTCGGTACTAAACAGGCGATTCTCACTGTTTAAGCGCCCGTTTATGCTCCTCGCGGTGCAGGTCTAGCTTTCGTGGTGCGCGCATCGCAGGACGTATTTGTTTTGTTGCAATTGGACCCCTTCACTCACAAACTCCGTACTAAACAGGCGGTTCTCACTGTTGAAGCGCCCGTTTATGCTCCTCGCGGTGCAGGTCTAGCTTTCGTGGTGCGCGCATCGCTGGACGTATTTGTTTTGTTGCAAATGGACCCATTCGCTCACGATCTCGGTACTAAACAGGCGGTTCTCACTGTTTAAGCGCCCGTTTATGCTCCTCGCGGTGCAAGTCTAGCTTTCGTGGTGCGCGCATCGCAGGACGTATTTGTTTTGTAGCAATTGGACCCATTCTCTCACGATCTCGGTACTAAACAGGCGGCTCTCACTGTTGAAGCGCCCGTTTATGCTCCTCGCGGTGCAGGTCTAGCTTTCAAGGTGCGCGCCTCGCTGGACGTATTTGTTTTGTAGCAATTGGACCCATTCGCTCACAATCTCGGTACTAAACAGGCGGCTCTCACTGTTGAAGCGCCCGTTTATGCTCCTCGCGGTGCAGGTCTAGCTTTCAAGGTGCGCGCCTCGCTGGACGTATTTGTTATGTAGCAATTGGACCCATTCGCTCACGATCTCGGTACTAAACAGGCAGCTCTCCCTGTTTAAGCGCCCGTTTATGCTCCTCGCGGTGCAGGTCTAGCTTTCAAGGTGCGCGCATCGCTGGACGTATTTGTTTTGTTGCAATTGGACCCCTTCACTCACAAACTCCGTACTAAACAGGCGGCTCTCCCTGTTTAAGCGCCCGTTTATGCTCCTCGCGGTGCAGGTCTAGCTTTCAAGGTGCGCGCATCGCTGGACGTATTTGTTTTGTTGCAATTGGACCCATTCGCTCACGATCTCGGTACTAAACAGGCGGCTCTCACTGTTTAAGCGCCCGTTTATGCTCCTCGCGGTGCAGGTCTAGCTTTCGTGGTGCGCGCATCGCAGGACGTATTTGTTTTGTAGCAATTGGACCCATTCGCTCACGATCTCGGTACTAAACAGGCGGCTCTCACTGTTGAAGCGCCCGTTTATGCTCCTCGCGGTGCAGGTCTAGCTTTCAAGGTGCGCGCCTCGCTGGACGTATTTGTTTTGTTGCAATTGGACCCCTTCACTCACGAACTCGGTACTAAACAGGCGGTTCTCACTGTTGAAGCGCCCGTTTATGCTCCTCGCGGTGCAGGTCTAGCTTTTGTGGTGCGCGCATCGCAGGACGTATTTGTTTTGTTGCAATTGGACCCCTTCACTCACAAACTCGGTACTAAACAGGCGGTTCTCCCTGTATAAGCGCCCGTTTATGCTCCTCGCGGTGCAGGTCCAGCTTTCATGGTGCGCGCATCGCTGGAGGTATTTGTTTTGTTGCAATTGGACCCCTTCACTCACAAACTCGGTACTAAACAGGCGGTTCTCCCTGTTTAAGCGCCCGTTTATGCTCCTCGTGGTGCAGGTCTAGCTTTCAAGGTGCGCGCATCGCTGGACGTATTTGTTTTGTTGCAATTGGACCCCTTCGCTCACGAACTCGGTACTAAACAGGCGGTTCTCACTGTTGAAGCGCCCGTTTATGCTCCTCGTGGTGCAGGTCTAGCTCCCATGGTGCGCGCCTCGCTGGACGTATTTGTTTTGTAGCAACTGGACCCCTTCGCTCACAAACTCCGCACTAAACAGGCGGTTCTCACTGTTGAAGCGCCCGTTTATGCTCCTCGCGGTGCAGGTCAAGCTTTCGTGCTGCGCGCATCGCTGGACGTATTTGTTTTGTTGCAATTGGACACATTCGCTCACGATCTCTGTACTAAACAGGCGATTCTCACTGTTTAAGCGCCCGTTTATGCTCCTCGCGGTGCAGGTCTAGCTTTCGTGGTGCGCGCATCGCAGGACGTATTTGTTTTGTTGCAATTGGACCCCTTCACTCACAAACTCCGTACTAAACAGGCGGTTCTCACTGTTGAAGCGCCCGTTTATGCTCCTCGCGGTGCAGGTCTAGCTTTCGTGCTGCGCGCATCGCTGGACGTATTTGTTTTGTTCCAATTGGACCCATTCGCTCACGATCTCGGTACTAAACAGGCGGTTCTCACTGTTTAAGCGCCCGTTTATGCTCCTCGCGGTGCAGGTCTAGCTTTCGTGGTGCGCGCATCGCAGGACGTATTTGTTTTGTAGCAATTGGACCCATTCGCTCACGATCTCGGTACTAAACAGGCGGCTCTCACTGTTGAAGCGCCCGTTTATGCTCCTCGCGGTGCAGGTCTAGCTTTCAAGGTGCGCGCCTCGCTGGACGAATTTGTTTTTTAGCAATTGGACCCATTCGCTCACGATCTCGGTACTAAACAGGCGGCTCTCACTGTTTAAGCGCCCGTTTATGCTCCTCGCGGTGCAGGTCTAGCTTTCAAGGTGCGCGCCTCGCTTGACGTATTTGTTTTGTAGCAATTGGACCCATTCGCTCACGATCTCGGTACTAAACAGGCGGCTCTCACTGTTGAAGCGCCCGTTTATGCTCCTCGCGGTGCAGGTCTAGCTTTCAAGGTGCGCGCCTCGCTGGACGTATTTGTTTTGTAGCAATTGGACCCATTCGCTCACGATCTCGGTACTAAACAGGCGGCTCTCCCTGTTTAAGCGCCCGTTTATGCTCCTCGCGGTGCAGGTCTAGCTTTCAAGGTGCGCGCATCGCTGGACGTATTTGTTTTGTTGCAATTGGACCCCTTCACTCACAAACTCCGTACTAAACAGGCGGCTCTCCCTGTTTAAGCGCCCGTTTATGCTCCTCGCGGTGCAGGTCTAGCTTTCAAGGTGCGCGCATCGCTGGACGTATTTGTTTTGTTGCAATTGGACCCCTTCACTCACAAACTCGGTACTAAACAGGCGGTTCTCCCTGTTTAAGCGCCCGTTTATGCACCTCGTGGTGCAGGTCTAGCTTTCAAGGTGCGCGCATCGCTGGACGTATTTGTTTTGTTGCAATTGGACCCCTTCGCTCACGAACTCGGTACTAAACAGGCGATTTTCCCTGTTGACGCTCCCGTTTTCTCCTCGTGGTGCAGGTCTAGCTCCCATGGTGCGCGCATCGCTGGACGTATTTGTTTTGTTGCAATTGGACCCATTCGCTCACGATCTCGGTACTAAACAGGCGATTCTCACTGTTTAAGCGCCCGTTTATGCTCCTCGCGGTGCAGGTCTAGCTTTCGTGGTGCGCGCATCGCAGGACGTATTTGTTTTGTTGCAATTGGACCCCTTCACTCACAAACTCCGTACTAAACAGGCGGTTCTCACTGTTGAAGCGCCCGTTTATGCTCCTCGCGGTGCAGGTCTAGCTTTCGTGGTGCGCGCATCGCTGGACGTATTTGTTTTGTTGCAAATGGACCCATTCGCTCACGATCTCGGTACTAAACAGGCGGTTCTCACTGTTTAAGCGCCCGTTTATGCTCCTCGCAGTGCAAGTCTAGCTTTCGTGGTGCGCGCATCGCAGGACGTATTTGTTTTGTAGCAATTGGACCCATTCTCTCACGATCTCGGTACTAAACAGGCGGCTCTCACTGTTGAAGCGCCCGTTTATGCTCCTCGCGGTGCAGGTCTAGCTTTCAAGGTGCGCGCCTCGCTGGACGTATTTGTTTTGTAGCAATTGGACCCATTCGCTCACAATCTCGGTACTAAACAGGCGGCTCTCACTGTTGAAGCGCCCGTTTATGCTCCTCGCGGTGCAGGTCTAGCTTTCAAGGTGCGCGCCTCGCTGGACGTATTTGTTATGTAGCAATTGGACCCCTTCACTCACAAACTCCGTACTAAACAGGCGGTTCTCACTGTTGAAGCGCCCGTTTATGCTCCTCGCGGTGCAGGTCTAGCTTTCAAGGTGCGCGCCTCGCTGGACGTATTTGTTTTGTAGCAATTGGACCCATTCGCTCACAATCTCGGTACTAAACAGGCGGCTCTCACTGTTGAAGCGCCCGTTTATGCTCCTCGCGGTGCAGGTCTAGCTTTCAAGGTGCGCGCATCGCTGGACGTATTTGTTTTGTTGCAATTGGACCCCTTCACTCACAAACTCCGTACTAAACAGGCGGCTCTCCCTGTTTAAGCGCCCGTTTATGCTCCTCGCGGTGAAGGTCTAGCTTTCAAGGTGCGCGCATCGCTGGACGTATTTGTTTTGTAGCAATTGGACCCATTCGCTCACAAACTCCGTACTAAACAGGCGGTTCTCACTGTTGAAGCGCCCGTTTATGCTCCTCGCGGTGCAGGTCTAGGTTTCATGGCGCGCGCATTGCTGGACGTAGTTGTTTTGTTGCAATTGGACCCATTCGCTCACGATCTTGGTACTAAACAGGCGGTTCTCACTGTTTAAGCGCCCGTTTATGCTCCTCGCGGTGCAGGTCCAGCTTTCGTGGTGCGCGCATCGCAGGACGTATTTGTTTTGTAGCAATTGGACCCATTCGCTCACGATCTCGGTACTAAACAGGCGGCTCTCACTGTTGAAGCGCCCGTTTATGCTCCTCGCGGTGCAGGCCTAGCTTTCAAGGTGCGCGCCTCGCTGGACGTATTTGTTTTGTAGCAATTGGACCCATTCGCTCACGCTCTCGGTACTAAACAGGCGGCTCTCACTGTTGAAGCGCTCGTTTATGCTCCTCGCGGTGCAGGTCTAGCTTTCAAGGTGCGCGCATCGCTGGACGTATTTGTTTTGTTGCAATTGGACCCATTCGCTCACGATCTCGGTACTAAACAGGCGGCTCTCACTGTTTAAGCGCCCGTTTATGCTCCTCGCGGTGCAGGTCTAGCCTTCGTGGTGCGCGAATCGCAGGACGTATTTGTTTTGTAGCAATTGGACCCATTCGCTCACGATCTCGGTACTAAACAGGCGGCTCTCACTGTTGAAGCGCCCGTTTATGCTCCTCGCGGTGCAGGTCTAGCTTTCAAGGTGCGCGCCTCGCTGGACGTATTTGTTTTGTTGCAATTGGACCCCTTCACTCACGAACTCGGTACTAAACAGGCGGTTCTCACTGTTGAAGCGCCCGTTTATGCTCCTCGCGGTGCAGGTCTAGCTTTTGTGGTGCGCGCATCGCAGGACGTATTTGTTTTGTTGCAATTGGACCCCTTCACTCACAAACTCGGTACTAAACAGGCGGTTCTCCCTGTATAAGCGCCCGTTTATGCTCCTCGCGGTGCAGGTCCAGCTTTCATGGTGCGCGCATCGCTGGAGGTATTTGTTTTGTTGCAATTGGACCCCTTCACTCACAAACTCGGTACTAAACAGGCGGTTCTCCCTGTTTAAGCGCCCGTTTATGCTCCTCGTGGTGCAGGTCTAGCTTTCAAGGTGCGCGCATCGCTGGACGTATTTGTTTTGTTGCAATTGGACCCCTTCGCTCACGAACTCGGTACTAAACAGGCGGTTCTCACTGTTGAAGCGCCCGTTTATGCTCCTCGTGGTGCAGGTCTAGCTCCCATGGTGCGCGCCTCGCTGGACGTATTTGTTTTGTAGCAACTGGACCCCTTCGCTCACAAACTCCGCACTAAACAGGCGGTTCTCACTGTTGAAGCGCCCGTTTATGCTCCTCGCGGTGCAGGTCAAGCTTTCGTGCTGCGCGCATCGCTGGACGTATTTGTTTTGTTGCAATTGGACCCATTCGCTCACGATCTCTGTACTAAACAGGCGATTCTCACTGTTTAAGCGCCCGTTTATGCTCCTCGCGGTGCAGGTCTAGCTTTCGTGGTGCGCGCATCGCAGGACGTATTTGTTTTGTTGCAATTGGACCCCTTCACTCACAAACTCCGTACTAAACAGGCGGTTCTCACTGTTGAAGCGCCCGTTTATGCTCCTCGCGGTGCAGGTCTAGCTTTCGTGCTGCGCGCATCGCTGGACGTATTTGTTTTGTTGCAATTGGACCCATTCGCTCACGATCTCGGTACTAAACAGGCGGTTCTCACTGTTTAAGCGCCCGTTTATGCTCCTCGCGGTGCAGGTCTAGCTTTCGTGGTGCGCGCATCGCAGGACGTATTTGTTTTGTAGCAATTGGACCCATTCGCTCACGATCTCGGTACTAAACAGGCGGCTCTCACTGTTGAAGCGCCCGTTTATGCTCCTCGCGGTGCAGGTCTAGCTTTCAAGGTGCGCGCCTCGCTGGACGTATTTGTTTTGTAGCAATTGGACCCATTCGCTCACGATCTCGGTACTAAACAGGCGGCTCTCACTGTTGAAGCGCCCGTTTATGCTCCTCGCGGTGCAGGTCTAGCTTTCAAGGTGCGCGCCTCGCTGGACGTATTTGTTATGTAGCAATTGGACCCATTCGCTCACGATCTCGGTACTAAACAGGCGGCTCTCACTGTTGAAGCGCCCGTTTATGCTCCTCGCGGTGCAGGTCTAGCTTTCAAGGTGCGCGCCTCGCTGGACGTATTTGTTTTGTAGCAATTGGACCCATTCGCTCACGATCTCGGTACTAAACAGGCGGCTCTCCCTGTTTAAGCTCCCGTTTATGCTCCTCGCGGTGCAGGTCTAGCTTTCAAGGTGCGCGCATCGCTGGACATATTTGTTTTGTTGCAATTGGACCCCTTCACTCACAAACTCCGTACTAAACAGGCGGCTCTCCCTGTTTAAGCGCCCGTTTATGCTCCTCGCGGTGCAGGTCTAGCTTTCAAGGTGCGCGCATCGCTGGACGTATTTTTTTTGTTGCAATTGGACCCCTTCACTCACAAACTCCGCACTAAACAGGCGGTTCTCACTGTTGAAGCGCCCGTTTATGCTCCTCGCGGTGCAGGTCTAGCTTTCGTGGTGCGAGCATCGCAGGACGTATTTGTTTTGTTGCAATTGGACCCCTTCACTCACAAACTCCGTACTAAACAGGCGGTTCTCACTGTTGAAGCGCCCGTTTATGCTCCTCGCGGTGCAGGTCTAGGTTTCATGGTGCGCGCATCGCTGGACGTAGTTGTTTTGTTGGAATTGGACCCATTCGCTCACGATCTCGGTACTAAACAGGCGGTTCTCACTGTTTAAGCGCCCGTTTATGCTCCTCGCGGTGCAGGTCCAGCTTTCGTGGTGCGCGCATCGCAGGACGTATTTGTTTTGTAGCAATTGGACCCATTCGCTCACGATCTCGGTACTAAACAGGCCGCTCTCACTGTTGAACCGCCCGTTTATGCTCCTCGCGGTGCAGGTCTAGCTTTCAAGGTGCGCGCCTCGCTGGACGTATTTGTTTTGTAGCAATTGGACCCATTCGCTCACGCTCTCGGTACTAAACAGGCGGCTCTCACTGTTGAAGCGCCCGTTTATGCTCCTCGCGGTGCAGGTCTAGCTTTCAAGGTGCGCGCATCGCTGGACGTATTTGTTTTGTTGCAATTGGACCCATTCGCTCACGATCTCGGTACTAAACAGGCGGCTCTCACTGTTGAAGCGCCCGTTTATGCTCCTCGCGGTGCAGGTCTAGCTTTCAAGGTGCGCGCCTCGCTGGACGTATTTGTTTTGTAGCAATTGGACCCATTCGCTCACGATCTCGGTACTAAACAGGCGGCTCTCCCTGTTTAAGCGCCCGTTTATGCTCCTCGTGGTGCAGGTCCAGCTTTCATGGTGCGCGCATCGCTGGACGTATTTCTTTTGTTGCAATTGAACCCCATCGCTCACGAACTCGGTACTAAACAGGCGGTTCTCACTGTTGAAGCGCCCGTTTATGCTCCTCGCGGTGCAGGTCTAGCTTTCGTGGGGCGCGCATCGCTGGACGTATTTGTTTTGTAGCAATTGGACCCATTCGCTCACGATCTCGGTACTAAACAGGCGGCTCTCCCTGTTTAAGCGCCCGTTTATGCTCCTCGTG
Organism: Amblyomma americanum; assembly: GCF_052857255.1. Taxonomy (NCBI): domain Eukaryota; kingdom Metazoa; phylum Arthropoda; class Arachnida; order Ixodida; family Ixodidae; genus Amblyomma; species Amblyomma americanum. The sequence goes on along the minus strand of NW_027526511.1, from coordinate 200,181 downwards.
GTGCAGGTCCAGCTTTCATGGTGCGCGCATCGCTGGACGTATTTGTTTTGTTGCAATTGAACCCCTTCGCTCACGAACTCGGAACTAAACAGGCGGTTCTCACTGTTGAAGAGCCCGTTTATGCTCCTCGCGGTGCAGGTCTAGCTTTCGTGGGGCGCGCATCGCAGGACGGATTTGTTTTGTTGCAATTGAACCCCTTCACTCACAAACTCCGTACTAAACAGGCGGTTCTCACTGTTGAAGCGCCCGCTTATGCTCCTTGTGGTGCAGGTCTAGGTTTCATGGTGCGCGCATCGCTGGAGGTATTTGTTTTGTTGCAATTGGACCCATTCGCTCACGATCTCGGTACTAAACAGGCGGTTCTCACTGTTTAAGTGCCCGTTATGCTCCTCGCGGTGCAGGTCTAGCTTTCTTGGTGCGCGCATCGCAGGACGTATTTGTTTTGTTGCAATTGGACCCCTTCACTCACAAACTTGGTACTAAACAGGCGGTTCTCACTGTTGAAACGCCCGTTTATGCTCCTCGTGGTGCAGGTCCAGCTTTCATGGTGCGCGCATCGCTGGACGTATTTGTTTTGTTGCAATTGGACCCCTTCGCTCACGAACTCGGTACTAAACAGGCGGTTCTCACTGTTGAAGCGCCCGTTTATGCTCCTCGTGGTGCAGGTCCAGCTTTCATGGTGCGCGCATCGCTGGACGTATTTGTTTTGTTGCAATTGGACCCCTTCACTCACAAACTCGGTACTAAACAGGCGGTTCTCTCTGTTTAAGCGCCCGTTTATGCTCCTCGCGGTGCAGGTCTAGCTATCGTGGTGCGCGCATCGCAGAACGTATTTGTTTTGTTGCAATTGGAACCCTTCACTCACAAACTCGGTACTAAACAGGCGGTTCTCACTGTTTAAGCGCCCGTTTATGCTCCTCGTGGTGCAGGTCCAGCTTTCATGGTGCGCGCATCGCTGGACGTATTTGTTTTGTTGCAATTGGACCCCTTCACTCACAAACTCCGTACTAAACAGGCGGTTCTCACTATTGACGCTCCCGTTTTCTCCTCGTGGTGCAGGTCTAGCTCCCATGGTGCGCGCCTCGCTGGACGTATTTGTTTTGTAGCAATTGTACCCCTTCACTCACAAACTCCGCACTAAACAGGCGGTTCTCACTGTTGAAGCGCCCGTTTATGCTCCTCGTGGTGCAGGTCCAGCTTTCATGGTGCGCGCATCGCTGGACGTATTTGTTTTGTTGCAATTGGACCCCTTCACTCACAAACTCAGTACTAAACAGGCGGTTCTCACTGTTTAAGCGCCCGTTTATGCTCCTCGCGGTGCAGGTCTAGCTTTCGTGGTGCGCGCATCGCAGGACGTATTTGTTTTGTTGCGATTGGACCCCTTCACTCACAAACTTCATACTAAACAGGCGGTTCTCACTGTTGAAGCGCCCGTTTATGCTCCTCGTGGTGCAGGTCCAGCTTTCATGGTGCGCGCATCGCTGGACGTATTTGTTTTGTTGCAATTGGACCCCTTCACTCACAAACTCCGTACTAAACAGGCGGTTCTCACTGTTGACGCTCCCGTTTTCTCCTCGTGGTGCAGGTCTAGCTCCCATGGTGCGCGCCTCGCTGGACGTATTTGTTTTGTAGCAATTGGACCCCTTCACTCACAAACTCCGCACTAAACAGGCGGTTCTCACTGTTGAAGCGCCCGTTTATGCTCCTCGTGGTGAAGGTCAAGCTTTCATGGTGCGCGCATCGCTGGACGTATTTGTTTTGTTGCAATTGGACCCCTTCACTCACAAACTCGGTACTAAACAGGCGGTTCTCACTGTTTAAGCGCCCGTTTATGCTCCTCGCGGTGCAGGTCTAGCTTTCGTGGTGCGCGCATCGCAGGACGTATTTGTTTTGTTGCGATTGGACCCCTTCACTCACAGACTCCGTACTAAACAGGCGGTTCTCACTGTTGAAGCGCCCGTTTATGCTCCTCGTGGTGCAGGTCCAGCTTTCATGGTGCGCGCATCGCTGGACGTATTTGTTTTGTTGCAATTGGACCCCTTCACTCACAAACTCCGTACTAAACAGGCGGTTCTCACTGTTGACGCTCCCGTTTTCTCCTCGTGGTGCAGGTCTAGCTCCCATGGTGCGCGCCTCGCTGGACGTATTTGTTTTGTAGCAATTGGACCCCTTCACTCACAAACTCCGCACTAAACAGGCGGTTCTCATTGTTGAAGCGCCCGTTTATGCTCCTCGTGGTGCAGGTCCAGCTTTCATGGTGCGCGCATCGCTGGACGTATTTGTTTTGTTGCAATTGGACCCCTTCGCTCACGAACTCGGTACTAAACAGGCGGTTCTCACTGTTGAAGCGCCCGTTTATGCTCCTCGTGGTGCAGGTCCAGCTTTCATGGTGCGCGCATCGCTGGACGTATTTGTTTTGTTGCCATTGGACCCCTTCACTCACAAACTCGGTACTAAACAGGCGGTTCTCACTGTTTAAGCGCCCGTTTATGCTCCTCGCGGTGCAGGTCTAGCTTTCTTGGTGCGCGCATCGCAGGACGTATTTGTTTTGTTGCGATTGGACCCCTTCACTCACAAACTCCGTACTAAACAGGCGGTTCTCACTGTTGAAGCGCCCGTTTATGCTCCTCGTGGTGCAGGTCCAGCTTTCATGGTGCGCGCATCGCTGGACGTATTTGTTTTGTTGCAATTGGACCCCTTCACTCACAAACTCCGTACTAAACAGGCGGTTCTCACTGTTGAAGCGCCCGTTTATGCTCCTCGCGGTGCAGGTCTAGCTTTCGTGGTGCGCGCATCGCAGGACGTATTTTTTTTATTGCGATTGGACCCCTTCACTCACAAACTCCGTACTAAACAGGCGGTTCTCACTGTTGAAGCGCCCGTTTATGCTCCTCGTGGTGCAGGTCCAGCTTTCATGGTGCGCGCATCGCTGGACGTATTTGTTTTGTTGCAATTGGACCCCTTCACTCACAAACTCCGCACTAAACAGGCGGTTCTCACTGTTGAAGCGCCCGTTTATGCTCCTCGTGGTGCAGGTCCAGCTTTCCTGGTGCGCGCATCGCTGGACGTATTTGTTTTGTTGCAATTGGACACCTTCACTCACGAACTCGGTACTAAACAGGCGGTTCTCACTGTTGAAGCGCCCGTTTATGCTCCTCGCGGTGCAGGTCTAGCTTTCATGGTGCGCGCATCGCTGGGCGTATTTGTTTTGTTGCAATTGGACCCCTTCACTCACAAACTCCGTACTAAACAGGCGGTTCTCACTGTTGAAGCGCCCGTTTATGCTCCTCGTGGTGCAGGTCCAGCTTTCATGGTGTGCGCATCGCTGGACGTATTTGTTTTGTTGCAATTGGACCCCTTCACTCACGAACTCGGCACTAAACAGGCGGTTCTCACTGTTGAAGCGCCCGTTTATGCTCCTCGCGGTGCAGGTCTAGCTTTCGTGGTGCGCGCATCGCAGGACGTATTTGTTTTGTTGCAATTGAACCCCTTCACTCACAAACTCGGTACTAAACAGGCGGTTCTCCCTGTTTAAGCGCCCGTTTATGCTCCTCGCGGTGCAGGTCCAGCTTTCATGGTGCGCGCATCGCTAGACGTATTTGTTTTGTTGCAATTGGACCCCTTCACTCACAAACTCGGTACTAAACAGGCGGTTCTCCCTGTTTAAGCGCCCGTTTATGCTCTTTGTGGTGCAGGTCTAGCTTTCAAGGTGCGCGCATCGCTGGACGTATTTGTTTTGTTGCAATTGGACCCCTTCGCTCACGAACTCGGTACTAAACAGGCGGTTTTCCCTGTTGACGCTCCCGTTTTCTCCTCGTGGTGCAGGTCTAGCTCCCATGGTGCGCGCCTCGCTGGACGTATTTGTTTTGTAGCAATTGGACCCCTTCACTCACAAACTCCGCACTAAACAGGCGGTTCTCACTGTTGAAGTGCCCGTTTATGCTCCTCGTGGTGCAGGTCCAGCTTTCATGGTGCCCGCATCGCTGGACGTATTTGTTTTGTTGCAATTGGACCCCTTCGCTCACGAAGTCGGTACTAAACAGGCGGTTCTCACTGTTGAAGCGCCCGTTTATGCTCCTCATGGTGCAGGTCTAGCTTTCAAGGTGCGCGCATCGCTGGACGTATTTGTTTTGTTGCAATAGGACCCCTTCGCTCACGAACTCGGTACTAAACAGGCGGTTCTCACTGTTGAAGCGCCCGTTTATGCTCCTCGTGGTGCAGGTCCAGCTTTCATGGTGCGTGCATCGCTGGACGTATTTGTTTTGTTGCAATTGAACCCCTTCGCTCACGAACTCGGTACTAAACAGGCGGCTATCACTGTTGAAGCGCCCGTTTATGCTCCTCGCGGTGCAGGTCTAGCTTTCAAGGTGCGCGCCTCGCTGGACGTATTTGTTTTGTAGCAATTGGACCCATTCGCTCACGATCTCGGTACTAAACAGGCGGCTCTCCCTGTTTAAGCGCCCGTTTATGCTCCTCGTGGTGCAGGTCCAGCTTTCATGGTGCGCGCATCGCTGGACGTATTTCTTTTGTTGCAATTGAACCCCATCGCTCACGAACTCGGTACTAAACAGGCGGTTCTCACTGTTGAAGCGCCCGTTTATGCTCCTCGCGGTGCAGGTCTAGCTTTCGTGGGGCGCGCATCGCTGGACGTATTTGTTTTGTAGCAATTGGACCCATTCGCTCACGATCTCGGTACTAAACAGGCGGCTCTCCCTGTTTAAGCGCCCGTTTATGCTCCTCGTGGTGCAGGTCCAGCTTTCATGGTGCGCGCATCGCTGGACGTATTTGTTTTGTTGCAATTGAACCCCTTCGCTCACGAACTCGGTACTAAACAGGCGGTTCTCACTGTTGAAGAGCCCGTTTATGCTCCTCGCGGTGCAGGTCTAGCTTTCGTGGGGCGCGCATCGCAGGACGGATTTGTTTTGTTGCAATTGAACCCCTTCACTCACAAACTCCGTACTAAACAGGCGGTTCTCACTGTTGAAGCGCCCGCTTATGCTCCTTGTGGTGCAGGTCTAGGTTTCATGGTGCGCGCATCGCTGGAGGTATTTGTTTTGTTGCAATTGGACCCATTCGCTCACGATCTCGGTACTAAACAGGCGGTTCTCACTGTTTAAGTGCCCGTTATGCTCCTCGCGGTGCAGGTCTAGCTTTCTTGGTGCGCGCATCGCAGGACGTATTTGTTTTGTTGCAATTGGACCCCTTCACTCACAAACTTGGTACTAAACAGGCGGTTCTCACTGTTGAAACGCCCGTTTATGCTCCTCGTGGTGCAGGTCCAGCTTTCATGGTGCGCGCATCGCTGGACGTATTTGTTTTGTTGCAATTGGACCCCTTCGCTCACGAACTCGGTACTAAACAGGCGGTTCTCACTGTTGAAGCGCCCGTTTATGCTCCTCGTGGTGCAGGTCCAGCTTTCATGGTGCGCGCATCGCTGGACGTATTTGTTTTGTTGCAATTGGACCCCTTCACTCACAAACTCGGTACTAAACAGGCGGTTCTCTCTGTTTAAGCGCCCGTTTATGCTCCTCGCGGTGCAGGTCTAGCTATCGTGGTGCGCGCATCGCAGAACGTATTTGTTTTGTTGCAATTGGACCCCTTCACTCACAAACTCGGTACTAAACAGGCGGTTCTCACTGTTTAAGCGCCCGTTTATGCTCCTCGTGGTGCAGGTCCAGCTTTCATGGTGCGCGCATCGCTGGACGTATTTGTTTTGTTGCAATTGGACCCCTTCACTCACAAACTCCGTACTAAACAGGCGGTTCTCACTATTGACGCTCCCGTTTTCTCCTCGTGGTGCAGGTCTAGCTCCCATGGTGCGCGCCTCGCTGGACGTATTTGTTTTGTAGCAATTGTACCCCTTCACTCACAAACTCCGCACTAAACAGGCGGTTCTCACTGTTGAAGCGCCCGTTTATGCTCCTCGTGGTGCAGGTCCAGCTTTCATGGTGCGCGCATCGCTGGACGTATTTGTTTTGTTGCAATTGGACCCCTTCACTCACAAACTCAGTACTAAACAGGCGGTTCTCACTGTTTAAGCGCCCGTTTATGCTCCTCGCGGTGCAGGTCTAGCTTTCGTGGTGCGCGCATCGCAGGACGTATTTGTTTTGTTGCGATTGGACCCCTTCACTCACAAACTTCATACTAAACAGGCGGTTCTCACTGTTGAAGCGCCCGTTTATGCTCCTCGTGGTGCAGGTCCAGCTTTCATGGTGCGCGCATCGCTGGACGTATTTGTTTTGTTGCAATTGGACCCCTTCACTCACAAACTCCGTACTAAACAGGCGGTTCTCACTGTTGACGCTCCCGTTTTCTCCTCGTGGTGCAGGTCTAGCTCCCATGGTGCGCGCCTCGCTGGACGTATTTGTTTTGTAGCAATTGGACCCCTTCACTCACAAACTCTGCACTAAACAGGCGGTTCTCACTGTTGAAGCGCCCGTTTATGCTCCTCGTGGTGAAGGTCAAGCTTTCATGGTGCGCGCATCGCTGGACGTATTTGTTTTGTTGCAATTGGACCCCTTCACTCACAAACTCGGTACTAAACAGGCGGTTCTCACTGTTTAAGCGCCCGTTTATGCTCCTCGCGGTGCAGGTCTAGCTTTCGTGGTGCGCGCATCGCAGGACGTATTTGTTTTGTTGCGATTGGACCCCTTCACTCACAGACTCCGTACTAAACAGGCGGTTCTCACTGTTGAAGCGCCCGTTTATGCTCCTCGTGGTGCAGGTCCAGCTTTCATGGTGCGCGCATCGCTGGACGTATTTGTTTTGTTGCAATTGGACCCCTTCACTCACAAACTCCGTACTAAACAGGCGGTTCTCACTGTTGACGCTCCCGTTTTCTCCTCGTGGTGCAGGTCTAGCTCCCATGGTGCGCGCCTCGCTGGACGTATTTGTTTTGTAGCAATTGGACCCCTTCACTCACAAACTCCGCACTAAACAGGCGGTTCTCATTGTTGAAGCGCCCGTTTATGCTCCTCGTGGTGCAGGTCCAGCTTTCATGGTGCGCGCATCGCTGGACGTATTTGTTTTGTTGCAATTGGACCCCTTCGCTCACGAACTCGGTACTAAACAGGCGGTTCTCACTGTTGAAGCGCCCGTTTATGCTCCTCGTGGTGCAGGTCCAGCTTTCATGGTGCGCGCATCGCTGGACGTATTTGTTTTGTTGCCATTGGACCCCTTCACTCACAAACTCGGTACTAAACAGGCGGTTCTCACTGTTTAAGCGCCCGTTTATGCTCCTCGCGGTGCAGGTCTAGCTTTCTTGGTGCGCGCATCGCAGGACGTATTTGTTTTGTTGCGATTGGACCCCTTCACTCACAAACTCCGTACTAAACAGGCGGTTCTCACTGTTGAAGCGCCCGTTTATGCTCCTCGTGGTGCAGGTCCAGCTTTCGTGGTGCGCGCATCGCTGGACGTATTTGTTTTGTTGCAATTGGACCCCTTCACTCACAAACTCCGTACTAAACAGGCGGTTCTCACTGTTGAAGCGCCCGTTTATGCTCCTCGCGGTGCAGGTCTAGCTTTCGTGGTGCGCGCATCGCTGGACGTATTTGTTTTGTTGCAATTGGACCCCTTCACTCACAAACTCCGCACTAAACAGGCGGTTCTCACTGTTGAAGCGCCCGTTTATGCTCCTCGTGGTGCAGGTCCAGCTTTCATGGTGCGCGCATCGCTGGACGTATTTGTTTTGTTGCAATTGGACACCTTCACTCACGAACTCGGTACTAAACAGGCGGTTCTCACTGTTGAAGCGCCCGTTTATGCTCCTCGCGGTGCAGGTCTAGCTTTCATGGTGCGCGCATCGCTGGACGTATTTGTTTTGTTGCAATTGGACCCCTTCACTCACAAACTCCGTACTAAACAGGCGGTTCTCACTGTTGAAGCGCCCGTTTATGCTCCTCGTGGTGCAGGTCCAGCTTTCATGGTGTGCGCATCGCTGGACGTATTTGTTTTGTTGCAATTGGACCCCTTCACTCACGAACTCGGCACTAAACAGGCGGTTCTCACTGTTGAAGCGCCCGTTTATGCTCCTCGCGGTGCAGGTCTAGCTTTCGTGGTGCGCGCATCGCAGGACGTATTTGTTTTGTTGCAATTGAACCCCTTCACTCACAAACTCGGTACTAAACAGGCGGTTCTCCCTGTTTAAGCGCCCGTTTATGTTCCTCGCGGTGCAGGTCCAGCTTTCATGGTGCGCGCATCGCTAGACGTATTTGTTTTGTTGCAATTGGACCCCTTCACTCACAAACTCGGTACTAAACAGGCGGTTCTCCCTGTTTAAGCGCCCGTTTATGCTCTTTGTGGTGCAGGTCTAGCTTTCAAGGTGCGCGCATCGCTGGACGTATTTGTTTTGTTGCAATTGGACCCCTTCGCTCACGAACTCGGTACTAAACAGGCGGTTTTCCCTGTTGACGCTCCCGTTTTCTCCTCGTGGTGCAGGTCTAGCTCCCATGGTGCGCGCCTCGCTGGACGTATTTGTTTTGTAGCAATTGGACCCCTTCACTCACAAACTCCGCACTAAACAGGCGGTTCTCACTGTTGAAGTGCCCGTTTATGCTCCTCGTGGTGCAGGTCCAGCTTTCATGGTGCCCGCATCGCTGGACGTATTTGTTTTGTTGCAATTGGACCCCTTCGCTCACGAAGTCGGTACTAAACAGGCGGTTCTCACTGTTGAAGCGCCCGTTTATGCTCCTCATGGTGCAGGTCTAGCTTTCAAGGTGCGCGCATCGCTGGACGTATTTGTTTTGTTGCAATAGGACCCCTTCGCGCACGAACTCGGTACTAAACAGGCGGTTCTCACTGTTGAAGCGCCCGTTTATGCTCCTCGTGGTGCAGGTCCAGCTTTCATGGTGCGTGCATCGCTGGACGTATTTCTTTTGTTGCAATTGGACCCATTCGCTCACGATCTCGGTACTAAACAGGCGGTTCTCCCTGTTGAAGCGCCCGTTTATGCTCCTCGTGGTGCAGGTCCAGCTTTCATGGTGCGCGCATCGCTGGACGTATTTCTTTTGTTGCAGTTGGACCCATTCGCTCACGGTCTCGGTACTAAACAGGCGGTTCTCCCTGTTGAAGCGCCCGTTTATGCTACTCGTGGTGCAGGTCTAGCTTTCATGGTGTGCGCATCGCTGGACGTATTTGTTTTGTTGCAATTGGACCCCTTCACTCACAAACTCCATACTAAACAGGCGGTTCTCACTGTTGAAGCGCCCGTTTATGCTCCTCGTGGTGCAGGTCCAGCTTTCATGGTGCGCGCATCGCTGGACGTATTTGTTTTGTTGCAATTGGACCCCTTCACTCACGAACTCGGTACTAAACAGGCGGTTCTCACTGTTGAAGCGCCCGTTTATGCTCCTCGCGGTGCAGGTCTAGCTTTCATGGTGCGCGCATCGCTGGACGTATTTGTTTTGTTGCAATTGGACCCCTTCACTCACAAACTCCGTACTAAACAGGCGGTTCTCACTGTTGAAGCGCCCGTTTATGCTACTCGTGGTGCAGGTCCAGCTTTCATGGTGCGCGCATCGCTGGACGTATTTGTTTTGTTGCAATTGGACCCCTTCAGTCACGAACTCGGTACTAAACAGGCGGTTCTCACTGTTGAAGCGCCCGTTTATGCTCCTCGCGGTGCAGGTCTAGCTTTCGTGGTGCGCGCATCGCAGGACGTATTTGTTTTGTTGCAATTGAACCCCTTCACTCACAAACTCGGTACTAAACAGGCGGTTCTCCCTGTTTAAGCGCCCGTTTATGCTCCTCGTGGTGCAGGTCCAGCTTTCATGGTGCGCGCATCGCTGGACGTATTTGTTTTGTTGCAATTGGACCCCTTCACTCACAAACTCCGTACTAAACAGGCGGTTCTCACTGTTGAAGCGCCCGCTTATGCTCCTTGTGGTGCAGGTCTAGGTTTCATGGTGCGCGCATCGCTGGACGTATTTGTTTTGTTGCAATTGGACCCCTTCACTCACGAACTCGGTACTAAACAGGCGGTTCTCACTGTTGAAGCGCCCGTTTATGCTCCTCGCGGTGCAGGTCTAGCTTTCATGGTGCGCGCATCGCTGGACGTATTTGTTTTGTTGCAATTGGACCCCTTCACTCACGAACTCGGTACTAAACAGGCGGTTCTCACTGTTGAAGCGCCCGTTTATGCTCCTCGTGGTGCAGGTCCAGCTTTCATGGTGCGCGCATCGCTGGACGTATTTGTTTTGTTGCAATTGGACCCCTTCACTCACAAACTCCGTACTAAACAGGCGGTTCTCCCTGTTTAAGCGCCCGTTTATGCTCCTCGCGGTGCAGGTCCAGCTTTCATGGTGCGCGCATCGCTAGACGTATTTGTTTTGTTGCAATTGGACCCCTTCACTCACAAACTCGGTACTAAACAGGCGGTTCTCCCTGTTTAAGCGCCCGTTTATTCTCCTTGTGGTGCATGTCTAGCTTTCAAGGTGCGCGCATCGCTGGACGTATTTGTTTTGTTGCAATTGGACCCCTTCACTCACAAACTCCGTACTAAACAGGCGGTTCTCACTGTTGAAGCGCCCGCTTATGCTCCTTGTGGTGCAGGTCTAGCTCCCATGGTGCGCGCCTCGCTGGACGTATTTGTTTTGTTGCAATTGGACCCCTTCACTCACGAACTCGGTACTAAACAGGCGGTTCTCACTGTTGAAGCGCCCGTTTATGCTCCTCGTGGTGCAGGTCCAGCTTTCATGGTGCGCGCATCGCTGGACGTATTTGTTTTGTTGCAATTGGACCCCTTCAGTCACGAACTCGGTACTAAACAGGCGGTTCTCACTGTTGAAGCGCCCGTTTATGCTCCTCGCGGTGCAGGTCTAGCTTTCGTGGTGCGCGCATCGCAGGACGTATTTGTTTTGTTGCAATTGAACCCCTTCACTCACAAACTCCGTAATAAACAGGCGGTTCTCCCTGTTTAAGCGCCCGTTTATGCTCCTCGTGGTGCAGGTCCAGCTTTCATGGTGCGCGCATCGCTGGACGTATTTGTTTTGTTGCAATTGGACCCCTTCACTCACAAACTCCGTACTAAACAGGCGGTTCTCACTGTTGACGCTCCCGTTTTCTCCTCGTGGTGCAGGTCTAGCTCCCATGGTGCGCGCCTCGCTGGACGTATTTGTTTTGTAGCAATTGGACCCCTTCACTCACAAACTCCGCACTAAACAGGCGGTTCTCACTGTTGAAGCGCCCGTTTATGCTCCTCGTGGTGAAGGTCAAGCTTTCATGGTGCGCGCATCGCTGGACGTATTTGTTTTGTTGCAATTGGACCCCTTCACTCACAAACTCGGTACTAAACAGGCGGTTCTCCCTGTTTAAGCGCCCGTTTATGCTCCTCGCGGTGCAGGTCCAGCTTTCATGGTGCGCGCATCGCTAGACGTATTTGTTTTGTTGCAATTGGACCCCTTCACTCACAAACTCGGTACTAAACAGGCGGTTCTCCCTGTTTAAGCGCCCGTTTATGCTCTTTGTGGTGCAGGTCTAGCTTTCAAGGTGCGCGCATCGCTGGACGTATTTGTTTTGTTGCAATTGGACCCCTTCGCTCACGAACTCGGTACTAAACAGGCGGTTTTCCCTGTTGACGCTCCCGTTTTCTCCTCGTGGTGCAGGTCTAGCTCCCATGGTGCGCGCCTCGCTGGACGTATTTGTTTTGTAGCAATTGGACCCCTTCACTCACAAACTCCGCACTAAACAGGCGGTTCTCACTGTTGAAGTGCCCGTTTATGCTCCTCGTGGTGCAGGTCCAGCTTTCATGGTGCCCGCATCGCTGGACGTATTTGTTTTGTTGCAATTGGACCCCTTCGCTCACGAAGTCGGTACTAAACAGGCGGTTCTCACTGTTGAAGCGCCCGTTTATGCTCCTCATGGTGCAGGTCTAGCTTTCAAGGTGCGCGCATCGCTGGACGTATTTGTTTTGTTGCAATAGGACCCCTTCGCTCACGAACTCGGTACTAAACAGGCGGTTCTCACTGTTGAAGCGCCCGTTTATGCTCCTCGTGGTGCAGGTCCAGCTTTCATGGTGCGTGCATCGCTGGACGTATTTCTTTTGTTGCAATTGGACCCATTCGCTCACGATCTCGGTACTAAACAGGCGGTTCTCCCTGTTGAAGCGCCCGTTTATGCTCCTCGTGGTGCAGGTCCAGCTTTCATGGTGCGCGCATCGCTGGACGTATTTCTTTTGTTGCAGTTGGACCCATTCGCTCACGGTCTCGGTACTAAACAGGCGGTTCTCCCTGTTGAAGCGCCCGTTTATGCTACTCGTGGTGCAGGTCTAGCTTTCATGGTGTGCGCATCGCTGGACGTATTTGTTTTGTTGCAATTGGACCCCTTCACTCACAAACTCCATACTAAACAGGCGGTTCTCACTGTTGAAGCGCCCGTTTATGCTCCTCGTGGTGCAGGTCCAGCTTTCATGGTGCGCGCATCGCTGGACGTATTTGTTTTGTTGCAATTGGACCCCTTCACTCACGAACTCGGTACTAAACAGGCGGTTCTCACTGTTGAAGCGCCCGTTTATGCTCCTCGCGGTGCAGGTCTAGCTTTCATGGTGCGCGCATCGCTGGACGTATTTGTTTTGTTGCAATTGGACCCCTTCACTCACAAACTCCGTACTAAACAGGCGGTTCTCACTGTTGAAGCGCCCGTTTATGCTCCTCGTGGTGCAGGTCCAGCTTTCATGGTGCGCGCATCGCTGGACGTATTTGTTTTGTTGCAATTGGACCCCTTCAGTCACGAACTCGGTACTAAACAGGCGGTTCTCACTGTTGAAGCGCCCGTTTATGCTCCTCGCGGTGCAGGTCTAGCTTTCGTGGTGCGCGCATCGCAGGACGTATTTGTTTTGTTGCAATTGAACCCCTTCACTCACAAACTCGGTACTAAACAGGCGGTTCTCCCTGTTTAAGCGCCCGTTTATGCTCCTCGTGGTGCAGGTCCAGCTTTCATGGTGCGCGCATCGCTGGACGTATTTGTTTTGTTGCAATTGGACCCCTTCACTCACAAACTCCGTACTAAACAGGCGGTTCTCACTGTTGAAGCGCCCGCTTATGCTCCTTGTGGTGCAGGTCTAGGTTTCATGGTGCGCGCATCGCTGGACGTATTTGTTTTGTTGCAATTGGACCCCTTCACTCACGAACTCGGTACTAAACAGGCGGTTCTCACTGTTGAAGCGCCCGTTTATGCTCCTCGCGGTGCAGGTCTAGCTTTCATGGTGCGCGCATCGCTGGACGTATTTGTTTTGTTGCAATTGGACCCCTTCACTCACGAACTCGGTACTAAACAGGCGGTTCTCACTGTTGAAGCGCCCGTTTATGCTCCTCGTGGTGCAGGTCCAGCTTTCATGGTGCGCGCATCGCTGGACGTATTTGTTTTGTTGCAATTGGACCCCTTCACTCACAAACTCCGTACTAAACAGGCGGTTCTCCCTGTTTAAGCGCCCGTTTATGCTCCTCGCGGTGCAGGTCCAGCTTTCATGGTGCGCGCATCGCTAGACGTATTTGTTTTGTTGCAATTGGACCCCTTCACTCACAAACTCGGTACTAAACAGGCGGTTCTCCCTGTTTAAGCGCCCGTTTATTCTCCTTGTGGTGCATGTCTAGCTTTCAAGGTGCGCGCATCGCTGGACGTATTTGTTTTGTTGCAATTGGACCCCTTCACTCACAAACTCCGTACTAAACAGGCGGTTCTCACTGTTGAAGCGCCCGCTTATGCTCCTTGTGGTGCAGGTCTAGCTCCCATGGTGCGCGCCTCGCTGGACGTATTTGTTTTGTTGCAATTGGACCCCTTCACTCACGAACTCGGTACTAAACAGGCGGTTCTCACTGTTGAAGCGCCCGTTTATGCTCCTCGTGGTGCAGGTCCAGCTTTCATGGTGCGCGCATCGCTGGACGTATTTGTTTTGTTGCAATTGGACCCCTTCAGTCACGAACTCGGTACTAAACAGGCGGTTCTCACTGTTGAAGCGCCCGTTTATGCTCCTCGCGGTGCAGGTCTAGCTTTCGTGGTGCGCGCATCGCAGGACGTATTTGTTTTGTTGCAATTGAACCCCTTCACTCACAAACTCCGTACTAAACAGGCGGTTCTCCCTGTTTAAGCGCCCGTTTATGCTCCTCGTGGTGCAGGTCCAGCTTTCATGGTGCGCGCATCGCTGGACGTATTTGTTTTGTTGCAATTGGACCCCTTCACTCACAAACTCCGTACTAAACAGGCGGTTCTCACTGTTGACGCTCCCGTTTTCTCCTCGTGGTGCAGGTCTAGCTCCCATGGTGCGCGCCTCGCTGGACGTATTTGTTTTGTAGCAATTGGACCCCTTCACTCACAAACTCCGCACTAAACAGGCGGTTCTCACTGTTGAAGCGCCCGTTTATGCTCCTCGTGGTGAAGGTCAAGCTTTCATGGTGCGCGCATCGCTGGACGTATTTGTTTTGTTGCAATTGGACCCCTTCACTCACAAACTCGGTACTAAACAGGCGGTTCTCACTGTTTAAGCGCCCGTTTATGCTCCTCGCGGTGCAGGACTAGCTTTCGTGGTGCGCGCATCGCAGGACGTATTTGTTTTGTTGCGATTGGACCCCTTCACTCACAGACTCCGTACTAAACAAGCGGTTCTCACTGTTGAAGCGCCCGTTTATGCTCCTCGTGGTGCAGGTCCAGCTTTCATGGTGCGCGCATCGCTGGACGTATTTGTTTTGTTGCAATTGGACCCCTTCACTCACAAACTCCGTACTAAACAGGCGGTTCTCACTGTTGACACTCCCGTTTTCTCCTCGTGGTGCAGGTCTAGCTCCCATTGTGCGCGCCTCGCTGGACGTATTTGTTTTGTAGCAATTGGACCCCTTCACTCACAAACTCCGCACTAAACAGGCGGTTCTCATTGTTGAAGCGCCCGTTTATGCTCCTCGTGGTGCAGGTCCAGCTTTCATGGTGCGCGCATCGCTGGACGTATTTGTTTTGTTGCAATTGGACCCCTTCGCTCACGAACTCGGTACTAAACAGGCGGTTCTCACTGTTGAAGCGCCCGTTTATGCTCCTCGTGGTGCAGGTCCAGCTTTCATGGTGCGCGCATCGCTGGACGTATTTGTTTTGTTGCCATTGGACCCCTTCACTCACAAACTCGGTACTAAACAGGCGGTTCTCACTGTTTAAGCGCCCGTTTATGCTCCTCGCGGTGCAGGTCTAGCTTTCGTGGTGCGCGCATCGCAGGACGTATTTGTTTTGTTGCGATTGGACCCCTTCACTCACAAACTCCGTACTAAACAGGCGGTTCTCACTGTTGAAGCGCCCGTTTATGCTCCTCGTGGTGCAGGTCCAGCTTTCATGGTGCGCGCATCGCTGGACGTATTTGTTTTGTTGCAATTGGACCCCTTCACTCATAAACTCCGTACTAAACAGGCGGTTCTCACTGTTGAAGCGCCCGTTTATGCTCCTCGCGGTGCAGGTCTAGCTTTCGTGGTGCGCGCATCGCAGGACGTATTTGTTTTATTGCGATTGGACCCCTTCACTCACAAACTCCGTACTAAACAGGCGGTTCTCACTGTTGAAGCGCCCGTTTATGCTCCTCGTGGTGCAGGTCCAGCTTTCATGGTGCGCGCATCGCTGGACGTATTTGTTTTGTTGCAATTGGACCCCTTCACTCACAAACTCCGCACTAAACAGGCGGTTCTCACTGTTGAAGCGCCCGTTTATGCTCCTCGTGGTGCAGGTCCAGCTTTCATGGTGCGCGCATCGCTGGACGTATTTGTTTTGTTGCAATTGGACACCTTCACTCACGAACTCGGTACTAAACAGGCGGTTCTCACTGTTGAAGCGCCCGTTTATGCTCCTCGCGGTGCAGGTCTAGCTTTCATGGTGCGCGCATCGCTGGACGTATTTGTTTTGTTGCAATTGGACCCCTTCACTCACAAACTCCGTACTAAACAGGCGGTTCTCACTGTTGAAGCGCCCGTTTATGCTCCTCGTGGTGCAGGTCCAGCTTTCATGGTGTGCGCATCGCTGGACGTATTTGTTTTGTTGCAATTGGACCCCTTCACTCACGAACTCGGTACTAAACAGGCGGTTCTCACTGTTGAAGCGCCCGTTTATGCTCCTCGCGGTGCAGGTCTAGCTTTCGTGGTGCGCGCATCGCAGGACGTATTTGTTTTGTTGCAATTGAACCCCTTCACTCACAAACTCGGTACTAAACAGGCGGTTCTCCCTGTTTAAGCGCCCGTTTATGCTCCTCGCGGTGCAGGTCCAGCTTTCATGGTGCGCGCATCGCTAGACGTATTTGTTTTGTTGCAATTGGACCCCTTCACTCACAAACTCGGTACTAAACAGGAGGTTCTCCCTGTTTAAGCGCCCGTTTATGCTCTTTGTGGTGCAGGTCTAGCTTTCAAGGTGCGCGCATCGCTGGACGTATTTGTTTTGTTGCAATTGGACCCCTTCGCTCACGAACTCGGTACTAAACAGGCGGTTTTCCCTGTTGACGCTCCCGTTTTCTCCTCGTGGTGCAGGTCTAGCTCCCATGGTGCGCGCCTCGCTGGACGTATTTGTTTTGTAGCAATTGGACCCCTTCACTCACAAACTCCGCACTAAACAGGCGGTTCTCACTGTTGAAGCGCCCGTTTATGCTCCTCGTGGTGCAGGTCCAGCTTTCATGGTGCCCGCATCGCTGGACGTATTTGTTTTGTTGCAATTGGACCCCTTCGCTCACGAAGTCGGTACTAAACAGGCGGTTCTCACTGTTGAAGCGCCCGTTTATGCTCCTCATGGTGCAGGTCTAGCTTTCAAGGTGCGCGCATCGCTGGACGTATTTGTTTTGTTGCAATAGGACCCCTTCGCTCACGAACTCGGTACTAAAGAGGCGGTTCTCACTGTTGAAGCGCCCGTTTATGCTCCTCGTGGTGCAGGTCCAGCTTTCATGGTGCGTGCATCGCTGGACGTATTTCTTTTGTTGCAATTGGACCCATTCGCTCACGATCTCGGTACTAAACAGGCGGTTCTCCCTGTTGAAGCGCCCGTTTATGCTCCTCGTGGTGCAGGTCCAGCTTTCATGGTGCGCGCATCGCTGGACGTATTTCTTTTGTTGCAGTTGGACCCATTCGCTCACGGTCTCGGTACTAAACAGGCGGTTCTCCCTGTTGAAGCGCCCGTTTATGCTACTCGTGGTGCAGGTCTAGCTTTCATGGTGTGCGCATCGCTGGACGTATTTGTTTTGTTGCAATTGGACCCCTTCACTCACAAACTCCGTACTAAACAGGCGGTTCTCACTGTTGAAGCGCCCGTTTATGCTCCTCGTGGTGCAGGTCCAGCTTTCATGGTGCGCGCATCGCTGGACGTATTTGTTTTGTTGCAATTGGACCCCTTCACTCACGAACTCGGTACTAAACAGGCGGTTCTCACTGTTGAAGCGCCCGTTTATGCTCCTCGCGGTGCAGGTCTAGCTTTCATGGTGCGCGCATCGCTGGACGTATTTGTTTTGTTGCAATTGGACCCCTTCACTCACAAACTCCGTACTAAACAGGCGGTTCTCACTGTTGAAGCGCCCGTTTATGCTCCTCGTGGTGCAGGTCCAGCTTTCATGGTGCGCGCATCGCTGGACGTATTTGTTTTGTTGCAATTGGACCCCTTCAGTCACGAACTCGGTACTAAACAGGCGGTTCTCACTGTTGAAGCGCCCGTTTATGCTCCTCGCGGTGCAGGTCTAGCTTTCGTGGTGCGCGCATCGCAGGACGTATTTGTTTTGTTGCAATTGGACCCCTTCACTCACAAACTCGGTACTAAACAGGCGGTTCTCACTGTTGAAGCGCCCGTTTATGCTCCTCGCGGTGCAGGTCCAGCTTTCATGGTGCGCGCATCGCTGGACGTATTTGTTTTGTTGCAATTGGACCCCTTCACTCACGAACTCGGTACTAAACAGGCGGTTTTCCCTCTTGACGCTCCCGTTTCCTCCTCGTGGTGCAGGTCTAGCTCCCATGGTGCGCGCCTCGCTGGACGTATTTATTTTGTAGCAATTGGACCCCTTCACTCACAAACTCCGCACTAAACAGGCGGTTCTCACTGTTGAAGCGCCCGTTTATGCTCCTCGTGGTGCAGGTCTAGCTCCCATGGTGCGCGCCTCGCTGGACGTATTTGTTTTGTAGCAATTGGACCCCTTCACTCACGAACTTGGTACTAAACAGGCGGTTCTCGCTGTTGATGCGCCCGTTTATGCTGCTCATGGTGCAGGTCTAGCTTTCATGGTGCGCGCATCGCTGGACGTATTTGTTTTGTTGCAATTGGACCCCTTCACTCACAAACTCCGTACTAAACAGGCGGTTCTCACTGTTGAAGCGCCCGCTTATGCTCCTTGTGGTGCAGGTCTAGGTTTCATGGTGCGCGCATCGCTGGACGTATTTGTTTTGTTGCAATTGGACCCCTTCACTCACAAACTCCGCACTAAACAGGCGGTTCTCACTGTTGAAGCGCCCGTTTATGCTCCTCGCGGTGCAG
This sequence comes from Amblyomma americanum, assembly GCF_052857255.1. Taxonomy (NCBI): domain Eukaryota; kingdom Metazoa; phylum Arthropoda; class Arachnida; order Ixodida; family Ixodidae; genus Amblyomma; species Amblyomma americanum. The sequence continues at coordinate 181,725 of NW_027526511.1, read as the reverse complement.
GTCTAGCTTTCGTGGTGCGCGCATCACAGGACGTATTTGTTTTGTTGCAATTGGACCCCTTCACTCACAAACTCCGTACTAAACAGGCGGTTCTCACTGTTGAAGCGCCCGCTTATGCTCCTTGTGGTGCAGGTCTAGGTTTCACGGTGCGCGCATCGCTGGACGTATTTGTTTTGTAGCAATTGGACCCCTTCACTCACAAACTCCGCACTAAACAGGCGGTTCTCATTGTTGAAGCGCCCGTTTATGCTCCTCGTGGTGCAGGTCCAGCTTTCATGGTGCGCGCATCGCTGGACGTATTTGTTTTGTTGCAATTGGACCCCTTCACTCACAAACTCCGTACTAAACAGGCGGTTCTCACTGTTGAAGCGCCCGCTTATGCTCCTTGTGGTGCAGGTCTAGGTTTCACGGTGCGCGCATCGCTGGACGTATTTGTTTTGTTGCAATTGGACCCATTCGCTCACGATCTCGGTACTAAACAGGTGGTTCTCACTGTTTAAGCGCCCGTTTATGCTCCTCGCGGTGCAGGTCTAGCTTTCGTGGTGCGCGCATCGCAGGACGTATTTGTTTTGTAGCAATTGGACTCATTCGCTCACGATCTCGGTACTAAACAGGCGGCTCTCACTGTTGAAGCGCCCGTTTATGCTCCTCGCGGTGCAGGTCTAGCTTTCAAGGTGCGCGCCTCGCTGGACGTATTTGTTTGGTTGCAAATGGACCCCTTCACTCACAAACTCCGTACTAAACAGGCGGTTCTCACTGTTTAAGCGCCCGTTTATGCTCCTCGCGGTGCAGGTCTAGCTCTCGTGGTGCGCGCATCGCAGGACGTATTTGTTTTGTAGCAATTGGACCCATTCGCTCACGATCTCGGTACTAAACAGGCGGCTCTCACTGTTGAAGCGCCCGTTTATGCTCCTCGCGGTGCAGGTCTAGCTTTCAAGGTGCGCGCCTCGCTGGACGTATTTGTTTTGTAGCAATTGGACCCATTCGCTCACGATCTCGGTACTAAACAGGCGGCTCTCAGTGTTGAAGCGCCCGTTTATGCTCCTCGCGGTGCAGGTCTAGCTTTCAAGGTGCGCGCCTCGCTGGACGTATTTGTTTTGTAGCAATTGGACCCATTCGCTCACGATCTCGGTACTAAACAGGCGGCTCTCACTGTTGAAGCGCCCGTTTATGCTCCTCGCGGTGCAGGTCTAGCTTTCAAGGTGCGCGCCTCGCTGGACGTATTTGTTTTGTAGCAATTGGACCCATTCGCTCACGATCTCGGTACTAAACAGGCGGCTCTCAGTGTTGAAGCGCCCGTTTATGCTCCTCGCGGTGCAGGTCTAGCTTTCAAGGTGCGCGCATCGCAGGACGTATTTGTTTTGTTGCAATTGGACCCATTCGCTCACGATCTCGGTACTAAACAGGCGGCTCTCACAGTTGAAGCGCCCGTTTATGCTCCTCGCGGTGCAGGTCTAGCTTTCAAGGTGCGCGCCTCGCTGGACGTATTTGTTTTGTAGCAATTGGACCCATTCGCTCACGATCTCGGTAATAAACAGGCGGCTCTCCCTGTTTAAGCGCCCGTTTATGCTCCTCGTGGTGCAGGTCTAGCTTTCAAGGTGCGCGCATCGCTGGATGTATTTGTTTTGTTGCAATTGGACCCCTTCGCTAACGAACTCGGTACTAAACAGGCGGTTCTCCCTGTTGAAGCGCCCGTTTATGCTCCTCGTGGTGCAGGTCCAGCTTTCATGGTGCGCGCATCGCTGGACGTATTTCTTTTGTTGCAGTTGGACCCATTCGCTCACGATCTCGGTACTAAACAGGCGGTTCTCCCTGTTGAAGCGCCCGTTTATGCTACTCGTGGTGCAGGTCTAGCTTTCATGGTGTGCGCATCGCTGGACGTATTTGTTTTGTTGCAATTGGACCCCTTCACTCAAACTCCGTACTAAACAGGCGGTTCTCACTGTTGAAGCGCCCGCTTATGCTCCTTGTGGTGCAGGTCTAGGTTTCATGGCGCGCATTGCTGGACATATTTGTTTTGTTGCAATTGGACCCCTTCGCTCACGAAGTCGGTACTAAAAAGGAGGTTCTAACTGTTGAAGCGCCCGTTTTCTCCTCGTGGTGCAGGTCTAGCTCCCATGGTGCGCGCCTCGCTGGACGTATTTGTTTTGTTGCAATTGGACCCCTTCGCTCACGAACTCGGTACTAAACAGGCGGTTCTCACTGTTGAAGCGCCCGTTTATGCTCCTCGCGGTGCAGGTCTAGCTTTCGTGGTGCGCGCATCGCAGGACGTATTTGTTTTGTTGCAAGTGGACCTTTTCACTCACAAACTCCGCACTAAACAGGCGGTTTTCACTGTTGAAGCGCCCGTTTATGCTCCTCGTGGTGCAGGTCCAGCTTTCATGGTGCGCGCATCGCTGGACGTATTTGTTTTGTTGCAATTGGACCCCTTCACTCACAAACTCGGTACTAAACAGGCGGTTCTCACTGTTGAAGCGCCCGTTTATGCTCCTTGTGGTGCAGGTCTAGGTTTCATGGTGCGCGCATCGCTGGACGTATTTGTTTTGTTGCAATAGGACCCCTTCACTCACAAACTCGGTACTAAACAGGCGGTTCTCACTGTTGAAGCGCCCGTTTATGCTCCTCGCGGTGCAGGTCTAGCTTTCAAGGTGCGTGCCTCGCTGGACGTATTTGTTTTGTTGCAATTGGACCTTTTCACTCACAAACTCCGCACTAAACAGGCGGTTTTCACTGTTGAAGCGCCCGTTTATGCTCCTCGTGGTGCAGGTCCAGCTTTCATGGTGCGCGCATCGCTGGACGTATTTGTTTTTTTGCAATTGGACCTTTTCACTCACAAACTCCGCACTAAAAAGGCGGTTCTCACTGTTGAAGCGCCCGCTTATGCTCCTTGTGGTGCAGGTCTAGGTTTCATGGTGCGCGCATCGCTGGACGTATTTGTTTTGTTGCAATAGGACCCCTTCACTCACAAACTCGGTACTAAACAGGCGGTTCTCACTGTTGAAGCGCCCGTTTATGCTCCTCGCGGTGCAGGTCTAGCTTTCAAGGTGCGTGCCTCGCTGGACGTATTTGTTTTGTAGCAATTGGACCCATTCGCTCACGATCTCGGTACTAAACAGGCGGTTCTCCCTGTTTAAGCGCCCGTTTATGCTCCTCGTGGTGCAGGTCTAGCTTTCAAGGTGCGCGCATCGCTGGACGTATTTGTTTTGTTGCAATTGGACCCCTTCGCTCACGAAATCGGTACTAAACAGGCGGTTATAACTGTTGAAGCGCCCGTTTATGCTCCTCGCGGTGCAGGTCTAGCTTTCGTGGTGCGGCATCGCAGGACGTATTTGTTTTGTTGCAATTGGACCCCTTCACTCACAAACTCCGTACTAAACAGGCGGTTTTCCCTGTTGACGCGCCTGTTTTCTCCTCGTGGTGCAGGTCTGGCTCCCATGGTGCGCGCCTCGCTGGACGTATTTGTTTTGTTGCAATTGGACCCATTCGCTCACGATCTCGGTACTAAACAGGCGGTTCTCCCTGTTTAAGCGCCCGTTTATGCTCCTCGTGGTGCAGGTCTAGCTTTCATGGTGCGCGCATCGCTGGACGTATTTGTTTTGTTGCAATTGGACCCCTTCGCTCACGAACTCGGTACTAAACAGGCCGTTCTCACAGTTGAAGTGCCCGTTTATGCTCCTCGCGGTGCAGGTCTAGCTTTCGTGGTGCGCGCATCGCAGGACGTATTTGTTTTGTTGCAATTGGACCCCTTCACTCACAAACTCCGCACTAAACAGGTGGTTCTCACTGTTGAAGCGCCCGTTTATGCTCCTCGGGGTGCAGGTCTAGCTTTCGTGGTGCGCGCATCGCAGGACGTATTTGTTTTGTTGCAATTGGACCCATTCGCTCACGATCTCGGTACTAAACAGGCGGCTCTCACTGTTGAAGCGCCCGTTTATGCTCCTCGCGGTGCAGGTCTAGCTTTCAAGGTGCGCGCATCGCTGGACGTATTTGTTTTGTTGCAATTGGACCCATTCGCTCACGATCTCGGTACTAAACAGGCGGTTCTCCCTGTTTAAGCGCCCGTTTATGCTCCTCGTGGTGCAGGTCTAGCTTTCATGGTGCGCGCATCGCTGGACGTATTTGTTTTGTTGCAATTGGACCCCTTCGCTCACGAACTCGGTACTAAACAGGCCGTTCTCACTGTTGAAGCGCCCGTTTATGCTCCTCGCGGTGCAGGTCTAGCTTTCGTGGTGCACGCATCGCAGGACGTATTTGTTTTGTTGCAATTGGACCCCTTCACTCACGATCTCGGTACTAAACAGGCGGCTCTCACTGTTGAAGCGCCCGTTTATGCTCCTCGCGGTGCAGGTCTAGCTTTCAAGGTGCGCGCCTCGCTGGACGTATTTGTTTTGTAGCAATTGGACCCATTCGCTCACGAACTCGGTACTAAACAGGCGGTTCTCCCTGTTGAAGCGCCCGTTTATGCTCCTCGTGGTGCAGGTCTAGCTTTCAAGGTGCGCGCATCGCTGGATGTATTTGTTTTGTTGCAATTGGACCCCTTCGCTCACGAACTCGGTACTAAACAGGCGGCTCTCCCTGTTTAAGCGCCCGTTTATGCTCCTCGTGGTGCAGGTCTAGCTTTCAAGGTGCGCGCATCGCTGGATGTATTTGTTTTGTTGCAATTGGACCCCTTCGCTAACGAACTCGGTACTAAACAGGCGGTTCTCACTGTTGAAGCGCCCGTTTATGCTCCTCGTGGTGCAGGTCCAGCTTTCATGGTGCGTGCATCGCTGGACGTATTTCTTTTGTTGCAATTGGACCCATTCGCTCACAATCTCGGTACTAAACAGGCGGTTCTCCCTGTTGAAGCGCCCGTTTATGCTCCTCGTGGTGCAGGTCCAGCTTTCATGGTGCGCGCATCGCTGGACGTATTTCTTTTGTTGCAGTTGGACCCATTCGCTCACGATCTCGGTACTAAACAGGCGGTTCTCCCTGTTGAAGCGCCCATTTATGCTACTCGTGGTGCAGGTCTAGCTTTCATGGTGTGCGCATCGCTGGACGTATTTGTTTTGTTGCAATTGGACCCCTTCACTCAAACTCCGTACTAAACAGGCGGTTCTCACTGTTGAAGCGCCCGCTTATGCTCCTTGTGGTGCAGGTCTAGGTTTCATGGCGCGCATTGCTGGACATATTTGTTTTGTTGCAATTGGACCCCTTCGCTCACGAAGTCGGTACTAAAAAGGAGGTTCTAACTGTTGAAGCGCCCGTTTTCTCCTCGTGGTGCAGGTCTAGCTCCCATGGTGCGCGCCTCGCTGGACGTATTTGTTTTGTTGCAATTGGACCCCTTCGCTCACGAACTCGGTACTAAACAGGCGGTTCTCACTGTTGAAGCGCCCGTTTATGCTCCTCGCGGTGCAGGTCTAGCTTTCGTGGTGCGCGCATCGCAGGACGTATTTGTTTTGTTGCAATTGGACCTTTTCACTCACAAACTCCGCACTAAACAGGCGGTTTTCACTGTTGAAGCGCCCGTTTATGCTCCTCGTGGTGCAGGTCCAGCTTTCATGGTGCGCGCATCGCTCGACGTATTTGTTTTGTTGCAATTGGACCCCTTCACTCACAAACTCGGTACTAAACAGGCGGTTCTCACTGTTGAAGCGCCCGTTTATGCTCCTCGCGGTGCAGGTCTAGCTTTCAAGGTGCGTGCCTCGCTGGACGTATTTGTTTTGTAGCAATTGGACCCCTTCGCTCACGAACTCGGTACTAAACAGGCGGTTTTCACTGTTGAAGCGCCCGTTTATGCTCCTCGCGGTGCAGGTCTAGCTTTCTTGGTGCGCGCATCGCAGGACGTATTTGTTTTGTTGCAATTGGACCTTTTCACTCACAAACTCCGCACTAAACAGGCGGTTCTCACTGTTGAAGCGCCCGCTTATGCTCCTTGTGGTGCAGGTCTAGGTTTCATGGTGCGCGCATCGCTGGACGTATTTGTTTTGTTGCAATAGGACCCCTTCACTCACAAACTCGGTACTAAACAGGCGGTTCTCACTGTTGAAGCGCCCGTTTATGCTCCTCGCGGTGCAGGTCTAGCTTTCAAGGTGCGTGCCTCGCTGGACGTATTTGTTTTGTAGCAATTGGACCCATTCGCTCACGATCTCGGTACTAAACAGGCGGTTCTAACTGTTGAAGCGCCCGTTTATGCTCCTCGCGGTGCAGGTCTAGCTTTCGTGGTGCGGCATCGCAGGACGTATTTGTTTTGTTGCAATTGGACCCCTTCACTCACAAACTCCGCACTAAACAGGTGGTTCTCACTGTTGAAGCGCCCGTTTATGCTCCTCGTGGTGCAGGTCTAGCTTTCATGGTGCGCGCATCGCAGGACGTATTTGTTTTGTTGCAATTGGACCCCTTCACTCACAAACTCCGCACTAAACAGGTGGTTCTCACTGTTGAAGCGCCCGTTTATGCTCCTCGCGGTGCAGGTCTAGCTTTCAAGGTGCGTGCATCGCTGGACGTATTTGTTTTGTTGCAATTGGACCCATTCGCTCACGATCTCGGTACTAAACAGGTGGCTCTCACTGTTGAAGCGCCCGTTTATGCTCCTCGCGGTGCAGGTCTAGCTTTCAAGGTGCGCGCCTCGCTGGACGTATTTGTTTTGTAGCAATTGGACCCATTCGCTCACGATCTCGGTACTAAACAGGCGGCTCTCCCTGTTTAAGCGCCCGTTTATGCTCCTCGTGGTGCAGGTCTAGCTTTCAAGGTGCGCGGATCGCTGGACGTATTTGTTTTGTTGCAATTGGACCCCTTCGCTAACGAACTCGGTACTAAACAGGCGGTTCTCACTGTTGAAGCGCCCGTTTATGCTCCTCGTGGTGCAGGTCCAGCTTTCATGGTGCGTGCATCGCTGGACGTATTTCTTTTGTTGCAATTGGACCCATTCGCTCACGATCTCGGTACTAAACAGGAGGTTCTAACTGTTGAAGCGCCCGTTTTCTCCTCGTGGTGCAGGTCTAGCTCCCATGGTGCGCGCCTCGCTGGACGTATTTGTTTTGTAGCAATTGGACCCATTCGCTCACGATCTCGGTACTAAACAGGCGGTTCTCCCTGTTTAAGCGCCAGTTTATGCTCCTCGTGGTTCAGGTCTAGCTTTCATGGTGCGCGCATCGCTGGACGTATTTGTTTTGTTGCAATTGTACCCCTTCGCTCACGAACTCGGTACTAAACAGGCGGTTCTCACTGTTGAAGCGCCCGTTTATGCTCCTCGCGGTGCAGGTCTAGCTTTCGTGGTGCGCGCATCGCAGGACGTATTTGTTTTGTTGCAATTGGACCTTTTCACTCACAAACTCCGCACTAAACAGGCGGTTCTCACTGTTGAAGCGCCCGTTTATGCTCCTCGTGGTGCAGGTCCAGCTTTCATGGTGCGCGCATCGCTGGACGTATTTGTTTGATTGCAATTGGACCCCTTCGCTCACGAACTCGGTACTAAACAGGCGGTTCTCACTGTTGAAGCGCCCGTTTATGCTCCTCGCGGTGCAGGTCTAGCTTTCTTGGTGCGCGCATCGCAGGACGTATTTGTTTTGTTGCAGTTGGACCCCTTCACTCACAAACTCCGTACTAAACAGGCGGTTCTCACTGTTGAAGCGCCCGCTTATGCTCCTTGTGGTGCAGGTCTAGGTTTCATTGTGCGCGCATCGCTGGACGTATTTGTTTTGTTGCAATTGGACCCCTTCACTCACAAACTCCGTACTAAACAGGCGGTTCTCCCTGTTTAAGCGCCCGTTTATGCTCCTCGTGGTGCAGGTCTAGCTTTCAAGGTGCGCGCATCGCTGGACGTATTTGTTTTGTTGCAATTGGACCCCTTCGCTCACGAAATCGGTACTAAACAGGCGGTTCTAACTGTTGAAGCGCCCGTTTATGCTCCTCGCGGTGCAGGTCTAGCTTTCGTGGTGCGCGCATCGCAGGACGTATTTATTTTGTTGCAATTGGACCCCTTCACTCACAAACTCGGTACTAAACAGGCGGTTCTCACTGTTGAGGCGCCCGCTTATGCTCCTTGTGGTGCAGGTCTAGGTTTCAAGGTGCGTGCATCGCTGGACGTATTTGTTTTGTTGCAATTGGACCCCTTCGCTCACGAAGTCGGTACTAAAAAGGAGGTTCTAACTGTTGAAGCGCCCGTTTTCTCCTCGTGGTGAAGGTCTAGCTCCCATGGTGCGCGCCTCGCTGGACGTATTTGTTTTGTAGCAATTGGACACATTCGCTCACGATCTCTGTACTAAACAGGCGGTTCTCCCTGTTTAAGCGCCCGTTTATGCTCCTCGTGGTCCAGGTCTAGCTTTCATGGTGCGCGCATCGCTGGACGTATTTGTTTTGTTGCAATTGGACCCCTTCGCTCACGAACTCGGTACTAAACAGGCGGTTTTCCCTGTTGACGCGCCCGTTTTCTCCTCGTGGTGCAGGTCTAGCTCCCTTGGTGCGCGCCTCGCTGGACGTATTTGTTTTGTAGCAATTGGACACATTCGCTCACGATCTCGGTGCTAAACAGGCTTTTCTCCCTGTTTAAGCGCCCGCTTATGCTCCTTGTGGTGCAGGTCTAGGTTTCATGGTGCGCGCATCGCTGGACGTATTTGTTTTGTTGCAATTGGACCCATTCGCTCACGATCTCGGTACTAAACAGGCGGTTCTCCCTGTTTAAGCGCCCGTTTATGCTCCTCGTGGTGCAGGTCTAGCTTTCATGGTGCGCGCATCGCTGGACGTATTTGTTTTGTTGCAATTGGACCCCTTCGCTCACGAACTCGGTACTAAACAGGCGGTTCTCACTGTTGAAGCGCCCGCTTATGCTCCTTGTGGTGCAGGTCTAGGTTTCAAGGTGCGTGCATCGCTGGACGTATTTGTTTTGTTGCAATTGGACCCCTTCGCTCACGAAGTCGGTACTAAAAAGGAGGTTCTAACTGTTGAAGCGCCCGTTTTCTCCTCGTGGTGAAGGTCTAGCTCCCATGGTGCGCGCCTCGCTGGACGTATTTGTTTTGTAGCAATTGGACACATTCGCTCACGATCTCTGTACTAAACAGGCGGTTCTCAATGTTTAAGCGCCCGTTTATGCTCCTCGTGGTCCAGGTCTAGCTTTCTTGGTGCGCGCATCGCTGGACGTATTTGTTTTGTTGCAATTGGACCCCTTCGCTCACGAACTCGGTACTAAACAGGCGGTTCTCACTGTTGAAGCGCCCGTTTATGCTCCTCGCGGTGCAGGTCTAGCTTTCAAGGTGCGTGCATCGCTGGACGTATTTGTTTTGTTGCAATTGGACCCATTCGCTCACGATCTCGGTACTAAACAGGTGGCTCTCACTGTTGAAGCGCCCGTTTATGCTCCTCGCGGTGCAGGTCTAGCTTTCAAGGTGCGCGCCTCGCTGGACGTATTTGTTTTGTAGCAATTGGACCCATTCGCTCACGATCTCGGTACTAAACAGGCGGCTCTCCCTGTTTAAGAGCCCGTTTATGCTCCTCGTGGTGCAGGTCTAGCTTTCAAGGTGCGCGGATCGCTGGACGTATTTGTTTTGTTGCAATTGGACCCCTTCGCTAACGAACTCGGTACTAAACAGGCGGTTCTCACTGTTGAAGCGCCCGTTTATGCTCCTCGTGGTGCAGGTCCAGCTTTCATGGTGCGTGCATCGCTGGACGTATTTCTTTTGTTGCAATTGGACCCATTCGCTCACGATCTCGGTACTAAACAGGAGGTTCTAACTGTTGAAGCGCCCGTTTTCTCCTCGTGGTGCAGGTCTAGATTTTATGGTGCGCGCATCGCTGGACGTATTTGTTTTGTTGGAATTGGACCAATTCGCTCACGATCTCGGTACTAAACAGGCGGTTTTCCCTGTTGACGCGCCCGCTCCTCGTGGTGCAGGTCTAGCTCCCATGGTGCGCGCCTCGCTGGACGTATTTGTTTTGTAGCAATTGGACACATTCGCTCACGATCTCGGTACTAAACAGGCGGTTCTCCCTGTTTAGGCGCCAGTTTATGCTCCTCGTGGTTCAGGTCTAGCTTTCATGGTGCGCGCATCGCTGGACGTATTTGTTTTGTTGCAATTGGACCCCTTCGCTCACGAACTCGGTACTAAACAGGCGGTTCTCACTGTTGAAGCGCCCGTTTATGCTCCTCGCGGTGCAGGTCTAGCTTTCGTGGTGCGCGGATCGCAGGACGTATTTGTTTTGTTGCAATTGGACCTTTTCACTCACAAACTCCGCACTAAACAGGCGGTTCTCACTGTTGAAGCGCCCGTTTATGCTCCTCGTGGTGCAGGTCCAGCTTTCATGGTGCGCGCATCGCTGGACGTATTTGTTTGATTGCAATTGGACCCCTTCGCTCACGAACTCGGTACTAAACAGGCGGTTCTCACTGTTGAAGCGCCCGTTTATGCTCCTCGCGGTGCAGGTCTAGCTTTCTTGGTGCGCGCATCGCAGGACGTATTTGTTTTGTTGCAGTTGGACCCCTTCACTCACAAACTCCGTACTAAACAGGCGGTTCTCACTGTTGAAGCGCCCGCTTATGCTCCTTGTGGTGCAGGTCTAGGTTTCATTGTGCGCGCATCGCTGGACGTATTTGTTTTGTTGCAATTGGACCCCTTCACTCACAAACTCCGTACTAAACAGGCGGTTCTCCCTGTTTAAGCGCCCGTTTATGCTCCTCGTGGTGCAGGTCTAGCTTTCAAGGTGCGCGCATCGCTGGACGTATTTGTTTTGTTGCAATTGGACCCCTTCGCTCACGAAATCGGTACTAAACAGGCGGTTCTAACTGTTGAAGCGCCCGTTTATGCTCCTCGCGGTGCAGGTCTAGCTTTCGTGGTGCGCGCATCGCAGGACGTATTTGTTTTGTTGCAATTGGACACCTTCACTCACAAACTCCGTACTAAACAGGCGGTTTTCCCTGTTGACGCGCCCGTTTTCTCCTCGTGGTGCAGGTCTAGCTCCCTTGGTGCGCGCCTCGCTGGACGTATTTGTTTTGTAGCAATTGGACACATTCGCTCACGATCTCGGTGCTAAACAGGCGGTTCTCCCTGTTTAAGCGCCCGCTTATGCTCCTTGTGGTGCAGGTCTAGGTTTCATGGTGCGCGCATCGCTGGACGTATTTGTTTTGTTGCAATTGGACCCATTCGCTCACGATCTCGGTACTAAACAGGCGGTTCTCCCTGTTTAAGCGCCCGTTTATGCTCCTCGTGGTGCAGGTCTAGCTTTCATGGTGCGCGCATCGCTGGACGTATTTGTTTTGTTGCAATTGGACCCCTTCGCTCACGAACTCGGTACTAAACAGGCGGTTCTCACTGTTGAAGCGCCCGCTTATGCTCCTTGTGGTGCAGGTCTAGGTTTCAAGGTGCGTGCATCGCTGGACGTATTTGTTTTGTTGCAATTGGACCCCTTCGCTCACGAAGTCGGTACTAAAAAGGAGGTTCTAACTGTTGAAGCGCCCGTTTTCTCCTCGTGGTGAAGGTCTAGCTCCCATGGTGCGCGCCTCGCTGGACGTATTTGTTTTGTAGCAATTGGACACATTCGCTCACGATCTCTGTACTAAACAGGCGGTTCTCCCTGTTTAAGCGCCCGTTTATGCTCCTCGTGGTCCAGGTCTAGCTTTCATGGTGCGCGCATCGCTGGACGTATTTGTTTTGTTGCAATTGGACCCCTTCGCTCACGAACTCGGTACTAAACAGGCGGTTCTCACTGTTGAAGCGCCCGTTTATGCTCCTCGCGGTGCAGGTCTAGCTTTCAAGGTGCGTGCATCGCTGGACGTATTTGTTTTGTTGCAATTGGACCCATTCGCTCACGATCTCGGTACTAAACAGGTGGCTCTCACTGTTGAAGCGCCCGTTTATGCTCCTCGCGGTGCAGGTCTAGCTTTCAAGGTGCGCGCCTCGCTGGACGTATTTGTTTTGTAGCAATTGGACCCATTCGCTCACGATCTCGGTACTAAACAGGCGGCTCTCCCTGTTTAAGCGCCCGTTTATGCTCCTCGTGGTGCAGGTCTAGATTTCAAGGTGCGCGGATCGCTGGACGTATTTGTTTTGTTGCAATTGGACCCCTTCGCTAACGAACTCGGTACTAAACAGGCGGTTCTCACTGTTGAAGCGCCCGTTTATGCTCCTCGTGGTGCAGGTCCAGCTTTCATGGTGCGTGCATCGCTGGACGTATTTCTTTTGTTGCAATTGGACCCATTCGCTCACGATCTTGGTACTAAACAGGAGGTTCTAACTGTTGAAGCGCCCGTTTTCTCCTCTGGTGCAGGTCTAGATTTTATGGTGCGCGCATCGCTGGACGTATTTGTTTTGTTGGAATTGGACCAATTCGCTCACGATCTCGGTACTAAACAGGCGGTTTTCCCTGTTGACGCGCCCGCTCCTCGTGGTGCAGGTCTAGCTCCCATGGTGCGCGCCTCGCTGGACGTATTTGTTTTGTAGCAATTGGACACATTCGCTCACGATCTCGGTACTAAACAGGCGGTTCTCCCTGTTTAAGCGCCAGTTTATGCTCCTCGTGGTTCAGGTCTAGCTTTCATGGTGCGCGCATCGCTGGACGTATTTGTTTTGTTGCAATTGGACCCCTTCGCTAACGAACTCGGTACTAAACAGGCGGTTCTCCCTGTTGAAGCGCCCGTTTATGCTACTCGTGGTGCAGGTCTAGCTTTCATGGTGTGCGCATCGCTGGACGTATTTGTTTTGTTGCAATTGGACCCCTTCACTCAAACTCCGTACTAAACAGGCGGTTCTCACTGTTGAAGCGCCCGCTTATGCTCCTTGTGGTGCAGGTCTAGGTTTCATGGCGCGCATTGCTGGACATATTTGTTTTGTTGCAATTGGACCCCTTCGCTCACGAAGTCTGTACTAAAAAGGAGGTTCTAACTGTTGAAACGCCCGTTTTCTCCTCGTGGTGCAGGTCTAGCTCCCATGGTGCGCGCATCGCAGGACGTATTTGTTTTGTTGCAATTGGACACCTTCACTCACAAACTCCGTACTAAACAGGCGGTTTTCCCTGTTGACGCGCCCGTTTTCTCCTCGTGGTGCAGGTCTAGCTCCCTTGGTGCGCGCCTCGCTGGACGTATTTGTTTTGTAGCAATTGGACACATTCGCTCACGATCTCGGTGCTAAACAGGCGGTTCTCCCTGTTTAAGCGCCCGCTTATGCTCCTTGTGGTGCAGGTCTAGGTTTCATGGTGCGCGCATCGCTGGACGTATTTGTTTTGTTGCAATTGGACCCATTCGCTCACGATCTCGGTACTAAACAGGCGGTTCTCCCTGTTTAAGCGCCCGTTTATGCTCCTCGTGGTGCAGGTCTAGCTTTCATGGTGCGCGCATCGCTGGACGTATTTGTTTTGTTGCAATTGGACCCCTTCGCTCACGAACTCGGTACTAAACAGGCGGTTCTCACTGTTGAAGCGCCCGCTTATGCTCCTTGTGGTGCAGGTCTAGGTTTCAAGGTGCGTGCATCGCTGGACGTATTTGTTTTGTTGCAATTGGACCCCTTCGCTCACGAAGTCGGTACTAAAAAGGAGGTTCTAACTGTTGAAGCGCCCGTTTTCTCCTCGTGGTGAAGGTCTAGCTCCCATGGTGCGCGCCTCGCTGGACGTATTTGTTTTGTAGCAATTGGACACATTCGCTCACGATCTCTGTACTAAACAGGCGGTTCTCCCTGTTTAAGCGCCCGTTTATGCTCCTCGTGGTCCAGGTCTAGCTTTCATGGTGCGCGCATCGCTGGACGTATTTGTTTTGTTGCAATTGGACCCCTTCGCTCACGAACTCGGTACTAAACAGGCGGTTCTCACTGTTGAAGCGCCCGTTTATGCTCCTCGCGGTGCAGGTCTAGCTTTCAAGGTGCGTGCATCGCTGGACGTATTTGTTTTGTTGCAATTGGACCCATTCGCTCACGATCTCGGTACTAAACAGGTGGCTCTCACTGTTGAAGCGCCCGTTTATGCTCCTCGCGGTGCAGGTCTAGCTTTCAAGGTGCGCGCCTCGCTGGACGTATTTGTTTTGTAGCAATTGGACCCATTCGCTCACGATCTCGGTACTAAACAGGCGGCTCTCCCTGTTTAAGCGCCCGTTTATGCTCCTCGTGGTGCAGGTCTAGATTTCAAGGTGCGCGGATCGCTGGACGTATTTGTTTTGTTGCAATTGGACCCCTTCGCTAACGAACTCGGTACTAAACAGGCGGTTCTCACTGTTGAAGCGCCCGTTTATGCTCCTCGTGGTGCAGGTCCAGCTTTCATGGTGCGTGCATCGCTGGACGTATTTCTTTTGTTGCAATTGGACCCATTCGCTCACGATCTTGGTACTAAACAGGAGGTTCTAACTGTTGAAGCGCCCGTTTTCTCCTCTGGTGCAGGTCTAGATTTTATGGTGCGCGCATCGCTGGACGTATTTGTTTTGTTGGAATTGGACCAATTCGCTCACGATCTCGGTACTAAACAGGCGGTTTTCCCTGTTGACGCGCCCGCTCCTCGTGGTGCAGGTCTAGCTCCCATGGTGCGCGCCTCGCTGGACGTATTTGTTTTGTAGCAATTGGACACATTCGCTCACGATCTCGGTACTAAACAGGCGGTTCTCCCTGTTTAAGCGCCAGTTTATGCTCCTCGTGGTTCAGGTCTAGCTTTCATGGTGCGCGCATCGCTGGACGTATTTGTTTTGTTGCAATTGGACCCCTTCGCTAACGAACTCGGTACTAAACAGGCGGTTCTCCCTGTTGAAGCGCCCGTTTATGCTACTCGTGGTGCAGGTCTAGCTTTCATGGTGTGCGCATCGCTGGACGTATTTGTTTTGTTGCAATTGGACCCCTTCACTCAAACTCCGTACTAAACAGGCGGTTCTCACTGTTGAAGCGCCCGCTTATGCTCCTTGTGGTGCAGGTCTAGGTTTCATGGCGCGCATTGCTGGACATATTTGTTTTGTTGCAATTGGACCCCTTCGCTCACGAAGTCTGTACTAAAAAGGAGGTTCTAACTGTTGAAACGCCCGTTTTCTCCTCGTGGTGCAGGTCTAGCTCCCATGGTGCGCGCCTCGCTGGACGTATTTGTTTTGTTGCAATTGGACCCCTTCGCTCACGAACTCGGTACTAAACAGGCGGTTCTCACTGTTGAAGCGCCCGTTTATGCTCCTCGCGGTGCAGGTCTAGCTTTCGTGGTGCGCGCATCGCAGGACGTATTTGTTTTGTTGCAATTGGACCTTTTCACTCACAAACTCCGCACTAAACAGGCGGTTTTCACTGTTGAAGCGCCCGTTTATGCTCCTCGTGGTGCAAGTCCAGCTTTCATGGTGCGCGCATCGCTGGACGTATTTGTTTTGTTGCAATTGGACCCCTTCACTCACAAACTCGGTACTAAACAGGCGGTTCTCACTGTTGAAGCGCCCGTTTATGCTCCTCGCGGTGCAGGTCTAGCTTTCTTGGTGCGCGCATCGCAGGACGTATTTGTTTTGTTGCAATTGGACCTTTTCACTCACAAACTCCGCACTAAACAGGCGGTTCTCACTGTTGAAGCGCCCGCTTATGCTCCTCGTGGTGCAGGTCTAGCTTTTCAAGGTGCGCGCATCGCTGGACGTATTTGTTTTGTTGCAATTGGACCCCTTCGCTCACGAAATCGGTACTAAACAGGCGGTTCTAACTGTTGAAGCGCCCGTTTATGCTACTCGCGGTGCAGGTCTAGCTTTCGTGGTGCGGCATCGCAGGACGTATTTGTTTTGTTGCAATTGGACCCCTTCACGCACAAACTCCGTACTAAACAGGCGGTTTTCCCTGTTGACGCGCCCGTTTTCCTCCTCGTGGTGCAGGTCTGGCTCCCATGGTGTGCGCCTCGCTGGACGTATTTGTTTTGTTGCAATTGGACCCATTCGCTCACGATCTCGGTACTAAACAGGCGGTTCTCCCTGTTTAAGCGCCAGTTTGTGCTCCTCGTGGTTCAGGTCTAGCTTTCATGGTGCGCGCATCGCTGGACGTATTTGTTTTGTTGCAATTGGACCCCTTCGCTCACGAACTCGGTACTAAACAGGCGGTTCTCACTGTTGAAGCGCCCGTTTATGCTCCTCGCGGTGCAGGTCTAGCTTTCGTGGTGCGCGCATCGCAGGACGTATTTGTTTTGTTGCAATTGGACCTTTTCACTCACAAACTCCGCACTAAACAGGCGGTTCTCACTGTTGAAGCGCCCGTTTATGCTCCTCGTGGTGCAGGTCCAGCTTTCATGGTGCGCGCATCGCTGGACGTATTTGTTTGATTGCAATTGGACCCCTTCGCTCACGAACTCGGTACTAAACAGGCGGTTCTCACTGTTGAAGCGCCCGTTTATGCTCCTCGCGGTGCAGGTCTAGCTTTCTTGGTGCGCGCATCGCAGGACGTATTTGTTTTGTTGCAGTTGGACCCCTTCACTCACAAACTCCGTACTAAACAGGCGGTTCTCACTGTTGAAGCGCCCGCTTATGCTCCTTGTGGTGCAGGTCTAGGTTTCATTGTGCGCGCATCGCTCGACGTATTTGTTTTGTTGCAATTGGACCCCTTCACTCACAAACTCCGTACTAAACAGGCGGTTCTCCCTGTTTAAGCGCCCGTTTATGCTCCTCGTGGTGCAGGTCTAGCTTTCAAGGTGCGCGCATCGCTGGACGTATTTGTTTTGTTGCAATTGGACCCCTTCGCTCACGAAATCGGTACTAAACAGGCGGTTCTAACTGTTGAAGCGCCCGTTTATGCTCCTCGCGGTGCAGGTCTAGCTTTCGTGGTGCGCGCATCGCAGGACGTATTTGTTTTGTTGCAATTGGACCCCTTCACTCACAAACTCCGTACTAAACAGGCGGTTTTCCCTGTTGACGCGCCCGTTTTCTCCTCGTGGTGCAGGTCTAGCTCCCTTGGTGCGCGCCTCGCTGGACGTATTTGTTTTGTAGCAATTGGACACATTCGCTCACGATCTCGGTGCTAAACAGGCGGTTCTCCCTGTTTAAGCGCCCGCTTATGCTCCTTGTGGTGCAGGTCTAGGTTTCATGGTGCGCGCATCGCTGGACGTATTTGTTTTGTTGCAATTGGACCCATTCGCTCACGATCTCGGTACTAAACAGGCGGTTCTCCCTGTTTAAGCGCCCGTTTATGCTCCTCGTGGTGCAGGTCTAGCTTTCATGGTGCGCGCATCGCTGGACGTATTTGTTTTGTTGCAATTGGACCCCTTCGCTCACGAACTCGGTACTAAACAGGCGGTTCTCACTGTTGAAGCGCCCGCTTATGCTCCTTGTGGTGCAGGTCTAGGTTTCAAGGTGCGTGCATCGCTGGAGGTATTTGTTTTGTTGCAATTGGACCCCTTCGCTCACGAAGTCGGTACTAAAAAGGAGGTTCTAACTGTTGAAGCGCCCGTTTTCTCCTCGTGGTGAAGGTCTAGCTCCCATGGTGCGCGCCTCGCTGGACGTATTTGTTTTGTAGCAATTGGACACATTCGCTCACGATCTCTGTACTAAACAGGCGGTTCTCCCTGTTTAAGCGCCCGTTTATGCTCCTCGTGGTCCAGGTCTAGCTTTCATGGTGCGCGCATCGCTGGACGTATTTGTTTTATTGCAATTGGACCCCTTCGCTCACGAACTCGGTACTAAACAGGCGGTTCTCACTGTTGAAGCGCCCGTTTATGCTCCTCGCGGTGCAGGTCTAGCTTTCAAGGTGCGTGCATCGCTGGACGTATTTGTTTTGTTGCAATTGGACCCATTCGCTCACGATCTCGGTATTAAACAGGTGGCTCTCACTGTTGAAGCGCCCGTTTATGCTCCTCGCGGTGCAGGTCTAGCTTTCAAGGTGCGCGCCTCGCTGGACGTATTTGTTTTGTAGCAATTGGACCCATTCGCTCACGATCTCGGTACTAAACAGGCGGTTTTCCCTGTTGACGCGCCCGCTCCTCGTGGTGCAGGTCTAGCTCCCATGGTGCGCGCCTCGCTGGACGTATTTGTTTTGTAGCAATTGGACACATTCGCTCACGATCTCGGTACTAAACAGGCGGTTCTCCCTGTTTAAGCGCCAGTTTATGCTCCTCGTGTTTCAGGTCTAGCTTTCATGGTGCGCGCATCGCTGGACGTATTTGTTTTGTTGCAATTGGACCCCTTCGCTAACGAACTCGGTACTAAACAGGCGGTTCTCACTGTTGAAGCGCCCGTTTATGCTCCTCGTGGTGCAGGTCCAGCTTTCATGGTGCGTGCATCGCTGGACGTATTTCTTTTGTTGCAATTGGACCCATTCGCTCACAATCTCGGTACTAAACAGGCGGTTCTCCCTGTTGAAGCGCCCGTTTATGCTCCTCGTGGTGCAGGTCCAGCTTTCATGGTGCGCGCATCGCTGGACGTATTTCTTTTGTTGCAGTTGGACCCATTCGCTCACGATCTCGGTACTAAACAGGCGTTTCTCCCTGTTGAAGCGCCCGTTTATGCTACTCGTGGTGCAGGTCTAGCTTTCATGGTGTGCGCATCGCTGGACGTATTTGTTTTGTTGCAATTGGACCCCTTCACTCAAACTCCGTACTAAACAGGCGGTTCTCACTGTTGAAGCGCCCGCTTATGCTCCTTGTGGTGCAGGTCTAGGTTTCATGGCGCGCATTGCTGGACATATTTGTTTTGTTGCAATTGGACCCCTTCGCTCACGAAGTCGGTACTAAAAAGGAGGTTCTAACTGTTGAAGCGCCCGTTTTCTCCTCGTGGTGCAGGTCTAGCTCCCATGGTGCGCGCCTCGCTGGACGTATTTGTTTTGTTGCAATTGGACCCCTTCGCTCACGAACTCGGTACTAAACAGGCGGTTCTCACTGTTGAAGCGCCCGTTTATGCTCCTCGCGGTGCAGGTCTAGCTTTCGTGGTGCGCGCATCGCAGGACGTATTTGTTTTGTTGCAATTGGACCTTTTCACTCACAAACTCCGCACTAAACAGGCGGTTTTCACTGTTGAAGCGCCCGTTTATGCTCCTCGTGGTGCAGGTCCAGCTTTCATGGTGCGCGCATCGCTGGACGTATTTGTTTTGTTGCAATTGGACCCCTTCACTCACAAACTCGGTACTAAACAGGCGGTTCTCACTGTTGAAGCGCCCGTTTATGCTCCTCGCGGTGCAGGTCTAGCTTTCTTGGTGCGCGCATCGCAGGACGTATTTGTTTTGTTGCAATTGGACCTTTTCACTCACAAACTCCGCACTAAACAGGCGGTTCTCACTGTTGAAGCGCCCGCTTATGCTCCTCGTGGTGCAGGTCTAGCTTTCAAGGTGCGCGCATCGCTGGACGTATTTGTTTTGTTGCAATTGGACCCCTTCGCTCACGAAATCGGTACTAAACAGGCGGTTCTAACTGTTGAAGCGCCCGTTTATGCTACTCGCGGTGCAGGTCTAGCTTTCGTGGTGCGGCATCGCAGGACGTATTTGTTTTGTTGCAATTGGACCCCTTCACGCACAAACTCCGTACTAAACAGGCGGTTTTCCCTGTTGACGCGCCCGTTTTCTCCTCGTGGTGCAGGTCTGGCTCCCATGGTGCGCGCCTCGCTGGACGTATTTGTTTTGTTGCAATTGGACCCATTCGCTCACGATCTCGGTACAAAACAGGCGGTTCTCCCTGTTTAAGCGCCCGTTTATGCTCCTCGTGGTGCAGGTCCAGCTTTCATGGTGCGTGCATCGCTGGACGTATTTCTTTTGTTGCAATTGGACCCATTCGCTCACGAACTCGGTACTAAACAGGCGGTTCTCACTGTTGAAGCGCCCGTTTATGCTCCTCGTGGTGCAGGTCCAGCTTTCATGGTGCGTGCATCGCTGGACGTATTTCTTTTGTTGCAATTGGACCCATTCGCTCACGATCTCGGTACTAAACAGGAGGTTCTAACTGTTGAAGCGCCCGTTTTCTCCTCGTGGTGCAGGTCTAGATTTTATGGTGCGCGCATCGCTGGACGTATTTGTTTTGTTGGAATTGGACCAATTCGCTCACGATCTCGGTACTAAACAGGCGGTTTTCCCTGTTGACGCGCCCGCTCCTCGTGGTGCAGGTCTAGCTCCCATGGTGCGCGCCTCGCTGGACGTATTTGTTTTGTAGCAATTGGACACATTCGCTCACGATCTCGGTACTAAACAGGCGGTTCTCCCTGTTTAAGCGCCAGTTTATGCTCCTCGTGGTTCAGGTCTAGCTTTCATGGTGCGCGCATCGCTGGACGTATTTGTTTTGTTGCAATTGGACCCCTTCGCTCACGAACTCGGTACTAAACAGGCGGTTCTCACTGTTGAAGCGCCCGTTTATGCTCCTCGCGGTGCAGGTCTAGCTTTCGTGTTGCGCGCATCGCAGGACGTATTTGTTTTGTTGCAATTGGACCTTTTCACTCACAAACTCCGCACTAAACAGGCGGTTCTCACTGTTGAAGCGCCCGTTTATGCTCCTCGTGGTGCAGGTCCAGCTTTCATGGTGCGCGCATCGCTGGACGTATTTGTTTGATTGCAATTGGACCCCTTCGCTCACGAACTCGGTACTAAACAGGCGGTTCTCACTGTTGAAGCGCCCGTTTATGCTCCTCGCGGTGCAGGTCTAGCTTTCTTGGTGCGCGCATCGCAGGACGTATTTGTTTTGTTGCAGTTGGACCCCTTCACTAACAAACTCCGTACTAAACAGGCGGTTCTCACTGTTGAAGCGCCCGCTTATGCTCCTTGTGGTGCAGGTCTAGGTTTCATTGTGCGCGCATCGCTGGACGTATTTGTTTTGTTGCAATTGGACCCCTTCACTCACAAACTCCGTACTAAACAGGCGGTTCTCCCTGTTTAAGCGCCCGTTTATGCTCCTCGTGGTGCAGGTCTAGCTTTCAAGGTGCGCGCCTCGCTGGACGTATTTGTTTTGTAGCAATTGGACCCATTCGCTCACGATCTCGGTACTAAACAGGCGGCTCTCCCTGTTTAAGCGCCCGTTTATGCTCCTCGTGGTGCAGGTCTAGATTTCAAGGTGCGCGGATCGCTGGACGTATTTGTTTTGTTGCAATTGGACCCCTTCGCTAACGAACTCGGTACTAAACAGGCGGTTCTCACTGTTGAAGCGCCCGTTTATGCTCCTCGTGGTGCAGGTCCAGCTTTCATGGTGCGTGCATCGCTGGACGTATTTCTTTTGTTGCAATTGGACCCATTCGCTCACGATCTCGGTACTAAACAGGAGGTTCTAACTGTTGAAGCGCCCGTTTTCTCCTCTGGTGCAGGTCTAGATTTTATGGTGCGCGCATCGCTGGACGTATTTGTTTTGTTGGAATTGGACCAATTCGCTCACGATCTCGGTACTAAACAGGCGGTTTTCCCTGTTGACGCGCCCGCTCCTCGTGGTGCAGGTCTAGCTCCCATGGTGCGCGCCTCGCTGGACGTATTTGTTTTGTAGCAATTGGACACATTCGCTCACGATCTCGGTACTAAACAGGCGGTTCTCCCTGTTTAAGCGCCAGTTTATGCTCCTCGTGGTTCAGGTCTAGCTTTCATGGTGCGCGCATCGCTGGACGTATTTGTTTTGTTGCAATTGGACCCCTTCGCTAACGAACTCGGTACTAAACAGGCGGTTCTCACTGTTGAAGCGCCCGTTTATGCTCCTCGTGGTGCAGGTCCAGCTTTCATGGTGCGTGCATCGCTGGACGTATTTCTTTTGTTGCAATTGGACCCATTCGCTCACAATCTCGGTACTAAACAGGCGGTTCTCCCTGTTGAAGCGCCCGTTTATGCTCCTCGTGGTGCAGGTCCAGCTTTCATGGTGCGCGCATCGCTGGATGTATTTCTTTTGTTGCAGTTGGACCCATTCGCTCACGATCTCGGTACTAAACAGGCGTTTCTCCCTGTTGAAGCGCCCGTTTATGCTACTCGTGGTGCAGGTCTAGCTTTTATGGTGTGCGCATCGCTGGACGTATTTGTTTTGTTGCAATTGGACCCCTTCACTCAAACTCCGTACTAAACAGGCGGTTCTCACTGTTGAAGCGCCCGCTTATGCTCCTTGTGGTGCAGGTCTAGGTTTCATGGCGCGCATTGCTGGACATATTTGTTTTGTTGCAATTGGACCCCTTCGCTCACGAAGTCGGTACTAAAAAGGAGGTTCTAACTGTTGAAGCGCCCGTTTTCTCCTCGTGGTGCAGGTCTAGCTCCCATGGTGCGCGCCTCGCTGGACGTATTTGTTTTGTTGCAATTGGACCCCTTCGCTCACGAACTCGGTACTAAACAGGCGGTTCTCACTGTTGAAGCGCCCGTTTATGCTCCTCGCGGTGCAGGTCTAGCTTTCGTGGTGCGCGCATCGCAGGACGTATTTGTTTTGTTGCAATTGGACCTTTTCACTCACAAACTCCGCACTAAACAGGCGGTTTTCACTGTTGAAGCGCCCGTTTATGCTCCTCGTGGTGCAGGTCCAGCTTTCATGGTGCGCGCATCGCTGGACGTATTTGTTTTGTTGCAATTGGACCCCTTCACTCACAAACTCGGTACTAAACAGGCGGTTCTCACTGTTGAAGCGCCCGTTTATGCTCCTCGCGGTGCAGGTCTAGCTTTCTTGGTGCGCGCATCGCAGGACGTATTTGTTTTGTTGCAATTGGACCTTTTCACTCACAAACTCCGCATTAAACAGGCGGTTCTCACTGTTGAAGCGCCCGCTTATGCTCCTCGTGGTGCAGGTCTAGCTTTCATGGTGCGCGCATCGCTGGACGTATTTGTTTTGTTGCAATTGGACCCCTTCGCTCACGAACTCGGTACTAAACAGGCCGTTCTCACTGTTGAAGTGCCCGTTTATGCTCCTCGCGGTGCAGGTCTAGCTTTCGTGGTGCGCGCATCGCAGGACGTATTTGTTTTGTTGCAATTGGACCCCTTCGCTAACGAACTCGGTACTAAACAGGCGGTTCTCACTGTTGAAGCGCCCGTTTATGCTCCTCGTGGTGCAGGTCCAGCTTTCATGGTGCGTGCATCGCTGGACGTATTTCTTTTGTTGCAATTGGACCCATTCGCTCACGATCTCGGTACTAAACAGGAGGTTCTAACTGTTGAAGCGCCCGTTTTCTCCTCGTGGTGCAGGTCTAGATTTTATGGTGCGCGCATCGCTGGACGTATTTGTTTTGTTGGAATTGGACCAATTCGCTCACGATCTCGGTACTAAACAGGCGGTTTTCCTTGATGACGCGCCCGCTCCTCGTGGTGCAGGTCTAGCTCCCATGGTGCGCGCCTCGCTGGACGTATTTGTTTTGTAGCAATTGGACACATTCGCTCACGATCTCGGTACTAAACAGGCGGTTCTCCCTGTTTAAGCGCCAGTTTATGCTCCTCGTGGTTCAGGTCTAGCTTTCATGGTGCGCGCATCGCTGGACGTATTTGTTTTGTTGCAATTGGACCCCTTCGCTCACGAACTCGGTACTAAACAGGCGGTTCTCACTGTTGAAGCGCCCGTTTATGCTCCTCGCGGTGCAGGTCTAGCTTTCGTGGTGCGCGCATCGCAGGACGTATTTGTTTTGTTGCAATTGGACCTTTTCACTCACAAACTCCGCACTAAACAGGCGGTTCTCACTGTTGAAGCGCCCGTTTATGCTCCTCGTGGTGCAGGTCCAGCTTTCATGGTGCGCGCATCGCTGGACGTATTTGTTTGATTGCAATTGGACCCCTTCGCTCACGAACTCGGTACTAAACAGGCGGTTCTCACTGTTGAAGCGCCCGTTTATGCTCCTCGCGGTGCAGGTCTAGCTTTCTTGGTGCGCGCATCGCAGGACGTATTTGTTTTGTTGCAGTTGGACCCCTTCACTAACAAACTCCGTACTAAACAGGCGGTTCTCACTGTTGAAGCGCCCGCTTATGCTCCTTGTGGTGCAGGTCTAGGTTTCATTGTGCGCGCATCGCTGGACGTATTTGTTTTGTTGCAATTGGACCCCTTCACTCACAAACTCCGTACTAAACAGGCGGTTCTAACTGTTGAAGCGCCCGTTTATGCTCCTCGCGGTGCAGGTCTAGCTTTCTTGGTGCGCGCATCGCAGGACGTATTTGTTTTGTTGCAGTTGGACCCCTTCACTCACAAACTCCGTACTAAACAGGCGGTTCTCACTGTTGAAGCGCCCGCTTATGCTCCTTGTGGTGCAGGTCTAGGTTTCATTGTGCGCGCATCGCTCGACGTATTTGTTTTGTTGCAATTGGACCCCTTCACTCACAAACTCCGTACTAAACAGGCGGTTCTCCCTGTTTAAGCGCCCGTTTATGCTCCTCGTGGTGCAGGTCTAGCTTTCAAGGTGCGCGCATCGCTGGACGTATTTGTTTTGTTGCAATTGGACCCCTTCGCTCACGAAATCGGTACTAAACAGGCGGTTCTAACTGTTGAAGCGCCCGTTTATGCTCCTCGCGGTGCAGGTCTAGCTTTCGTGGTGCGCGCATCGCAGGACGTATTTGTTTTGTTGCAATTGGACCCCTTCACTCACAAACTCCGTACTAAACAGGCGGTTTTCCCTGTTGACGCGCCCGTTTTCTCCTCGTGGTGCAGGTCTAGCTCCCTTGGTGCGCGCCTCGCTGGACGTATTTGTTTTGTAGCAATTGGACACATTCGCTCACGATCTCGGTGCTAAACAGGCGGTTCTCCCTGTTTAAGCGCCCGCTTATGCTCCTTGTGGTGCAGGTCTAGGTTTCATGGTGCGCGCATCGCTGGACGTATTTGTTTTGTTGCAATTGGACCCATTCGCTCACGATCTCGGTACTAAACAGGCGGTTCTCCCTGTTTAAGCGCCCGTTTATGCTCCTCGTGGTGCAGGTCTAGCTTTCATGGTGCGCGCATCGCTGGACGTATTTGTTTTGTTGCAATTGGACCCCTTCGCTCACGAACTCGGTACTAAACAGGCGGTTCTCACTGTTGAAGCGCCCGCTTATGCTCCTTGTGGTGCAGGTCTAGGTTTCAAGGTGCGTGCATCGCTGGAGGTATTTGTTTTGTTGCAATTGGACCCCTTCGCTCACGAAGTCGGTACTAAAAAGGAGGTTCTAACTGTTGAAGCGCCCGTTTTCTCCTCGTGGTGAAGGTCTAGCTCCCATGGTGCGCGCCTCGCTGGACGTATTTGTTTTGTAGCAATTGGACACATTCGCTCACGATCTCTGTACTAAACAGGCGGTTCTCCCTGTTTAAGCGCCCGTTTATGCTCCTCGTGGTCCAGGTCTAGCTTTCATGGTGCGCGCATCGCTGGACGTATTTGTTTTATTGCAATTGGACCCCTTCGCTCACGAACTCGGTACTAAACAGGCGGTTCTCACTGTTGAAGCGCCCGTTTATGCTCCTCGCGGTGCAGGTCTAGCTTTCAAGGTGCGTGCATCGCTGGACGTATTTGTTTTGTTGCAATTGGACCCATTCGCTCACGATCTCGGTATTAAACAGGTGGCTCTCACTGTTGAAGCGCCCGTTTATGCTCCTCGCGGTGCAGGTCTAGCTTTCAAGGTGCGCGCCTCGCTGGACGTATTTGTTTTGTAGCAATTGGACCCATTCGCTCACGATCTCGGTACTAAACAGGCGGTTTTCCCTGTTGACGCGCCCGCTCCTCGTGGTGCAGGTCTAGCTCCCATGGTGCGCGCCTCGCTGGACGTATTTGTTTTGTAGCAATTGGACACATTCGCTCACGATCTCGGTACTAAACAGGCGGTTCTCCCTGTTTAAGCGCCAGTTTATGCTCCTCGTGTTTCAGGTCTAGCTTTCATGGTGCGCGCATCGCTGGACGTATTTGTTTTGTTGCAATTGGACCCCTTCGCTAACGAACTCGGTACTAAACAGGCGGTTCTCACTGTTGAAGCGCCCGTTTATGCTCCTCGTGGTGCAGGTCCAGCTTTCATGGTGCGTGCATCGCTGGACGTATTTCTTTTGTTGCAATTGGACCCATTCGCTCACAATCTCGGTACTAAACAGGCGGTTCTCCCTGTTGAAGCGCCCGTTTATGCTCCTCGTGGTGCAGGTCCAGCTTTCATGGTGCGCGCATCGCTGGACGTATTTCTTTTGTTGCAGTTGGACCCATTCGCTCACGATCTCGGTACTAAACAGGCGTTTCTCCCTGTTGAAGCGCCCGTTTATGCTACTCGTGGTGCAGGTCTAGCTTTCATGGTGTGCGCATCGCTGGACGTATTTGTTTTGTTGCAATTGGACCCCTTCACTCAAACTCCGTACTAAACAGGCGGTTCTCACTGTTGAAGCGCCCGCTTATGCTCCTTGTGGTGCAGGTCTAGGTTTCATGGCGCGCATTGCTGGACATATTTGTTTTGTTGCAATTGGACCCCTTCGCTCACGAAGTCGGTACTAAAAAGGAGGTTCTAACTGTTGAAGCGCCCGTTTTCTCCTCGTGGTGCAGGTCTAGCTCCCATGGTGCGCGCCTCGCTGGACGTATTTGTTTTGTTGCAATTGGACCCCTTCGCTCACGAACTCGGTACTAAACAGGCGGTTCTCACTGTTGAAGCGCCCGTTTATGCTCCTCGCGGTGCAGGTCTAGCTTTCGTGGTGCGCGCATCGCAGGACGTATTTGTTTTGTTGCAATTGGACCTTTTCACTCACAAACTCCGCACTAAACAGGCGGTTTTCACTGTTGAAGCGCCCGTTTATGCTCCTCGTGGTGCAGGTCCAGCTTTCATGGTGCGCGCATCGCTGGACGTATTTGTTTTGTTGCAATTGGACCCCTTCACTCACAAACTCGGTACTAAACAGGCGGTTCTCACTGTTGAAGCGCCCGTTTATGCTCCTCGCGGTGCAGGTCTAGCTTTCTTGGTGCGCGCATCGCAGGACGTATTTGTTTTGTTGCAATTGGACCTTTTCACTCACAAACTCCGCACTAAACAGGCGGTTCTCACTGTTGAAGCGCCCGCTTATGCTCCTCGTGGTGCAGGTCTAGCTTTCAAGGTGCGCGCATCGCTGGACGTATTTGTTTTGTTGCAATTGGACCCCTTCGCTCACGAAATCGGTACTAAACAGGCGGTTCTAACTGTTGAAGCGCCCGTTTATGCTACTCGCGGTGCAGGTCTAGCTTTCGTGGTGCGGCATCGCAGGACGTATTTGTTTTGTTGCAATTGGACCCCTTCACGCACAAACTCCGTACTAAACAGGCGGTTTTCCCTGTTGACGCGCCCGTTTTCTCCTCGTGGTGCAGGTCTGGCTCCCATGGTGCGCGCCTCGCTGGACGTATTTGTTTTGTTGCAATTGGACCCATTCGCTCACGATCTCGGTACTAAACAGGCGGTTCTCCCTGTTTAAGCGCCCGTTTATGCTCCTCGTGGTGCAGGTCCAGCTTTCATGGTGCGTGCATCGCTGGACGTATTTCTTTTGTTGCAATTGGACCCATTCGCTCACGAACTCGGTACTAAACAGGCGGTTCTCACTGTTGAAGCGCCCGTTTATGCTCCTCGTGGTGCAGGTCCAGCTTTCATGGTGCGTGCATCGCTGGACGTATTTCTTTTGTTGCAATTGGACCCATTCGCTCACGATCTCGGTACTAAACAGGAGGTTCTAACTGTTGAAGCGCCCGTTTTCTCCTCGTGGTGCAGGTCTAGATTTTATGGTGCGCGCATCGCTGGACGTATTTGTTTTGTTGGAATTGGACCAATTCGCTCACGATCTCGGTACTAAACAGGCGGTTTTCCCTGTTGACGCGCCCGCTCCTCGTGGTGCAGGTCTAGCTCCCATGGTGCGCGCCTCGCTGGACGTATTTGTTTTGTAGCAATTGGACACATTCGCTCACGATCTCGGTACTAAACAGGCGGTTCTCCCTGTTTAAGCGCCAGTTTATGCTCCTCGTGGTTCAGGTCTAGCTTTCATGGTGCGCGCATCGCTGGACGTATTTGTTTTGTTGCAATTGGACCCCTTCGCTCACGAACTCGGTACTAAACAGGCGGTTCTCACTGTTGAAGCGCCCGTTTATGCTCCTCGCGGTGCAGGTCTAGCTTTCGTGTTGCGCGCATCGCAGGACGTATTTGTTTTGTTGCAATTGGACCTTTTCACTCACAAACTCCGCACTAAACAGGCGGTTCTCACTGTTGAAGCGCCCGTTTATGCTCCTCGTGGTGCAGGTCCAGCTTTCATGGTGCGCGCATCGCTGGACGTATTTGTTTGATTGCAATTGGACCCCTTCGCTCACGAACTCGGTACTAAACAGGCGGTTCTCACTGTTGAAGCGCCCGTTTATGCTCCTCGCGGTGCAGGTCTAGCTTTCTTGGTGCGCGCATCGCAGGACGTATTTGTTTTGTTGCAGTTGGACCCCTTCACTAACAAACTCCGTACTAAACAGGCGGTTCTCACTGTTGAAGCGCCCGCTTATGCTCCTTGTGGTGCAGGTCTAGGTTTCATTGTGCGCGCATCGCTGGACGTATTTGTTTTGTTGCAATTGGACCCCTTCACTCACAAACTCCGTACTAAACAGGCGGTTCTCCCTGTTTAAGCGCCCGTTTATGCTCCTCGTGGTGCAGGTCTAGCTTTCAAGGTGCGCGCCTCGCTGGACGTATTTGTTTTGTAGCAATTGGACCCATTCGCTCACGATCTCGGTACTAAACAGGCGGCTCTCCCTGTTTAAGCGCCCGTTTATGCTCCTCGTGGTGCAGGTCTAGATTTCAAGGTGCGCGGATCGCTGGACGTATTTGTTTTGTTGCAATTGGACCCCTTCGCTAACGAACTCGGTACTAAACAGGCGGTTCTCACTGTTGAAGCGCCCGTTTATGCTCCTCGTGGTGCAGGTCCAGCTTTCATGGTGCGTGCATCGCTGGACGTATTTCTTTTGTTGCAATTGGACCCATTCGCTCACGATCTCGGTACTAAACAGGAGGTTCTAACTGTTGAAGCGCCCGTTTTCTCCTCTGGTGCAGGTCTAGATTTTATGGTGCGCGCATCGCTGGACGTATTTGTTTTGTTGGAATTGGACCAATTCGCTCACGATCTCGGTACTAAACAGGCGGTTTTCCCTGTTGACGCGCCCGCTCCTCGTGGTGCAGGTCTAGCTCCCATGGTGCGCGCCTCGCTGGACGTATTTGTTTT
The DNA here is from genome assembly GCF_052857255.1 of Amblyomma americanum. Classification (NCBI taxonomy): domain Eukaryota; kingdom Metazoa; phylum Arthropoda; class Arachnida; order Ixodida; family Ixodidae; genus Amblyomma; species Amblyomma americanum. The sequence goes on along the minus strand of NW_027526511.1, from coordinate 152,799 downwards.
GTAGCAATTGGACACATTCGCTCACGATCTCGGTACTAAACAGGCGGTTCTCCCTGTTTAAGCGCCAGTTTATGCTCCTCGTGGTTCAGGTCTAGCTTTCATGGTGCGCGCATCGCTGGACGTATTTGTTTTGTTGCAATTGGACCCCTTCGCTAACGAACTCGGTACTAAACAGGCGGTTCTCACTGTTGAAGCGCCCGTTTATGCTCCTCGTGGTGCAGGTCCAGCTTTCATGGTGCGTGCATCGCTGGACGTATTTCTTTTGTTGCAATTGGACCCATTCGCTCACAATCTCGGTACTAAACAGGCGGTTCTCCCTGTTGAAGCGCCCGTTTATGCTCCTCGTGGTGCAGGTCCAGCTTTCATGGTGCGCGCATCGCTGGATGTATTTCTTTTGTTGCAGTTGGACCCATTCGCTCACGATCTCGGTACTAAACAGGCGTTTCTCCCTGTTGAAGCGCCCGTTTATGCTACTCGTGGTGCAGGTCTAGCTTTTATGGTGTGCGCATCGCTGGACGTATTTGTTTTGTTGCAATTGGACCCCTTCACTCAAACTCCGTACTAAACAGGCGGTTCTCACTGTTGAAGCGCCCGCTTATGCTCCTTGTGGTGCAGGTCTAGGTTTCATGGCGCGCATTGCTGGACATATTTGTTTTGTTGCAATTGGACCCCTTCGCTCACGAAGTCGGTACTAAAAAGGAGGTTCTAACTGTTGAAGCGCCCGTTTTCTCCTCGTGGTGCAGGTCTAGCTCCCATGGTGCGCGCCTCGCTGGACGTATTTGTTTTGTTGCAATTGGACCCCTTCGCTCACGAACTCGGTACTAAACAGGCGGTTCTCACTGTTGAAGCGCCCGTTTATGCTCCTCGCGGTGCAGGTCTAGCTTTCGTGGTGCGCGCATCGCAGGACGTATTTGTTTTGTTGCAATTGGACCTTTTCACTCACAAACTCCGCACTAAACAGGCGGTTTTCACTGTTGAAGCGCCCGTTTATGCTCCTCGTGGTGCAGGTCCAGCTTTCATGGTGCGCGCATCGCTGGACGTATTTGTTTTGTTGCAATTGGACCCCTTCACTCACAAACTCGGTACTAAACAGGCGGTTCTCACTGTTGAAGCGCCCGTTTATGCTCCTCGCGGTGCAGGTCTAGCTTTCTTGGTGCGCGCATCGCAGGACGTATTTGTTTTGTTGCAATTGGACCTTTTCACTCACAAACTCCGCATTAAACAGGCGGTTCTCACTGTTGAAGCGCCCGCTTATGCTCCTCGTGGTGCAGGTCTAGCTTTCATGGTGCGCGCATCGCTGGACGTATTTGTTTTGTTGCAATTGGACCCCTTCGCTCACGAACTCGGTACTAAACAGGCCGTTCTCACTGTTGAAGTGCCCGTTTATGCTCCTCGCGGTGCAGGTCTAGCTTTCGTGGTGCGCGCATCGCAGGACGTATTTGTTTTGTTGCAATTGGACCCCTTCGCTAACGAACTCGGTACTAAACAGGCGGTTCTCACTGTTGAAGCGCCCGTTTATGCTCCTCGTGGTGCAGGTCCAGCTTTCATGGTGCGTGCATCGCTGGACGTATTTCTTTTGTTGCAATTGGACCCATTCGCTCACGATCTCGGTACTAAACAGGAGGTTCTAACTGTTGAAGCGCCCGTTTTCTCCTCGTGGTGCAGGTCTAGATTTTATGGTGCGCGCATCGCTGGACGTATTTGTTTTGTTGGAATTGGACCAATTCGCTCACGATCTCGGTACTAAACAGGCGGTTTTCCTTGATGACGCGCCCGCTCCTCGTGGTGCAGGTCTAGCTCCCATGGTGCGCGCCTCGCTGGACGTATTTGTTTTGTAGCAATTGGACACATTCGCTCACGATCTCGGTACTAAACAGGCGGTTCTCCCTGTTTAAGCGCCAGTTTATGCTCCTCGTGGTTCAGGTCTAGCTTTCATGGTGCGCGCATCGCTGGACGTATTTGTTTTGTTGCAATTGGACCCCTTCGCTCACGAACTCGGTACTAAACAGGCGGTTCTCACTGTTGAAGCGCCCGTTTATGCTCCTCGCGGTGCAGGTCTAGCTTTCGTGGTGCGCGCATCGCAGGACGTATTTGTTTTGTTGCAATTGGACCTTTTCACTCACAAACTCCGCACTAAACAGGCGGTTCTCACTGTTGAAGCGCCCGTTTATGCTCCTCGTGGTGCAGGTCCAGCTTTCATGGTGCGCGCATCGCTGGACGTATTTGTTTGAATGCAATTGGACCCCTTCGCTCACGAACTCGGTACTAAACAGGCGGTTCTCACTGTTGAAGCGCCCGTTTATGCTCCTCGCGGTGCAGGTCTAGCTTTCTTGGTGCGCGCATCGCAGGACGTATTTGTTTTGTTGCAGTTGGACCCCTTCACTAACAAACTCCGTACTAAACAGGCGGTTCTCACTGTTGAAGCGCCCGCTTATGCTCCTTGTGGTGCAGGTCTAGGTTTCATTGTGCGCGCATCGCTGGACGTATTTGTTTTGTTGCAATTGGACCCCTTCACTCACAAACTCCGTACTAAACAGGCGGTTCTAACTGTTGAAGCGCCCGTTTATGCTCCTCGCGGTGCAGGTCTAGCTTTCAAGGTGCGCGCATCGCTGGACGTATTTGTTTTGTTGCAATTGGACCCCTTCGCTCACGAAATCGGTACTAAACAGGCGGTTCTAACTGTTGAAGCGCCCGTTTATGCTCCTCGCGGTGCAGGTCTAGCTTTCGTGGTGCGCGCATCGCAGGACGTATTTGTTTTGTTGCAATTGGACCCCTTCACTCACAAACTCCGTACTAAACAGGCGGTTTTCCCTGTTGACGCGCCCGTTTTCTCCTCGTGGTGCAGGTCTAGCTCCCTTGGTGCGCGCCTCGCTGGACGTATTTGTTTTGTAGCAATTGGACACATTCGCTCACGATCTCGGTGCTAAACAGGCGGTTCTCCCTGTTTAAGCGCCCGCTTATGCTCCTTGTGGTGCAGGTCTAGGTTTCATGGTGCGCGCATCGCTGGACGTATTTGTTTTGTTGCAATTGGACCCATTCGCTCACGATCTCGGTACTAAACAGGCGGTTCTCCCTGTTTAAGCGCCCGTTTATGCTCCTCGTGGTGCAGGTCTAGCTTTCATGGTGCGCGCATCGCTGGACGTATTTGTTTTGTTGCAATTGGACCCCTTCGCTCACGAACTCGGTACTAAACAGGCGGTTCTCACTGTTGAAGCGCCCGCTTATGCTCCTTGTGGTGCAGGTCTAGGTTTCATGGTGCGCGCATTGCTGGACATATTTGTTTTGTTGCAATTGGACCCCTTCGCTCACGAAGTCGGTACTAAAAAGGAGGTTCTAACTGTTGAAGCGCCCGTTTTCTCCTCGTGGTGAAGGTCTAGCTCCCATGGTGCGCGCCTCGCTGGACGTATTTGTTTTGTAGCAATTGGACACATTCGCTCACGATCTCTGTACTAAACAGGCGGTTCTCCCTGTTTAAGCGCCCGTTTATGCTCCTCGTGGTCCAGGTCTAGCTTTCATGGTGCGCGCATCGCTGGACGTATTTGTTTTGTTGCAATTGGACCCCTTCGCTCACGAACTCGGTACTAAACAGGCGGTTCTCACTGTTGAAGCGCCCGTTTATGCTCCTAGCGGTGCAGGTCTAGCTTTCGTGGTGCGCGCATCGCAGGACGTATTTGTTTTGTTGCAATTGGACCTTTTCACTCACAAACTCCGCACTAAACAGGCGGTTTTCACTGTTGAAGCGCCCGTTTATGCTCCTCGTGGTGCAGGTCCAGCTTTCATGGTGCGCGCATCGCTGGACGTATTTGTTTTGTTGCAATTGGACCCCTTCACTCACAAACTCGGTACTAAACAGGCGGTTCTCACTGTTGAAGCGCCCGTTTATGCTCCTCGCGGTGCAGGTCTAGCTTCCTTGGTGCGCGCATCGCAGGACGTATTTGTTTTGTTGCAGTTGGACCCCTTCACTCACAAACTCCGTACTAAACAGGCGGTTCTCACTGTTGAAGCGCCCGCTTATGCTCCTTGTGGTGCAGGTCTAGGTTTCATGGTGCGCGCATCGCTGGACGTATTTGTTTTGTTGCAATTGGACCCCTTCACTCACAAACTCGGTACTAAACAGGCGGTTCTCACTGTTGAAGCGCCTGTTTATGCTCCTCGCGGTGCAGGTCTAGCTTTCAAGGTGCGCGCCTCGCTGGACGTATTTGTTTTGTAGCAATTGGACCCATTCGCTCACGATCTCGGTACTAAACAGGCGGTTCTCCCTGTTTAAGCGCCTGTTTATGCTCCTCGTGGTGCAGGTCTAGCTTTCAAGGTGCGCGCATCGCTGGACGTATTTGTTTTGTTGCAATTGGACCCCTTCGCTCACGAAATCGGTACTAAGCAGGCGGTTCTCCCTGTTTAAGCGCCCGTTTATGCTCCTCGTGGTGCAGGTCTAGCTTTCAAGGTGCGCGCATCGCTGGACGTATTTGTTTTGTTGCAATTGGACCCCTTCGCTCACGAAATCGGTACTAAACAGGCGGTTCTAACTGTTGAAGCGCCCGTTTATGCTCCTCGCGGTGCAGGTCTAGCTTTCGTGGTGCGCGCATCGCAGGACGTATTTGTTTTGTTGCAATTGGACCCCTTCACTCACAAACTCCGTACTAAACAGGCGGTTTTCCCTGTTGACGCGCCCGTTTTCTCCTCGTGGTGCAGGTCTAGCTCCCTTGGTGCGCGCCTCGCTGGACGTATTTGTTTTGTAGCAATTGGACACATTCGCTCACGATCTCGGTGCTAAACAGGCGGTTCTCCCTGTTTAAGCGCCCGCTTATGCTCCTTGTGGTGCAGGTCTAGGTTTCATGGTGCGCGCATCGCTGGACGTATTTGTTTTGTTGCAATTGGACCCATTCGCTCACGATCTCGGTACTAAACAGGCGGTTCTCCCTGTTTAAGCGCCCGTTTATGCTCCTCGTGGTGCAGGTCTAGCTTTCATGGTGCGCGCATCGCTGGACGTATTTGTTTTGTTGCAATTGGACCCCTTCGCTCACGAACTCGGTACTAAACAGGCGGTTCTCACTGTTGAAGCGCCCGCTTATGCTCCTTGTGGTGCAGGTCTAGGTTTCATGGTGCGCGCATTGCTGGACATATTTGTTTTGTTGCAATTGGACCCCTTCGCTCACGAAGTCGGTACTAAAAAGGAGGTTCTAACTGTTGAAGCGCCCGTTTTCTCCTCGTGGTGAAGGTCTAGCTCCCATGGTGCGCGCCTCGCTGGACGTATTTGTTTTGTAGCAATTGGACACATTCGCTCACGATCTCTGTACTAAACAGGCGGTTCTCCCTGTTTAAGCGCCCGTTTATGCTCCTCGTGGTCCAGGTCTAGCTTTCATGGCGCGCGCATCGCTGGACGTATTTGTTTTGTTGCAATTGGACCCCTTCGCTCACGAACTCGGTACTAAACAGGCGGTTCTCACTGTTGAAGCGCCCGTTTATGCTCCTCGCGGTGCAGGTCTAGCTTTCGTGGTGCGCTCATCGCAGGACGTATTTGTTTTGTTGCAATTGGACCTTTTCACTCACAAACTCCGCACTAAACAGGCGGTTTTCACTGTTGAAGCGCCCGTTTATGCTCCTCGTGGTGCAGGTCCAGCTTTCATGGTGCGCGCATCGCTGGACGTATTTGTTTTGTTGCAATTGGACCCCTTCGCTCACGAACTCGGTACTAAACAGGCGGTTCTCACTGTTGAAGCGCCCGTTTATGCTCCTCGCGGTGCAGGTCTAGCTTTCGTGGTGCGCTCATCGCAGGACGTATTTGTTTTGTTGCAATTGGACCTTTTCACTCACAAACTCCGCACTAAACAGGCGGTTTTCACTGTTGAAGCGCCCGTTTATGCTCCTCGCGGTGCAGGTCTAGCTTCCTTGGTGCGCGCATCGCAGGACGTATTTGTTTTGTTGCAGTTGGACCCCTTCACTCACAAACTCCGTACTAAACAGGCGGTTCTCACTGTTGAAGCGCCCGCTTATGCTCCTTGTGGTGCAGGTCTAGGTTTCATGGTGCGCGCATCGCTGGACGTATTTGTTTTGTTGCAATTGGACCCCTTCACTCACAAACTCGGTACTAAACAGGCGGTTCTCACTGTTGAAGCGCCCGTTTATGCTCCTCGCGGTGCAGGTCTAGCTTTCAAGGTGCGCGCCTCGCTGGACGTATTTGTTTTGTAGCAATTGGACCCATTCGCTCACGATCTCGGTACTAAACAGGCGGTTCTCCCTGTTTAAGCGCCTGTTTATGCTCCTCGTGGTGCAGGTCTAGCTTTCAAGGTGCGCGCATCGCAGGACGTATTTGTTTTGTTGCAATTGGACCCCTTCACTCACAAACTCCGTACTAAACAGCGGTTTTCCCTGTTGACGCGCCCGTTTTCTCCTCGTGGTGCAGGTCTGGCTCCCATGGTGCGCGCCTCGCTGGACGTATTTGTTTTGTAGCAATTGGACACATTCGCTCACGATCTCGGTACTAAACAGGCGGTTCTCCCTGTTTAAGCGCCCGCTTATGCTCCTTGTGGTGCAGGTCTAGGTTTCATGGTGCGCGCATCGCTGGACGTATTTGTTTTGTTGCAATTGGACCCATTCGCTCACGATCTCGGTACTAAACAGGCGGTTCTCTCTGTTTAAGCGCCGTTTATGCTCCTCGTGGTGCAGGTCTAGCTTTCATGGCGCGCGCATCGCTGGACGTATTTGTTTTGTTGCAATTGGACCCCTTCGCTCACGAACTCGGTACTAAACAGGCCGTTCTCACTGTTGAAGCGCCCGTTTATGCTCCTCGCGGTGCAGGTCTAGCTTTCGTGGTGCGCGCATCGCAGGACGTATTTGTTTTGTTGCAATTGGACCCCTTCACTCACAAACTCCGCACTAAACAGGTGGTTCTCACTGTTGAAGCGCCCGTTTATGCTCCTCGTGGTGCAGGTCCAGCTTTCGTGGTGCGCGCATCGCAGGACGTATTTGTTTTGTTGCAATTGGACCCATTCGCTCACGATCTCGGTACTAAACAGGCGGCTCTCACAGTTGAAGCGCCCGTTTATGCTCCTCGCGGTGCAGGTCTAGCTTTCAAGGTGCGCGCATCGCTGGACGTATTTGTTTTGTTGCAATTGGACCCATTCGCTCACGATCTCGGTACCTAACAGGTGGCTCTCACTGTTGAAGCGCCCGTTTATGCTCCTCGCGGTGCAGGTCTAGCTTTCGTGGTGCGCGCATCGCAGGACGTATTTGTTTTGTTGCAATTGGACCCCTTCACTCACAAACTCCGCACTAAACAGGCGGCTCTCCCTGTTTAAGCGCCCGTTTATGCTCCTCGTGGTGCAGGTCTAGCTTTCAAGGTGCGCGGATCGCTGGACGTATTTGTTTTGTTGCAATTGGACCCCTTCGCTAACGAACTCGGTACTAAACAGGCGGTTCTAACTGTTGAAGCGCCCGTTTTCTCCTCGTGGTGCAGGTCTAGATTTTATGGTGCGCGCATCGCTGGACGTATTTGTTTTGTTGGAATTGGACCAATTCGCTCACGATCTCGGTACTAAACAGGCGGTTTTCTATGTTGACGCGCCCGTTTTCTCCTCGTGGTGCAGGTCTAGCTCCCATGGTGCGCGCCTCGCTGGACGTATTTGTTTTGTAGCAATTGGACACATTCGCTCACGATCTCGGTACTAAACAGGCGGTTCTCCCTGTTTAAGCGCCCGTTTATGCTCCTCGTGGTGCAGGTCTAGCTTTCATGGTGCGCGCATCGCTGGACGTATTTGTTTTGTTGCAATTGGACCCCTTCGCTCACGAACTCGGTACTAAACAGGCGGTTCTCACTGTTGAAGCGCCCGTTTATGCTCCTCGCGGTGCAGGTCTAGCTTTCGTGGTGCGCGCATCGCAGGACGTATTTGTTTTGTTGCAATTGGACCTTTTTCACTCACAAACTCCGCACTAAACAGGCGGTTCTCACTGTTGAAGCGCCCGTTTATGCTCCTCGTGGTGCAGGTCCAGCTTTCATGGTGCGCGCATCGCTGGACGTATTTGTTTGATTGCAATTGGACCCCTTCGCTCACGAACTCGGTACTAAACAGGCGGTTCTCACTGTTGAAGCGCCCGTTTATGCTCCTCGCGGTGCAGGTCTAGCTTTCTTGGTGCGCGCATCGCAGGACGTATTTGTTTTGTTGCAGTTGGACCCCTTCACTCACAAACTCCGTACTAAACAGGCGGTTCTCACTGTTGAAGCGCCCGCTTATGCTACTTGTGGTGCAGGTCTAGGTTTCATTGTGCGCGCATCGCTGGACGTATTTGTTTTGTTGCAATTGGACCCCTTCACTCACAAACTCGGTACTAAACAGGCGGTTTTCCCTGTTGATGCGCCCGTTTTCTCCTCGTGGTGCAGGTCTAGCTCCCTTGGTGCACGCCTCGCTGGACGTATTTGTTTTGTAGCAATTGGACACATTCGCTCACGATCTCGGTACTAAACAGGCGGTTCTCCCTGTTTAAGCGCCCGTTTATGCTCCTCGTGGTGCAGGTCTAGCTTTCGTGGTGCGCGCATCGCAGGACGTATTTGTTTTGTTGCAATTGGACCCCTTGACTCACAAACTCCGCACTAAACAGGTGGTTCTCACTGTTGAAGCGCCCGTTTATGCTCCTCGTGGTGCAGGTCCAGCTTTCGTGGTGCGCGCATCGCAGGACGTATTTGTTTTGTTGCAATTGGACCCCTTCACTCACAAACTCCGTACTAAACAGGCGGTTCTCACTGTTGAAGCGCCCGTTTATGCTCCTCGTGGTGCAGGTCCAGCTTTCCTGGTGCGCGCATCGCTGGACGTATTTGTTTTGTTGCAATTGGACCCCTTCACTCACAAACTCGGTAATAAACAGGCGGTTCTCACTGTTGAAGCGCCCGTTTATGCTCCTCGCGGTGCAGGTCTAGCTTTCAAGGTGCGCGCATCGCTGGACGTATTTTTTTTGTTGCAATTGGACCCCTTCGCTCACGAACTCGGTACTAAACAGGCGGTTTTCCCTGTTGACGCGCCCGTTTTCTCCTCGTGGTGCAGGTCTCGCTCCCATGGTGCGCACCTCGCTGGACGTATTTGTTTTGTAGCAATTGGACCCATTCGCTCACGATCTCGGTACTAAACAGGCGGTTCTTCCTGTTTAAGCGCCCGTTTATGTTCCTCGTGGTGCAGGTCTAGCTTTCATGGTGCGCGCATCGCTGGACGTATTTGTTTTGTTGCAATTGGACTCCTTCGCTCACGAACCCGGTACTAAACAGGCGGTTCTCACTGTTGAAGCGCCCGTTTATGCTCCTCAGGGTGCAGGTCTGACTTTCATGGTACGCGCATCGCTGGACGTAATTCTTTAGTTGCAATTGGACCCCTTCGCTCAGAAAGTCGGTACTAAACAGGCGGTTCTCCCTGTTGACGCGCCCGTTTTCTCCTCGTGGTGCAGGTCTAGCTTTCATGGTTCGCGCATCGCTGGACGTATTTGTTTTGTTGCAATTGGACCCCTTCTCTCACAAACTCGGTACTAAATCGGCGGTTCTCACTGTTGAAGTGCCCGTTTATGCTCCTCGTGGTGCAGGTTTAGCTTTGTGGTGCGCGCATCGCTGGACGTATTTGTTTTGCTACAATTGGACCCATTCGCTGACGAACTCGGTACTAAACAGACGGTTTTCACTGTTGAAGCGCCCGTTTATGCTTCTCATGGTGCAGGTCTAGCTTTCATGGTGCCCGCATCGGTGGACGTATTTGTTTTGTTGCAATTAGACCCCTTTGCTCACGAACTCGATACTAAATAGGCGGTTCTCACTGTTGGAGCGCCCGTTTATGCTCCTCGTTGTGCAGGTCTAGCTTTCATGGTGCGCGCATCGCTGGACGTATTTGTTTTGTTGCAATTGGACCCATTCGCTCACTAACTCATTACTAAACAGACGGTCCTCAATGTTGAAGCGCCCGTTTATGCTTCTCGTGGTGCAGGTCTAGCTTTCATGGTGCGCGCATCGCTGGACGTATTTCTTTTGTTGCAATTGGACGCCTTCGCTCACGAACTCGGTACTAAACAGGCGGTTCTCGCTGTTGAAGCGCCCGTTTATGCTCCTCGTGATGCAGGTCTAGCTTTCATGGTGCGCGCATCGCTGGACGTATTTTTTTTGTTGCAATTGGACGCCATCGCTCACGAACTCGGTACTAAACAGGCGGTTCTCACTGTTGAAGTGGCCGTTTATGCTCCTCGTGGTGCAGGTTTAGCTCTGTGGTGCGCGTATCGCTGGACGTATTTGTTTTGTTGCAATTGGACCCCTTCGCTGACGAACTCGGTACTAAACAGACGGTTTTCACTGTTGAAGCGCCCGTTTATGCTTCTCATGGTGCAGGTCTAGCTTTCGTGGTGCCCGCATCGCTGGACTTTTTGTTTTGTTGCAATTAGACCCCTTTGCTCACGAACTCGATACTAAACAGGCGGTTCTCACTGCTGAAGCGCCCGTTTATGCTCCTCGTAGTGCAGGTCTAGCTTTCATGGTGCGCGCATCGCTGGACGTATTTGTTTTGCTGAAATTGGACCCATTCGCTCACGAACTCCGTACTAAACAGACGGTTCTCACTGTTGATGCGTCCGTTTATGCCCCTCGTAGTGCAGGTCTAGTTTTCGTGGTGCGCGCATCGCTGGATGTATTTGTTTTGTTGCAGTTGGACCCCTTCGCTCACGAACTCATTACTAAACAGGCGGTTCTCACTGTTGAAGCGTCCGTTTAAACTTCTCGTGGTGCAGGTCTAGCTTTCATGGTTCGCGCATCGCTGGACGTATTTGTTTTGTTGCAATTGGACCCATTCGCTCACGAACTCATTACTAAACAGGCGGTTCTCACTGTTGAAGCGCCCGTTTATACTTCTCGTGGTGCAGGTCTAGCTTTCATGGTGCGCGCATCGCTGGACGTATTTGTTTTGTTGCAGTTGGACCCCTTCGCTCACGAACTCATTACTAAACAGGCGGTCCTCACTGTTGAAGCGCCCGTTTATGCTTCTCGTGGTGCAGGTCTAGCTTTCATGGTGCGCGCATCGCTGGACGTATTTGTTTTGTTGCAAATGGACCCATTCGCTCACGAACTCATTACTAAACAGGCGGTTCTCACTGTTGAAGCGCCCGTTTATACTTCTCGTGGTGCAGGTCTAGCTTTCATGGTGCGCGCATCGCTGGAAGTATTTGTTTTGTTGCAATTGGACCCATTCGCTCACGAACTCATTACTAAACAGGCGGTCCTCACTGTTGAAGCGCCCGTTTATGCTTCTCGCGGTGCAGGTCTAGCTTTCATGGTGCGCGCATCGCTGGACGTATTTCTTTTGTTGCAATTGGACGCCTTCGCTCACGAACCCGGTACTAAACAGGCGGTTCTCACTGTTGAAGCGCCCGTTTATGCTCCTCAGGGTGCAGGTCTGGCTTTCATGGTACGCGCATCGCTGGAGGTAATTCTTTTGTTGCAATTGGACCCCTTCGCTCACAAACTCGGTACTAAACAGGCGGTTCTCCCTGTTGACGCGCCCGTTTTCTCCTCGTGGTGCAGGTCTAGCTTTCATGGTGCGCGCATCGCTGGACGTATTTCTTTTGTTCCAATTGGACCCATTCGCTCACGATCTCGGTACTAAACAGGCGGTTCTCGCTGTTGAAGCGCTCGTTTATGCTCCTCGTGATGCAGGTTTAGATTTCGTGGTGCGCGCATCGCCGGACGTATTTGTTTTGTTGCAATTGGACCCCTTCGCTCACGAACTCGGTACTAAACCGGCGGTTCTCACTGTTGAAGCGCCCGTTTATGCTCCTCGTGGTGCAGGTATAGGTGTTATGGTTCGCGCATCGCTAGACGTATTTGTTTTGTTGCAATTGGAACCCTTCTCTCACAAACTCGGTACTAAATCGGCGGTTCTCACTGGTGAAGTGCCCGTTTATGCTCCTCGTGGTGCAGGTTTAGCTTTGTGGTGCGCTCATCGCTGGACGTATTTGTTTTGTTGCAATTGGACCCCTTCGCTGACGAACTCGGTACTAAACAGGCGGTTCTCACTGTTGAAGCGCCCGTTTATGCTCCTCGTGGTGCAGGTCTAGGTTTTATGGTTCGCGCATCGCTGGACGTATTTGATTTGTTGCAATTGGACCCCTTCTCTCACAAACTCGGTACTAAATCGGCGGTGTTCACTGTTGAAGCGCCCGTTTATGCTTCTCATGGTGCAGGTCTAGCTTTCGTGGTGCGCGGATCGCTGGACATATTTGTTTTGTTGAAATTAGACCCATTCGCTCACGAACTCCGTACTAAACAGACGGTTCTCACTGTTGAAGCGTCCGTTTATGCTTCTCGTAGTGCAGGTCTAGTTTTCGTGGTGCGCGCATCGCTGGACGTATTTGTTTTGTTGCAATTGGACCCATTCGCTCACTAACTCATTACTAAACAGGCGGTCCTCACTGTTGAAGCGCCCGTTTATGCTTCTCGTGGTGCAACTCTAGCTTTCATGGTGCGCGCAACGCTGGACGTATTTCTTTTGTTGCAATTGGACGCCTTCGCTCACGAACTCGGTACTAAACAGGCGGTTCTCGCTGTTGAAGCGCCCGTTTATGCTCCTCGTGATGCAGGTCTAGCTTTCATGGTGCGCGCATCGCTGGACGTATTTCTTTTGTTGCAATTGGACGCCTTCGCTCAAGAACTTGGTACTAAACAGGCGGTTTTCACTGTTGAAGCGCCCGCTTATGCTTCTCGTGGTGCAGGTCTAGCTTTCATGGTTTGCGCATCGCTGGACGTATTTGTTTTGTTGCAATTGGACCCCTTCTCTCACAAACTCGGTACTAAATCGGCGGTTCTCACTGTTGAAGCGCCCGTTTATGCTCCTCGTGGTGCAGATCTAGCTTTCTTGATGCGCGCATCGCTGGACGTATTTCTTTTGTTGCAATTGGACCCATTCGCTCACGATCTCGGTACTAAACAGGCGGTTCTCGCTGTTGAAGCGCTCGTTTATGCTCCTCGTGGTGCAGGTTTAGCTTTCGTGGTGCGCGCATCGCTGGACGTATTTGTTTTGTTGAAATTAGACCGATCCGCTGACTAACTCATTACTAAACAGGCGGTCCTCACTGTTGAAGCGCCCGTTTATGCTGCTCGTGGTGCAGGTCTAGCTTTCATGGTGCGCGCATCGCTGGACGTATTTCTTTTGTTGCAATTGGACGCCTTCGCTCACGAACTCGGTACTAAACAGGCGGTTCTCGCTGTTGAAGCGCCCGTTTATGCTCCTCGTGATGCAGGTCTAGCTTTCATGGTGCGGGCATCGCTGGACGTATTTGTTTTGTTGCAATTCGACCCCTTCTCTCACAAACTCGGTACTAAATCGGCGGTTCTCACTGTTGAAGTGCCCGTTTGTGCTCCTCGTGGTGCAGGTTTAGCTTTGTGGTGCGCGCATCGGTGGACGTATTTGTTTTGTTGCAATTGGACCCCTTGGCTGACGAACTCGGTACTAAACAGAGGGTTTTCACTGTTGAAGCGCCCGTTTATGCTTCTCATGGTGCAGGTCTAGCTTTCTTGGTGCGCGCATCGCTGGACGTATTTGTTTTGTTGCAATTGGACCCATTCGCTCACGAACTCGGTACTAAACAGGCGGTTCTCACTGTTGGAGCGCCCGTTTATGCTCCTCGTTGTGCAGGTCTAGCTTTCGTGGTGCGCGCATCGCTGGACGTATTTGTTTTGTTGAAATTAGACCGATCCGCTGACTAACTCATTACTAAACAGGCGGTCCTCACTGTTGAAGCGCCCGTTTATGCTGCTCGTGGTGCAGGTCTAGCTTTCATGGTGCGCGCATCGCTGGACGTATTTCTTTTGTTGCAATTGGACGCCTTCGCTCACGAACTCGGTACTAAACAGGCGGTTCTCGCTGTTGAAGCGCCCGTTTATGCTCCTCGTGATGCAGGTCTAGCTTTCATGGTGCGGGCATCGCTGGACCAAATTCTTCTGTTGCAATTGGGCCCCTTCGCTCACGAGCTCGGTACTAAACCGGCGGTTCTCACTGTTGAGGCGCCCGTTTATGCTCCTCGTGGTGCAGGTCTAGCTTTTATGGTGCGCTCATCGCTGGACGTATTTGTTTTGTTGCAATTGGACCCCTTCGCTCAAGAACTTGGTACTAAACAGGCGGTTTTCACTGTTGAAGCGCCCGTTTATGCTTCTCGTGGTGCAGGTCTAGCTTTCATGGTTCGCGCATCGCTGGACGTATTTGTTTTGTTGCAATTGGACCCCTTCTCTCACAAACTCGGTACTAAATTGGCGGTTCTCACTGTTGAAGCGCCCGTTTATGCTCCTCGTGGTGCAGGTCTAGCTTTCATGGTGCGCGCATCGCTGGTCGTATTTGTTTTGTTGCAATTGGACCCATTCGCTCATGAACTCAGTACTAAACAGGCGGTTCTCGCTGATGAAGCGCCCGTTTATGCTCCTCGTGGTGCAGGTTTAGCTTTGTGGTGCGCGCATCGCTGGTCGTATTTGTTTTTTGCAATTGGACCCCTTCGCTGACGAACTCGGTACTAAACAGAAGGCTTTCACTGTTGAAGCGCCCGTTTATGCTTCTCATGGTGCAGGTGTAGCTTTCATGGTGCCCGCATCGCTGGACGTATTTGTTTTGTTGCAATTGGACCCATTCGCTCACGAACTCGGTACTAAACCGGCGGTTCTCACACTTGAAGCGCCCGTTTATGCTCCTCGTAGTGCAGATCTAGCTTTCATGGTGCGCGCATCGCTGGACGTAATTATTTTGTTCCAATTGGACTCATTCGCTCAATAACTCATTACTAAACAGTCGGTTCTCACTGTTGAAGCGCCCGTTTATGCTCCTCGTGATGCATGTCTAGCTTTCTTGGTGCGCGCATCGCAAGACTTATTTGTTTTGCTGCAGTTGCACCCATTCGCTCACGAACTCTGTACTAAACAGGCGGTTCTCACTGTTGAAGGGCCCTTTTATGCTCCTCGTAGTGCAGGTCTAGCTTTCATGGTGCGCGCATCGCTGGACGTATTTGGTTCTTTGCAATTGGACCCAGTTGCTCACGACGTCGGTACTAAACAGGCGGTTCTCACTGTCGAAGCGCCTGCTTATGCTCCTCGTGTTGCAGGTCTAGCTTTCGTGGTGCGCGCATCGCTTGACGTATTTGTTTTGTTGCAATTGGACCCCTTCGCTAACAAACTCGGTACTAAACCGGCGGTTTTCACTGTTGAAGCGCCCGTTTATGCTCCTCGTGGTGCAGGTCTAGCTTTCATGGTGCGCGCATCGCTGGATGTATTTGTTTTGTTGCACTTGGACCCCTTCGCTCACGAACTCGGCACTAAACAGGCGGTTCTCGCTGTTGAAGCGCCCGTTTATGCTCCTCGTGATGCAGGTCTAGCTTTCATGGTGCGCGCATCGCTGGACGTATTTCTTTTGTTGCAATTGGACGCCTTCGCTCACGAACTCGGTACTAAACAGGCGGTTCTCGCTGTTGAAGCGCCCGTTTATGCTCCTCATGGTGCAGGTCTAGCTTTCATGGTGCGGACATCGCTGGACCAAATTCTTCTGTTGCAATTGGACCCCTTCGCTCACGAGCTCGGTACTAAACCGGCGGTTCTCACTGTTGAAGCGCCCGTTTATGCTCCTGTGGTGCAGGTCTAGCTTTTATGGTGCGAGCATCGCTGGACGTATTTGTTTTGTTGCAATTGGACCCCTTCGCTCACGAACTTGGTACTAAACAGGTGGTTTTCACTGTTGAAGCGCCCGTTTATGCTTCTCGTGGTGCAGGTCTAGCTTTCATGGTTCGCGCATCGCTGGAAGTATTTGTTTTGTTGCAATTGGACCCCTTCGCTCACAAACTCGGTACTAAATCGGCGGTGTTCACAGTTGAAGCGCCCGTTTATGCTTCTCATGGTGCAGGTCTAGCTTTCGTGGTGCGCGCATCGCTGGACGTATTTGTTTTGTTGAAATTAGACCGATTCGCTTAAGACCTCGGTGCTAAACAGGCGGTTCTCACTGCTGAAGCGCCCGTTTATGCTCCTCGTAGTCCAGGTCTAGCTTTCATGGTGCGCGCATCGCTGGACGTATTTGTTTTGCTGAAATTGGACCCATTCGCTCACTAACTCATTACTAAACAGACGGTTCTCACTGTTGAAGCGTCCGTTTATGCTTCTCGTAGTGCAGGTCTAGTTTTCGTGGTGCGCGCATCGCTGGACGTATTTGTTTTGTTGCAATTGGACCCATTCGCTCACTAACTCATTACTAAACAGGCGGTCCTCACTGTTGAAGCGCCCGTTTATGCTCCTCGTGGTGCAAGTCTAGCTTTCATGGTGCGCGCAACGCTGGACGTATTTCTTTTGTTGCAATTGGACGCCTTCGCTCACGAACTCGGTACTAAACAGGCGGTTCTCGCTGTTGAAGCGCCCGTTTATGCTCCTCGTGATGCAGGTCTAGCTTTCATGGTGCGCGCATCGCTGGACGTATTTCTTTTGTTGCAATTGGACGCCTTCGCTCACGAACTCGGTACTTAACAGGCGGTTCTCGCTGTTGAAGCGCCCGTTTATGCTCCTCATGGTGCAGGTCTAGCTTTCATGGTGCGGGCATCGCTGGACCAAATTCTTCTGTTGCAATTGGACCCCTTCGCTCACCAGCTCGGTACTAAACTGGCGGTTCTCACTGTTGAGGCTCCCGTTTATGCTCCTCGTGGTGCAGGTCTAGCTTTTATAGTGCGCGCATCGCTGGACGTATTTGTTTTGTTGCAATTGGACCCCTTCGCTCAAGAACTTGGTACTAAACAGGCGGTTTTCACTGTTGAAGCGCCCGCTTATGCTTCTCGTGGTGCAGGTCTAGCTTTCATGGTTTGCGCATCGCTGGACGTATTTGTTTTGTTGCAATTGGACCCCTTCTCTCACAAACTCGGTACTAAATCGGCGGTTCTCACTGTTGAAGCGCCCGTTTATGCTCCTCGTGGTGCAGATCTATCTTTCTTGATGCGCGCATCGCTGGACGTATTTCTTTTGTTGCAATTCTACCCATTCGCTCACGATCTCGGTACTAAACAGGCGGTTCTCGCTGTTGAAGCGCTCGTTTATGCTCCTCGTGGTGCAGGTTTAGCTTTCGTGGTGCGCGCATCGCCGGACGTATTTGTTTTGTTGCAATTCGACCCCTTCGCTCACGAACTCGGTACTAAACCGGCGGTTCTCACTGTTGAGGCGCCCGTTTATGCTCCTCGTGGTGCAGGTCTAGGTTTTATGGTTCGCGCATCGCTGAACGTATTTGTTTTGTTGCAATTGGACCCCTTCTCTCACAAACTCGGTACTAAATCGGCGGTTCTCACTGTTGAAGTGCCCGTTTATGCTCCTCGTGGTGCAGGTTTAGCTTTGTGGTGCGCGCATCGCTGGACGTATTTGTTTTGTTGCAATTGGACCCCTTGGCTGACGAACTCGGTACTAAACAGACGGTTTTCACTGTTGAAGCGCCCGTTTATGCTTCTCATGGTGCAGGTCTAGCTTTCGTGGTGCCCGCATCGCTGGACGTATTTGTTTTGTTGCAATTAGACCCCTTTCCTCACGAACTCGATACTAAACAGGCGGTTCTCACTGTTGAAGCGCCCGTTTATGCTCCTCGTGGTGCAGATCTATCTTTCATGGTGCGCGCATCGCTGGACGTATTTGTTTTGTTGCAATTGGACCCCTTCGCTCAAGAACTTGGTACTAAACAGGCGGTTTTCACTGTTGAAGCGCCCGCTTATGCTTCTCGTGGTGCAGGTCTAGCTTTCATGGTTTGCGCATCGCTGGACGTATTTGTTTTGTTGCAATTGGACCCCTTCTCTCACAAACTCGGTACTAAATCGGCGGTTCTCACTGTTGAAGCGCCCGTTTATGCTCCTCGTGGTGCAGATCTATCTTTCTTGATGCGCGCATCGCTGGACGTATTTCTTTTGTTGCAATTCTACCCATTCGCTCACGATCTCGGTACTAAACAGGCGGTTCTCGCTGTTGAAGCGCTCGTTTATGCTCCTCGTGGTGCAGGTTTAGCTTTCGTGGTGCGGGCATCGCCGGACGTATTTGTTTTGTTGCAATTCGACCCCTTCGCTCACGAACTCGGTACTAAACCGGCGGTTCTCACTGTTGAGGCGCCCGTTTATGCTCCTCGTGGTGCAGGTCTAGGTTTTATGGTTCGCGCATCGCTGAACGTATTTGTTTTGTTGCAATTGGACCCCTTCTCTCACAAACTCGGTACTAAATCGGCGGTTCTCACTGTTGAAGTGCCCGTTTATGCTCCTCGTGGTGCAGGTTTAGCTTTGTGGTGCGCGCATCGCTGGACGTATTTGTTTTGTTGCAATTGGACCCCTTGGCTGACGAACTCGGTACTAAACAGACGGTTTTCACTGTTGAAGCGCCCGTTTATGCTTCTCGTGGTGCAGGTCTAGCTTTCATGGTTCGCGCATCGCTGGACGTATTTGTTTTGTTGCAATTGGACACCTTCGCTCACGAACTTGGTACTAAACAGGCGGTTCTCACTGTTGAAGCGCCCGTTTATGCTCCTCGTGGTGCAGGTCTAGCTTTCATGGTTCGCGCATCGCTGGACGTATTTGTTTTGTTGCAATTGGACACCTTCGCTGAAGAACTCGGTACTAAACAGGCGGTTTTCACTGTTGAAGAGCCCGTTTATGCTTCTCATGGTGCAGGTCTAGCTTTCGTGGTGCCCGCATCGCTGGACGTATTTGTTTTGTTGCAATTGGACCGATTCGCTCACGAACTCGGTACTAAACAGGCGGTTCTCACTGTTGAAGCGCCCGTTTATGCTCCTCGTTGTGCAGGTCTAGCTTTCGTGGTGCGCGCATCGCTGGACGTCTTTGTTTTGTTGAAATTAGACCGATTCGCTCAAGACCTCGGTGCTAAACAGGCGGTTCTCACTGCTGAAGCGCCCGTTTATGCTTCTCGTGGTGCAGGTCTAGCTTTCATGGTTCGCGCATCGCTGGAAGTATTTGTTTTGTTGCAATTGGACCCCTTCGCTCACGAACTTGGTACTAAACAGGCGGTTTTCACTGTTGAAGCGCCCGTTTATGCTTCTCGTGGTGCAGGTCTAGCTTTCATGGTTCGCGCATCGCTGAACGTATTTGTTTTGTTGCAATTGGACACCTTCGCTCACGAACTTGGTACTAAACAGGCGGTTCTCACTGTTGAAGCGCCCGTTTATGCTCCTCGTGGTGCAGGTTTAGCTTTGTGGTGCGCGCATCGCTGGACGTATTTGTTTTGTTGCAATTGGACCCCTTCGCTGACGAACTCGGTACTAAACAGGCGGTTCTCACTGTTGAAGCGCCCGTTTATGCTCCTCGTGGTGCAGGTCTAGCTTTCTTGGTGCGCGCATCGCTGGACGTATTTGTTTTGTTGCAATTGGACCCATTCGCTCACGAACTCGGTACTAAACCGGCGGTTCTCACTGTTGAAGCGCCCGTTTATGCTCCTCATGGTGCAGGTCTAGGTTTTATGGTTCGCGCATCGCTGGACGTATTTGATTTGTTGCAATTGGACCCCTTCTCTCACAAACTCGGTACTAAATCGGCGGTGTTCACTGTTGAAGCGCCCGTTTATGCTTCTCATGGTGCAGGTCTAGCTTTCGTGGTGCGCGCATCGCTGGACGTATTTGTTTTGTTGAAATTAGACCGATTCGCTCAAGACCTCGGTGCTAAACAGGCGGTTCTCACTGCTGAAGCGCCCGTTTATGCTCCTCGTAGTCCAGGTCTAGCTTTCATGGTGCGCGCAACGCTGGACGTATTTCTTTTGTTGCAATTGGACGCCTTCGCTCACGAACTCGGTACTAAACAAGCGGTTCTCGCTGTTGAAGCGCCCGTTTATGCTCCTCGTGATGCAGGTCTAGCTTTCATGGTGCGCGCATCGCTGGACGTATTTCTTTTGTTGCAATTGGACGCCTTCGCTCACGAACTCGGTACTAAACAGGCGGTTCTCGCGGTTGAAGCGCCCGTTTATGCTCCTCATGGTGCAGGTCTAGCTTTCATGGTGCGGGCATCGCTGGACCAAATTCTTCTGTTGCAATTGGACCCCTTCGCTCACCAGCTCGGTACTAAACTGGCGGTTCTCACTGTTGAGGCGCCCGTTTATGCTCCTCGTGGTGCAGGTCTAGCTTTTATGGTGCGCGCATCGCTGGACGTATTTGTTTTGTTGCAATTGGACCCCTTCGCTCAAGAACTTGGTAATAAACAGGCGGTTTTCACTGTTGAAGCGCCCGCTTATGCTTCTCGTGGTGCAGGTCTAGCTTTCATGGTGCGCGCATCGCTGGACGTATTTCTTTTGTTGCAATTGGACGCCTTCGCTCACGAACTCGGTACTAAACAGGCGGTTCTCGCTGTTGAAGCGCCCGTTTATGCTCCTCGTGATGCAGGTCTAGCTTTCATGGTGCGGGCATCGCTGGACCAAATTCTTCTGTTGCAATTGGGCCCCTTCGCTCACGAGCTCGGTACTAAACCGGCGGTTCTCACTGTTGAGGCGCCCGTTTATGCTCCTCGTGGTGCAGGTCTAGCTTTTATGGTGCGCTCATCGCTGGACGTATTTGTTTTGTTGCAATTGGACCCCTTCACTCAAGAACTTGGTACTAAACAGGCGGTTTTCACTGTTGAAGCGCCCGTTTATGCTTCTCGTGGTGCAGGTCTAGCTTTCATGGTTCGCGCATCGTTGGACGTATTTGTTTTGTTGCAATTGGACCCCTTCTCTCACAAACTCGGTACTAAATCGGCGGTTCTCACTGTTGAAGCGCCCGTTTATGCTCCTCGTGGTGCAGGTCTAGCTTTCATGGTGCGCGCATCGCTGGTCGTATTTGTTTTGTTGCAATTGGACCCATTCGCTCATGAACTCAGTACTAAACAGGCGGTTCTCGCTGATGAAGCGCCCGTTTATGCTCCTCGTGGTGCAGGTTTAGCTTTGTGGTGCGCGCATCGCTGGTCGTATTTGTTTTTTGCAATTGGACCCCTTCGCTGACGAACTCGGTACTAAACAGACGGCATTCACTGTTGAAGCGCCCGTTTATGCTTCTCATGGTGCAGGTGTAGCTTTCATGGTGCCCGCATCGCTGGACGTATTTGTTTTGTTGCAATTGGACCCATTCGCTCACGAACTCGGTACTAAACCGGCGGTTCTCACACTTGAAGCGCCCGTTTATGCTTCTCGTGGTGCAGGTCTAGCTTTCATGGTTCGCGCATCGCTGGAAGTATTTATTTTGTTGCAATTGGACCCCTTCGCTCACGAACTTGGTACTAAACAGGCGGTTCTCACTGTTGAAGCGCCCGTTTATGCTCCTCGTGGTGCAGGTCTAGCTTTCATGGTTCGCGCATCGCTGGACGTATTTGTTTTGTTGCAATTGGACACCTTCGCTCACGAACTTGGTACTAAACAGGCGGTTTTCACTGTTGAAGCGCTCGTTTATGCTTCTCGTGGTGCAGGTCTAGCTTTCATGGTTCGCGCATCGCTGGACGTATTTGTTTTGTTGCAATTGGACACCTTCGCTCACGAACTTGGTACTAAACAGGCGGTTCTCACTGTTGAAGCGCCCGTTTATGCTCCTCGTGGTGCAGGTCTAGCTTTCATGGTTCGCGCATCGCTGGACGTATTTGTTTTGTTGCAATTGGACACCTTCGCTGAAGAACTCGGTACTAAACAGGCGGTTTTCACTGTTGAAGCGCCCGTTTATGCTTCTCATGGTGCAGGTCTAGCTTTCGTGGTGCCCGCATCGCTGGACGTATTTGTTTTGTTGCAATTGGACCGATTCGCTCACGAACTCGGTACTAAACAGGCGGTTCTCACTGTTGAAGCGCCCGTTTATGCTCCTCGTTGTGCAGGTCTAGCTTTCGTGGTGCGCGCATCGCTGGACGTCTTTGTTTTGTTGAAATTAGACCGATTCGCTCAAGACCTCGGTGCTAAACAGGCGGTTCTCACTGCTGAAGCGCCCGTTTATGCTTCTCGTGGTGCAGGTCTAGCTTTCATGGTTCGCGCATCGCTGGAAGTATTTGTTTTGTTGCAATTGGACCCCTTCGCTCACGAACTTGGTACTAAACAGGCGGTTTTCACTGTTGAAGCGCCCGTTTATGCTTCTCGTGGTGCAGGTCTAGCTTTCATGGTTCGCGCATCGCTGGACGTATTTGTTTTGTTGCAATTGGACACCTTCGCTCACGAACTTGGTACTAAACAGGCGGTTCTCACTGTTGAAGCGCCCGTTTATGCTCCTCGTGGTGCAGGTTTAGCTTTGTGGTGCGCGCATCGCTGGACGTATTTGTTTTGTTGCAATTGGACCCCTTCGCTGACGAACTCGGTACTAAACAGGCGGTTCTCACTGTTGAAGCGCCCGTTTATGCTCCTCATGGTGCAGGTCTAGGTTTTATGGTTCGCGCATCGCTGGACGTATTTGATTTGTTGCAATTGGACCCCTTCTCTCACAAACTCGGTACTAAATCGGCGGTGTTCACTGTTGAAGCGCCCGTTTATGCTTCTCATGGTGCAGGTCTAGCTTTCGTGGTGCGCGCATCGCTGGACGTATTTGTTTTGTTGAAATTAGACCGATTCGCTCAAGACCTTGGTGCTAAACAGGCGGTTCTCACTGCTGAAGCGCCCGTTTATGCTCCTCGTAGTCCAGGTCTAGCTTTCATGGTGCGCGCATCGCTGGACGTATTTGTTTTGCTGAAATTGGACCCATTCGCTCACGAACTCCGTACTAAACAGACGGTTCTCACTGTTGAAGCGTCCGTTTATGCTTCTCGTAGTGCAGGTCTAGTTTTCGTGGTGCGCGCATCGCTGGACGTATTTGTTTTGTTGCAATTGGACCCATTCGCTCACTAACTTATTACTAAACAGGCGGTCCTCACTGTTGAAGCGCCCGTTTATGCTCCTCGTGGTGCAAGTCTAGCTTTCATGGTGCGCGCAACGCTGGACGTATTTCTTTTGTTGCAATTGGACGCCTTCGCTCACGAACTCGGTACTAAACAAGCGGTTCTCGCTGTTGAAGCGCCCGTTTATGCTCCTCGTGATGCAGGTCTAGCTTTCATGGTGCGCGCATCGCTGGACGTATTTCTTTTGTTGCAATTGGACGCCTTCGCTCACGAACTCGGTACTAAACAGGCGGTTCTCGCGGTTGAAGCGCCCGTTTATGCTCCTTATGGTGCAGGTCTAGCTTTCATGGTGCCGGCATCGCTGGACCAAATTCTTCTGTTGCAATTGGACCCCTTCGCTCACCAGCTCGGTACTAAACTGGCGGTTCTCACTGTTGAGGCGCCCGTTTATGCTCCTCGTGGTGCAGGTCTAGCTTTTATGGTGCGCGCATCGCTGGACGTATTTGTTTTGTTGCAATTGGACCCCTTCGCTCAAGAACTTGGTACTAAACAGGCGGTTTTCACTGTTGAAGCGCCCGCTTATGCTTCTCGTGGTGCAGGTCTAGCTTTCATGGTTTGCGCATCGCTGGACGTATTTGTTTTGTTGCACTTGGACCCCTTCTCTCACAAACTCGGTACTAAATCGGCGGTTCTCACTGTTGAAGCGCCCGTTTATGCTCCTCGTGGTGCAGATCTAGCTTTCTTGATGCGCGCATCGCTGGACGTATTTCTTTTGTTGCAATTGGACCCATTCGCTCACGATCTCGGTACTAAACAGGCGGTTCTCGCTGTTGAAGCGCTCGTTTATGCTCCTCGTGGTGCAGGTTTAGCTTTCGTGGTGCGCGCATCGCCGGACGTATTTGTTTTGTTGCAATTCGACCCCTTCGCTCACGAACTCGGTACTAAACCGGCGGTTCTCACTGTTGAAGCGCCCGTTTATGCTCCTCGTGGTGCAGGTCTAGGTTTTATGGTTCGCGCATCGCTGAAAGTATTTGTTTTGTTGCAATTGGACCCCTTCTCTCACAAACTCGGTACAAAATCGGCGGTTCTCACTGTTGAAGTGCCCGTTTATGCTCCTCGTGGTGCAGGTTTAGCTTTGTGGTGCGCGCATCGCTGGACGTATTTGTTTTGTTGCAATTGGACCCCTTGGCTGACGAACTCGGTACTAAACAGACGGTTTTCACTGTTGAAGCGCCCGTTTATGCTTCTCATGGTGCAGGTCTAGCTTTCGTGGTGCCCGCATCGCTGGACGTATTTGTTTTGTTGCAATTAGACCCCTTGGCTGACGAACTCGATACTAAACAGGTGGTTCTCACTGTTGAAGCGCCCGTTTATGCTCCTCGTGGTGCAGGTCTAGCTTTCTTGGTGCGCGCATCGCTGGACGTATTTGTTTTGTTGCAATTGGACCCATTCGCTCACGAACTCGGTACTAAACAGGCGGTTCTCACTGTTGGAGCGCCCGTTTATGCTCCTCGTTGTGCAGGTCTAGCTTTCGTGGTGCGCGCATCGCTGGACGTATTTGTTTTGTTGCAATTGGACCCCTTGGCTGACGAACTCGGTACTAAACAGACGGTTTTCACTGTTGAAGCGCCCGTTTATGCTTCTCATGGTGCAGGTCTAGCTTTTGTGGTGCCCGCATCGCTGGACGTATTTGTTTTATTGCAATTGGACCCCTTGGCTGACGAACTCGATACTAAACAGGCGGTTCTCACTTTTGTAGCGCCCGTTTATGCTCCTCGTGGTGCAGGTCTAGCTTTCTTGGTGCGCGCATCGCTGGACGTATTTGTTTTGTTGCAATTGGACCCATTCGCTCACGAACTCGGTACTAAACAGGCGGTTCTCACTGTTGGAGCGCCCGTTTATGCTCCTCGTTGTGCAGGTCTAGCTTTCGTGGTGCGCGCATCGCTGGACGTATTTGTTTTGTTGCAATTGGACCCATTCGCTCACGAACTCGGTACTAAACAGGCGGTTCTCACTGTTGGAGCGCCCGTTTATGCTCCTCGTTGTGCAGGTCTAGCTTTCGTGGTGCGCGCATCGCTGGACGTATTTGTTTTGTTGAAATTAGACCGATCCGCTGACTAACTCATTACTAAACAGGCGGTCCTCACTGTTGAAGCGCCCGTTTATGCTGCTCGTGGTGCAGGTCTAGCTTTCATGGTGCGCGCATCGCTGGACGTATTTCTTTTGTTGCAATTGGACGCCTTCGCTCACGAACTCGGTACTAAACAGGCGGTTCTCGCTGTTGAAGCGCCCGTTTATGCTCCTCGTGATGCAGGTCTAGCTTTCATGGTGCGGGCATCGCTGGACCAAATTCTTCTGTTGCAATTGGGCCCCTTCGCTCACGAGCTCGGTACTAAACCGGCGGTTCTCACTGTTGAGGCGCCCGTTTTTGCTCCTCGTGGTGCAGGTCTAGCTTTTATGGTGCGCTCATCGCTGGACGTATTTGTTTTGTTGCAATTGGACCCCTTCGCTCAAGAACTTGGTACTAAACAGGCGGTTTTCACTGTTGAAGCGCCCGTTTATGCTTCTCGTGGTGCAGGTCTAGCTTTCATGGTTCGCGCATCGCTGGACGTATTTGTTTTGTTGCAATTGGACCCCTTCTCTCACAAACTCGGTACTAAATCGGCGGTTCTTACTGTTGAAGCGCCCGTTTATGCTCCTCGTGGTGCAGGTCTAGCTTTCATGGTGCGCGCATTGCTGGTCGTATATGTTTTGTTGCAATTGGACCCATTCGCTCATGAATTCAGTACCAAACAGGCGGTTCTCGCTGATGAAGCGCCCGTTAATGCTTCTCGTGGTGCAGGTCTAGCTTTCATGGTTCGCGCATCGCTGGAAGTATTTGTTTTGTTGCAATTGGACCCCTTCGCTCACGAACTTGGTACTAAACAGGCGGTTCTCACTGTTGAAGCGCCCGTTTATGCTCCTCGTGGTGCAGGTCTAGCTTTCATGGTTCGCGCATCGCTGGACGCATTTGTTTTGTTGCAATTGGACACCTTCGCTCACGAACTTGGTACTAAACAGGCGGTTTTCACTGTTAAAGCGCCCGTTTATGCTTCTCGTGGTGCAGGTCTAGCTTTCATGGTTCGCGCATCGCTGGACGTATTTGTTTTGTTGCAATTGGACACCTTCGCTCACGAAATTGGTACTAAACAGGCGGTTCTCACTGTTGAAGCGCCCGTTTATGCTTCTCGTGGTGCAGGTCTAGCTTTTATGGTGAGCGCATCGCTGGACGTATTTGTTTTGTTGCAATTGGACACCTTCGCTCACGAACTTGGTACTAAACAGGCGGTTTTCACTGTTGAAGCGCTCGTTTATGCTTCTCGTGGTGCAGGTCTAGCTTTCATGGTTCGCGCATCGCTGGACGTATTTGTTTTGTTGCAATTGGACACCTTCGCTCACGAACTTGGTACTAAACAGGCGGTTCTCACTGTTGAAGCGCCCGTTTATGCTCCTCGTGGTGCAGGTCTAGCTTTCATGGTTCGCGCATCGCTGGACGTATTTGTTTTGTTGCAATTGGACACCTTCGCTGAAGAACTCGGTACTAAACAGGCGGTTTTCACTGTTGAAGCGCCCGTTTATGCTTCTCATGGTGCAGGTCTAGCTTTCGTGGTGCCCGCATCGCTGGACGTATTTGTTTTGTTGCAATTGGACCGATTCGCTCACGAACTCGGTACTAAACAGGCGGTTCTCACTATTGAAGCGCCCGTTTATGCTCCTCGTTGTGCAGGTCTAGCTTTCGTGGTGCGCGCATCGCTGGACGTCTTTGTTTTGTTGAAATTAGACCGATTCGCTCAAGACCTCGGTGCTAAACAGGCGGTTCTCACTGCTGAAGCGCCCGTTTATGCTTCTCGTGGTGCAGGTCTAGCTTTCATGGTTCGCGCATCGCTGGAAGTATTTGTTTTGTTGCAATTGGACCCCTTCGCTCACGAACTTGGTACTAAACAGGCGGTTTTCACTGTTGAAGCGCCCGTTTATGCTTCTCGTGGTGCAGGTCTAGCTTTCATGGTTCGCGCATCGCTGGACGTATTTGTTTTGTTGCAATTGGACACCTTCGCTCACGAACTTGGTACTAAACAGGCGGTTCTCACTGTTGAAGCGCCCGTTTATGCTCCTCGTGGTGCAGGTTTACCTTTGTGGTGCGCGCATCGCTGGACGTATTTGTTTTGTTGCAATTGGACCCCTTCGCTGACGAACTCGGTACTAAACAGGCGGTTCTCACTGTTGAAGCGCCCGTTTATGCTCCTCGTGGTGCAGGTCTAGCTTTCTTGGTGCGCGCATCGCTGGACGTATTTGTTTTGTTGCAATTGGACCCATTCGCTCACGAACTCGGTACTAAACAGGCGGTTCTCACTGTTGGAGCGCCCGTTTATGCTCCTCGTTGTGCAGGTCTAGCTTTCGTGGTGCGCGCATCGCTGGACGTATTTGTTTTGTTGCAATTGGACCCCTTGGCTGACGAACTCGGTACTAAACAGACGGTTTTCACTGTTGAAGCGCCCGTTTATGCTTCTCATGGTGCAGGTCTAGCTTTCGTGGTGCCCGCATCGCTGGACGTATTTGTTTTGTTGCAATTGGACCCCTTGGCTGACGAACTCGATACTAAACAGGCGGTTCTCACTTTTGAAGCGCCCGTTTATGCTCCTCGTGGTGCAGGTCTAGCTTTCTTGGTGCGCGCATCGCTGGACGTATTTGTTTTGTTGCAATTGGACCCATTCGCTCACGAACTCGGTACTAAACAGGCGGTTCTCACTGTTGGAGCGCCCGTTTATGCTCCTCGTTGTGCAGGTCTAGCTTTCGTGGTGCGCGCATCGCTGGACGTATTTGTTTTGTTGCAATTGGACCCATTCGCTCACGAACTCGGTACTAAACAGGCGGTTCTCACTGTTGAAGCGCCCGTTTATGCTCCTCATGGTGCAGGTCTAGCTTTCATGGTGCGGGCATCGCTGGACCAAATTCTTCTGTTGCAATTGGACCCCTTCGCTCACCAGCTCGGTACTAAACTGGCGGTTCTCACTGTTGAGGCGCCCGTTTATGCTCCTCGTGGTGCAGGTCTAGCTTTTATGGTGCGCGCATCGCTGGACGTATTTGTTTTGTTGCAATTGGACCCCTTCGCTCAAGAACTTGGTAATAAACAGGCGGTTTTCACTGTTGAAGCGCCCGCTTATGCTTCTCGTGGTGCAGGTCTAGCTTTCATGGTGCGCGCATCGCTGGACGTATTTCTTTTGTTGCAATTGGACGCCTTCGCTCACGAACTCGGTACTAAACAGGCGGTTCTCGCTGTTGAAGCGCCCGTTTATGCTCCTCGTGATGCAGGTCTAGCTTTCATGGTGCGGGCATCGCTGGACCAAATTCTTCTGTTGCAATTGGGCCCCTTCGCTCACGAGCTCGGTACTAAACCGGCGGTTCTCACTGTTGAGGCGCCCGTTTATGCTCCTCGTGGTGCAGGTCTAGCTTTTATGGTGCGCTCATCGCTGGACGTATTTGTTTTGTTGCAATTGGACCCCTTCACTCAAGAACTTGGTACTAAACAGGCGGTTTTCACTGTTGAAGCGCCCGTTTATGCTTCTCGTGGTGCAGGTCTAGCTTTCATGGTTCGCGCATCGTTGGACGTATTTGTTTTGTTGCAATTGGACCCCTTCTCTCACAAACTCGGTACTAAATCGGCGGTTCTCACTGTTGAAGCGCCCGTTTATGCTCCTCGTGGTGCAGGTCTAGCTTTCATGGTGCGCGCATCGCTGGTCGTATTTGTTTTGTTGCAATTGGACCCATTCGCTCATGAACTCAGTACTAAACAGGCGGTTCTCGCTGATGAAGCGCCCGTTTATGCTCCTCGTGGTGCAGGTTTAGCTTTGTGGTGCGCGCATCGCTGGTCGTATTTGTTTTTTGCAATTGGACCCCTTCGCTGACGAACTCGGTACTAAACAGACGGCATACACTGTTGAAGCGCCCGTTTATGCTTCTCATGGTGCAGGTGTAGCTTTCATGGTGCCCGCATCGCTGGACGTATTTGTTTTGTTGCAATTGGACCCATTCGCTCACGAACTCGGTACTAAACCGGCGGTTCTCACACTTGAAGCGCCCGTTTATGCTTCTCGTGGTGCAGGTCTAGCTTTCATGGTTCGCGCATCGCTGGAAGTATTTATTTTGTTGCAATTGGACCCCTTCGCTCACGAACTTGGTACTAAACAGGCGGTTCTCACTGTTGAAGCGCCCGTTTATGCTCCTCGTGGTGCAGGTCTAGCTTTCATGGTTCGCGCATCGCTGGACGTATTTGTTTTGTTGCAATTGGACACCTTCGCTCACGAACTTGGTACTAAACAGGCGGTTTTCACTGTTGAAGCGCTCGTTTATGCTTCTCGTGGTGCAGGTCTAGCTTTCATGGTTCGCGCATCGCTGGACGTATTTGTTTTGTTGCAATTGGACACCTTCGCTCACGAACTTGGTACTAAACAGGCGGTTCTCACTGTTGAAGCGCCCGTTTATGCTCCTCGTGGTGCAGGTCTAGCTTTCATGGTTCGCGCATCGCTGGACGTATTTGTTTTGTTGCAATTGGACACCTTCGCTGAAGAACTCGGTACTAAACAGGCGGTTTTCACTGTTGAAGCGCCCGTTTATGCTTCTCATGGTGCAGGTCTAGCTTTCGTGGTGCCCGCATCGCTGGACGTATTTGTTTTGTTGCAATTGGACCGATTCGCTCACGAACTCGGTACTAAACAGGCGGTTCTCACTGTTGAAGCGCCCGTTTATGCTCCTCGTTGTGCAGGTCTAGCTTTCGTGGTGCGCGCATCGCTGGACGTCTTTGTTTTGTTGAAATTAGACCGATTCGCTCAAGACCTCGGTGCTAAACAGGCGGTTCTCACTGCTGAAGCGCCCGTTTATGCTTCTCGTGGTGCAGGTCTAGCTTTCATGGTTCGCGCATCGCTGGAAGTATTTGTTTTGTTGCAATTGGACCCCTTCGCTCACGAACTTGGTACTAAACAGGCGGTTTTCACTGTTGAAGCGCCCGTTTATGCTTCTCGTGGTGCAGGTCTAGCTTTCATGGTTCGCGCATCGCTGGACGTATTTGTTTTGTTGCAATTGGACACCTTCGCTCACGAACTTGGTACTAAACAGGCGGTTCTCACTGTTGAAGCGCCCGTTTATGCTCCTCGTGGTGCAGGTTTAGCTTTGTGGTGCGCGCATCGCTGGACGTATTTGTTTTGTTGCAATTGGACCCCTTCGCTGACGAACTCGGTACTAAACAGGCGGTTCTCACTGTTGAAGCGCCCGTTTATGCTCCTCATGGTGCAGGTCTAGGTTTTATGGTTCGCGCATCGCTGGACGTATTTGATTTGTTGCAATTGGACCCCTTCTCTCACAAACTCGGTACTAAATCGGCGGTGTTCACTGTTGAAGCGCCCGTTTATGCTTCTCATGGTGCAGGTCTAGCTTTCGTGGTGCGCGCATCGCTGGACGTATTTGTTTTGTTGAAATTAGACCGATTCGCTCAAGACCTTGGTGCTAAACAGGCGGTTCTCACTGCTGAAGCGCCCGTTTATGCTCCTCGTAGTCCAGGTCTAGCTTTCATGGTGCGCGCATCGCTGGACGTATTTGTTTTGCTGAAATTGGACCCATTCGCTCACGAACTCCGTACTAAACAGACGGTTCTCACTGTTGAAGCGTCCGTTTATGCTTCTCGTAGTGCAGGTCTAGTTTTCGTGGTGCGCGCATCGCTGGACGTATTTGTTTTGTTGCAATTGGACCCATTCGCTCACTAACTTATTACTAAACAGGCGGTCCTCACTGTTGAAGCGCCCGTTTATGCTCCTCGTGGTGCAAGTCTAGCTTTCATGGTGCGCGCAACGCTGGACGTATTTCTTTTGTTGCAATTGGACGCCTTCGCTCACGAACTCGGTACTAAACAAGCGGTTCTCGCTGTTGAAGCGCCCGTTTATGCTCCTCGTGATGCAGGTCTAGCTTTCATGGTGCGCGCATCGCTGGACGTATTTCTTTTGTTGCAATTGGACGCCTTCGCTCACGAACTCGGTACTAAACAGGCGGTTCTCGCGGTTGAAGCGCCCGTTTATGCTCCTTATGGTGCAGGTCTAGCTTTCATGGTGCGGGCATCGCTGGACCAAATTCTTCTGTTGCAATTGGACCCCTTCGCTCACCAGCTCGGTACTAAACTGGCGGTTCTCACTGTTGAGGCGCCCGTTTATGCTCCTCGTGGTGCAGGTCTAGCTTTTATGGTGCGCGCATCGCTGGACGTATTTGTTTTGTTGCAATTGGACCCCTTCGCTCAAGAACTTGGTACTAAACAGGCGGTTTTCACTGTTGAAGCGCCCGCTTATGCTTCTCGTGGTGCAGGTCTAGCTTTCATGGTTTGCGCATCGCTGGACGTATTTGTTTTGTTGCACTTGGACCCCTTCTCTCACAAACTCGGTACTAAATCGGCGGTTCTCACTGTTGAAGCGCCCGTTTATGCTCCTCGTGGTGCAGATCTAGCTTTCTTGATGCGCGCATCGCTGGACGTATTTCTTTTGTTGCAATTGGACCCATTCGCTCACGATCTCGGTACTAAACAGGCGGTTCTCGCTGTTGAAGCGCTCGTTTATGCTCCTCGTGGTGCAGGTTTAGCTTTCGTGGTGCGCGCATCGCCGGACGTATTTGTTTTGTTGCAATTCGACCCCTTCGCTCACGAACTCGGTACTAAACCGGCGGTTCTCACTGTTGAAGCGCCCGTTTATGCTCCTCGTGGTGCAGGTCTAGGTTTTATGGTTCGCGCATCGCTGAAAGTATTTGTTTTGTTGCAATTGGACCCCTTCTCTCACAAACTCGGTACAAAATCGGCGGTTCTCACTGTTGAAGTGCCCGTTTATGCTCCTCGTGGTGCAGGTTTAGCTTTGTGGTGCGCGCATCGCTGGACGTATTTGTTTTGTTGCAATTGGACCCCTTGGCTGACGAACTCGGTACTAAACAGACGGTTTTCACTGTTGAAGCGCCCGTTTATGCTTCTCATGGTGCAGGTCTAGCTTTCGTGGTGCCCGCATCGCTGGACGTATTTGTTTTGTTGCAATTAGACCCCTTGGCTGACGAACTCGATACTAAACAGGCGGTTCTCACTGTTGAAGTGCCCGTTTATGCTCCTCGTGGTGCAGGTCTAGCTTTCTTGGTGCGCGCATCGCTGGACGTATTTGTTTTGTTGCAATTGGACCCATTCGCTCACGAACTCATTACTAAACAGGCGGTTCTCACTGTTGGAGCGCCCGTTTATGCTCCTCGTTGTGCAGGTCTAGCTTTCGTGGTGCGCGCATCGCTGGACGTATTTGTTTTGTTGCAATTGGACCCCTTGGCTGACGAACTCGGTACTAAACAGACGGTTTTCACTGTTGAAGCGCCCGTTTATGCTTCTCATGGTGCAGGTCTAGCTTTCGTGGTGCCCGCATCGCTGGACGTATTTGTTTTGTTGCAATTGGACCCCTTGGCTGACGAACTCGATACTAAACAGGCGGTTCTCACTTTTGAAGCGCCCGTTTATGCTCCTCGTGGTGCAGGTCTAGCTTTCTTGGTGCGCGCATCGCTGGACGTATTTGTTTTGTTGCAATTGGACCCATTCGCTCACGAACTCGGTACTAAACAGGCGGTTCTCACTGTTGGAGCGCCCGTTTATGCTCCTCGTTGTGCAGGTCTAGCTTTCGTGGTGCGCGCATCGCTGGACGTATTTGTTTTGTTGCAATTGGACCCATTCGCTCACGAACTCGGTACTAAACAGGCGGTTCTCACTGTTGGAGCGCCCGTTTATGCTCCTCGTTGTGCAGGTCTAGCTTTCGTGGTGCGCGCATCGCTGGACGTATTTGTTTTGTTGAAATTAGACCGATCCGCTGACTAACTCATTACTAAACAGGCGGTCCTCACTGTTGAAGCGCCCGTTTATGCTGCTCGTGGTGCAGGTCTAGCTTTCATGGTGCGCGCATCGCTGGACGTATTTCTTTTGTTGCAATTGGACGCCTTCGCTCACGAACTCGGTACTAAACAGGCGGTTCTCGCTGTTGAAGCGCCCGTTTATGCTCCTCGTGATGCAGGTCTAGCTTTCATGGTGCGGGCATCGCTGGACCAAATTCTTCGGTTGCAATTGGGCCCCTTCGCTCACGAGCTCGGTACTAAACCGGCGGTTCTCACTGTTGAGGCGCCCGTTTATGCTCCTCGTGGTGCAGGTCTAGCTTTTATGGTGCGCTCATCGCTGGACGTATTTGTTTTGTTGCAATTGGACCCCTTCGCTCAAGAACTTGGTACTAAACAGGCGGTTTTCACTGTTGAAGCGCCCGTTTATGCTTCTCGTGGTGCAGGTCTAGCTTTCATGGTTCGCGCATCGCTGGACGTATTTGTTTTGTTGCAATTGGACCCCTTCTCTCACAAACTCGGTACTAAATCGGCGGTTCTTACTGTTGAAGCGCCCGTTTATGCTCCTCGTGGTGCAGGTCTAGCTTTCATGGTGCGCGCATTGCTGGTCGTATATGTTTTGTTGCAATTGGACCCATTCGCTCATGAATTCAGTACTAAACAGGCGGTTCTCGCTGATGAAGCGCCCGTTAATGCTTCTCGTGGTGCAGGTCTAGCTTTCATGGTTCGCGCATCGCTGGAAGTATTTGTTTTGTTGCAATTGGACCCCTTCGCTCACGAACTTGGTACTAAACAGGCGGTTCTCACTGTTGAAGCGCCCGTTTATGCTCCTCGTGGTGCAGGTCTAGCTTTCATGGTTCGCGCATCGCTGGACGCATTTGTTTTGTTGCAATTGGACACCTTCGCTCACGAACTTGGTACTAAACAGGCGGTTTTCACTGTTAAAGCGCCCGTTTATGCTTCTCGTGGTGCAGGTCTAGCTTTCATGGTTCGCGCATCGCTGGACGTATTTGTTTTGTTGCAATTGGACACCTTCGCTCACGAAATTGGTACTAAACAGGCGGTTCTCACTGTTGAAGCGCCCGTTTATGCTTCTCGTGGTGCAGGTCTAGCTTTTATGGTGAGCGCATCGCTGGACGTATTTGTTTTGTTGCAATTGGACACCTTCGCTCACGAACTTGGTACTAAACAGGCGGTTTTCACTGTTGAAGCGCTCGTTTATGCTTCTCGTGGTGCAGGTCTAGCTTTCATGGTTCGCGCATCGCTGGACGTATTTGTTTTGTTGCAATTGGACACCTTCGCTCACGAACTTGGTACTAAACAGGCGGTTCTCACTGTTGAAGCGCCCGTTTATGCTCCTCGTGGTGCAGGTCTAGCTTTCATGGTTCGCGCATCGCTGGACGTATTTGTTTTGTTGCAATTGGACACCTTCGCTGAAGAACTCGGTACTAAACAGGCGGTTTTCACTGTTGAAGCGCCCGTTTATGCTTCTCATGGTGCAGGTCTAGCTTTCGTGGTGCCCGCATCGCTGGACGTATTTGTTTTGTTGCAATTGGACCGATTCGCTCACGAACTCGGTACTAAACAGGCGGTTCTCACTATTGAAGCGCCCGTTTATGCTCCTCGTTGTGCAGGTCTAGCTTTCGTGGTGCGCGCATCGCTGGACGTCTTTGTTTTGTTGAAATTAGACCGATTCGCTCAAGACCTCGGTGCTAAACAGGCGGTTCTCACTGCTGAAGCGCCCGTTTATGCTTCTCGTGGTGCAGGTCTAGCTTTCATGGTTCGCGCATCGCTGGAAGTATTTGTTTTGTTGCAATTGGACCCCTTCGCTCACGAACTTGGTACTAAACAGGCGGTTTTCACTGTTGAAGCGCCCGTTTATGCTTCTCGTGGTGCAGGTCTAGCTTTCATGGTTCGCGCATCGCTGGACGTATTTGTTTTGTTGCAATTGGACACCTTCGCTCACGAACTTGGTACTAAACAGGCGGTTCTCACTGTTGAAGCGCCCGTTTATGCTCCTCGTGGTGCAGGTTTACCTTTGTGGTGCGCGCATCGCTGGACGTATTTGTTTTGTTGCAATTGGACCCCTTCGCTGACGAACTCGGTACTAAACAGGCGGTTCTCACTGTTGAAGCGCCCGTTTATGCTCCTCGTGGTGCAGGTCTAGCTTTCTTGGTGCGCGCATCGCTGGACGTATTTGTTTTGTTGCAATTGGACCCATTCGCTCACGAACTCGGTACTAAACAGGCGGTTCTCACTGTTGGAGCGCCCGTTTATGCTCCTCGTTGTGCAGGTCTAGCTTTCGTGGTGCGCGCATCGCTGGACGTATTTGTTTTGTTGCAATTGGACCCCTTGGCTGACGAACTCGGTACTAAACAGACGGTTTTCACTGTTGAAGCGCCCGTTTATGCTTCTCATGGTGCAGGTCTAGCTTTCGTGGTGCCCGCATCGCTGGACGTATTTGTTTTGTTGCAATTGGACCCCTTGGCTGACGAACTCGATACTAAACAGGCGGTTCTCACTTTTGAAGCGCCCGTTTATGCTCCTCGTGGTGCAGGTCTAGCTTTCTTGGTGCGCGCATCGCTGGACGTATTTGTTTTGTTGCAATTGGACCCATTCGCTCACGAACTCGGTACTAAACAGGCGGTTCTCACTGTTGGAGCGCCCGTTTATGCTCCTCGTTGTGCAGGTCTAGCTTTCGTGGTGCGCGCATCGCTGGACGTATTTGTTTTGTTGCAATTGGACCCATTCGCTCACGAACTCGGTACTAAACAGGCGGTTCTCACTGTTGGAGCGCCCGTTTATGCTCCTCGTTGTGCAGGTCTAGCTTTCGTGGTGCGCGCATCGCTGGACGTATTTGTTTTGTTGAAATTAGACCGATCCGCTGACTAACTCATTACTAAACAGGCGGTCCTCACTGTTGAAGCGCCCGTTTATGCTGCTCGTGGTGCAGGTCTAGCTTTAATGGTGCGCGCATCGCTGGACGTATTTCTTTTGTTGCAATTGGACGCCTTCGCTCACGAACTCGGTACTAAACAGGCGGTTCTCGCTGTTGAAGCGCCCGTTTATGCTCCTCGTGATGCAGGTCTAGCTTTCATGGTGCGGGCATCGCTGGACCAAATTCTTCTGTTGCAATTGGGCCCCTTCGCTCACGAGCTCGGTACTAAACCGGCGGTTCTCACTGTTGAGGCGCCCGTTTATGCTCCTCGTGGTGCAGGTCTAGCTTTTATGGTGCCCTCATCGCTGGACGTATTTGTTTTGTTGCAATTGGACCCCTTCGCTCAAGAACTTGGTACTAAACAGGCGGTTTTCACTGTTGAAGCGCCCGTTTATGCTTCTCGTGGTGCAGGTCTAGCTTTCATGGTTCGCGCATCGCTGGACGTATTTGTTTTGTTGCAATTGGACCCCTTCTCTCACAAACTCGGTACTAAATCGGCGGTTCTCACTGTTGAAGCGCCCGTTTATGCTCCTCGTGGTGCAGGTCTAGCTTTCATGGTGCGCGCATTGCTGGTCGTATATGTTTTGTTGCAATTGGACCCATTCGCTCATGAATTCAGTACTAAACAGGCGGTTCTCGCTGATGAAGCGCCCGTTAATGCTTCTCGTGGTGCAGGTCTAGCTTTCATGGTTCGCGCATCGCTGGAAGTATTTGTTTTGTTGCAATTGGACCCCTTCGCTCACGAACTTGGTACTAAACAGGCGGTTCTCACTGTTGAAGCGCCCGTTTATGCTCCTCGTGGTGCAGGTCTAGCTTTCATGGTTCGCGCATCGCTGGACGCATTTGTTTTGTTGCAATTGGACACCTTCGCTCACGAACTTGGTACTAAACAGGCGGTTTTCACTGTTAAAGCGCCCGTTTATGCTTCTCGTGGTGCAGGTCTAGCTTTCATGGTTCGCGCATCGCTGGACGTATTTGTTTTGTTGCAATTGGACACCTTCGCTCACGAAATTGGTACTAAACAGGCGGTTCTCACTGTTGAAGCGCCCGTTTATCCTTCTCGTGGTGCAGGTCTAGCTTTTATGGTGAGCGCATCGCTGGACGTATTTGTTTTGTTGCAATTGGACACCTTCGCTCACGAACTTGGTACTAAACAGGCGGTTTTCACTGTTGAAGCGCTCGTTTATGCTTCTCGTGGTGCAGGTCTAGCTTTCATGGTTCGCGCATCGCTGGACGTATTTGTTTTGTTGCAATTGGACACCTTCGCTCACGAACTTGGTACTAAACAGGCGGTTCTCACTGTTGAAGCGCCCGTTTATGCTCCTCGTGGTGCAGGTCTAGCTTTCATGGTTCGCGCATCGCTGGACGTATTTGTTTTGTTGCAATTGGACACCTTCGCTGAAGAACTCGGTACTAAACAGGCGGTTTTCACTGTTGAAGCGCCCGTTTATACTTCTCATGGTGCAGGTCTAGCTTTCGTGGTGCCCGCATCGCTGGACGTATTTGTTTTGTTGCAATTGGACCGATTCGCTCACGAACTCGGTACTAAACAGGCGGTTATCACTGTTGAAGCGCCCGTTTATGCTCCTCGTTGTGCAGGTCTAGCTTTCGTGGTGCGCGCATCGCTGGACGTCTTTGCTTTGTTGAAATTAGACCGATTCGCTCAAGACCTCGGTGCTAAACAGGCGGTTCTCACTGTTGAAGCGCCCGTTTATGCTCCTCATGGTGCAGGTCTAGCTTTCAAGGTGCGCGCATCGCTGGACGTATTTGTTTTGTTGCAATAGGACCCCTTCGCTCACGAACTCGGTACTAAACAGGCGGTTCTCACTGTTGAAGCGCCCGTTTATGCTCCTCGTGGTGCAGGTCCAGCTTTCATGGTGCGTGCATCGCTGGACGTATTTCTTTTGTTGCAATTGGACCCATTCGCTCACGATCTCGGTACTAAACAGGCGGTTCTCCCTGTTGAAGCGCCCGTTTATGCTCCTCGTGGTGCAGGTCCAGCTTTCATGGTGCGCGCATCGCTGGACGTATTTCTTTTGTTGCAGTTGGACCCATTCGCTCACGGTCTCGGTACTAAACAGGCGGTTCTCCCTGTTGAAGCGCCCGTTTATGCTACTCGTGGTGCAGGTCTAGCTTTCATGGTGTGCGCATCGCTGGACGTATTTGTTTTGTTGCAATTGGACCCCTTCACTCACAAACTCCGTACTAAACAGGCGGTTCTCACTGTTGAAGCGCCCGTTTATGCTCCTCGTGGTGCAGGTCCAGCTTTCATGGTGCGCGCATCGCTGGACGTATTTGTTTTGTTGCAATTGGACCCCTTCACTCACGAACTCGGTACTAAACAGGCGGTTCTCACTGTTGAAGCGCCCGTTTATGCTCCTCGCGGTGCAGGTCTAGCTTTCATGGTGCGCGCATCGCTGGACGTATTTGTTTTGTTGCAATTGGACCCCTTCACTCACAAACTCCGTACTAAACAGGCGGTTCTCACTGTTGAAGCGCCCGTTTATGCTCCTCGTGGTGCAGGTCCAGCTTTCATGGTGCGCGCATCGCTGGACGTATTTGTTTTGTTGCAATTGGACCCCTTCAGTCACGAACTCGGTACTAAACAGGCGGTTCTCACTGTTGAAGCGCCCGTTTATGCTCCTCGCGGTGCAGGTCTAGCTTTCGTGGTGCGCGCATCGCAGGACGTATTTGTTTTGTTGCAATTGGACCCCTTCACTCACAAACTCGGTACTAAACAGGCGGTTCTCACTGTTGAAGCGCCCGTTTATGCTCCTCGCGGTGCAGGTCCAGCTTTGATGGTGCGCGCATCGCTGGACGTATTTGTTTTGTTGCAATTGGACCCCTTCACTCACGAACTCGGTACTAAACAGGCGGTTTTCCCTCTTGACGCTCCCGTTTCCTCCTCGTGGTGCAGGTCTAGCTCCCATGGTGCGCGCCTCGCTGGACGTATTTATTTTGTAGCAATTGGACCCCTTCACTCACAAACTCCGCACTAAACAGGCGGTTCTCACTGTTGAAGCGCCCGTTTATGCTCCTCGTGGTGCAGGTCTAGCTCCCATGGTGCGCGCCTCGCTGGACGTATTTGTTTTGTAGCAATTGGACCCCTTCACTCACGAACTTGGTACTAAACAGGCGGTTCTCGCTGTTGATGCGCCCGTTTATGCTGCTCATGGTGCAGGTCTAGCTTTCATGGTGCGCGCATCGCTGGACGTATTTGTTTTGTTGCAATTGGACCCCTTCACTCACAAACTCCGTACTAAACAGGCGGTTCTCACTGTTGAAGCGCCCGCTTATGCTCCTTGTGGTGCAGGTCTAGGTTTCATGCTGCGCGCATCGCTGGACGTATTTGTTTTGTTGCAATTGGACCCCTTCACTCACAAACTCCGCACTAAACAGGCGGTTCTCACTGTTGAAGCGCCCGTTTATGCTCCTCGCGGTGCAGGTCTAGCTTTCGTGGTGCGCGCATCACAGGACGTATTTGTTTTGTTGCAATTGGACCCCTTCACTCACAAACTCCGTACTAAACAGGCGGTTCTCACTGTTGAAGCGCCCGCTTATGCTCCTTGTGGTGCAGGTCTAGGTTTCACGGTGCGCGCATCGCTGGACGTATTTGTTTTGTAGCAATTGGACCCCTTCACTCACAAACTCCGCACTAAACAGGCGGTTCTCATTGTTGAAGCGCCCGTTTATGCTCCTCGTGGTGCAGGTCCAGCTTTCATGGTGCGCGCATCGCTGGACGTATTTGTTTTGTTGCAATTGGACCCCTTCACTCACAAACTCCGTACTAAACAGGCGGTTCTCACTGTTGAAGCGCCCGCTTATGCTCTTTGTGGTGCAGGTCTAGGTTTCACGGTGCGCGCATCGCTGGACGTATTTGTTTTGTTGCAATTGGACCCATTCGCTCACGATCTCGGTACTAAACAGGTGGTTCTCACTGTTTAAGCGCCCGTTTATGCTCCTCGCGGTGCAGGTCTAGCTTTCGTGGTGCGCGCATCGCAGGACGTATTTGTTTTGTAGCAATTGGACTCATTCGCTCACGATCTCGGTACTAAACAGGCGGCTCTCACTGTTGAAGCGCCCGTTTATGCTCCTCGCGGTGCAGGTCTAGCTTTCAAGGTGCGCGCCTCGCTGGACGTATTTGTTTGGTTGCAAATGGACCCCTTCACTCACAAACTCCGTACTAAACAGGCGGTTCTCACTGTTTAAGCGCCCGTTTATGCTCCTCGCGGTGCAGGTCTAGCTCTCGTGGTGCGCGCATCGCAGGACGTATTTGTTTTGTAGCAATTGGACCCATTCGCTCACGATCTCGGTACTAAACAGGCGGCTCTCACTGTTGAAGCGCCCGTTTATGCTCCTCGCGGTGCAGGTCTAGCTTTCAAGGTGCGCGCCTCGCTGGACGTATTTGTTTTGTAGCAATTGGACCCATTCGCTCACGATCTCGGTACTAAACAGGCGGCTCTCAGTGTTGAAGCGCCCGTTTATGCTCCTCGCGGTGCAGGTCTAGCTTTCAAGGTGCGCGCCTCGCTGGACGTATTTGTTTTGTAGCAATTGGACCCATTCGCTCACGATCTCGGTACTAAACAGGCGGCTCTCACTGTTGAAGCGCCCGTTTATGCTCCTCGCGGTGCAGGTCTAGCTTTCAAGGTGCGCGCCTCGCTGGACGTATTTGTTTTGTAGCAATTGGACCCATTCGCTCACGATCTCGGTACTAAACAGGCGGCTCTCAGTGTTGAAGCGCCCGTTTATGCTCCTCGCGGTGCAGGTCTAGCTTTCAAGGTGCGCGCATCGCAGGACGTATTTGTTTTGTTGCAATTGGACCCATTCGCTCACGATCTCGGTACTAAACAGGCGGCTCTCACAGTTGAAGCGCCCGTTTATGCTCCTCGCGGTGCAGGTCTAGCTTTCAAGGTGCGCGCCTCGCTGGACGTATTTGTTTTGTAGCAATTGGACCCATTCGCTCACGATCTCGGTAATAAACAGGCGGCTCTCCCTGTTTAAGCGCCCGTTTATGCTCCTCGTGGTGCAGGTCTAGCTTTCAAGGTGCGCGCATCGCTGGATATATTTGTTTTGTTGCAATTGGACCCCTTCGCTAACGAACTCGGTACTAAACAGGCGGTTCTCCCTGTTGAAGCGCCCGTTTATGCTCCTCGTGGTGCAGGTCCAGCTTTCATGGTGCGCGCATCGCTGGACGTATTTCTTTTGTTGCAGTTGGACCCATTCGCTCACGATCTCGGTACTAAACAGGCGGTTCTCCCTGTTGAAGCGCCCGTTTATGCTACTCGTGGTGCAGGTCTAGCTTTCATGGTGTGCGCATCGCTGGACGTATTTGTTTTGTTGCAATTGGACCCCTTCACTCAAACTCCGTACTAAACAGGCGGTTCTCACTGTTGAAGCGCCCGCTTATGCTCCTTGTGGTGCAGGTCTAGGTTTCATGGCGCGCATTGCTGGACATATTTGTTTTGTTGCAATTGGACCCCTTCGCTCACGAAGTCGGTACTAAAAAGGAGGTTCTAACTGTTGAAGCGCCCGTTTTCTCCTCGTGGTGCAGGTCTAGCTCCCATGGTGCGCGCCTCGCTGGACGTATTTGTTTTGTTGCAATTGGACCCCTTCGCTCACGAACTCGGTACTAAACAGGCGGTTCTCACTGTTGAAGCGCCCGTTTATGCTCCTCGCGGTGCAGGTCTAGCTTTCGTGGTGCGCGCATCGCAGGACGTATTTGTTTTGTTGCAATTGGACCTTTTCACTCACAAACTCCGCACTAAACAGGCGGTTTTCACTGTTGAAGCGCCCGTTTATGCTCCTCGTGGTGCAGGTCCAGCTTTCATGGTGCGCGCATCGCTGGACGTATTTGTTTTGTTGCAATTGGACCCCTTCACTCACAAACTCGGTACTAAACAGGCGGTTCTCACTGTTGAAGCGCCCGTTTATGCTCCTTGTGGTGCAGGTCTAGGTTTCATGGTGCGCGCATCGCTGGACGTATTTGTTTTGTTGCAATAGGACCCCTTCACTCACAAACTCGGTACTAAACAGGCGGTTCTCACTGTTGAAGCGCCCGTTTATGCTCCTCGCGGTGCAGGTCTAGCTTTCAAGGTGCGTGCCTCGCTGGACGTATTTGTTTTGTTGCAATTGGACCTTTTCACTCACAAACTCCGCACTAAACAGGCGGTTTTCACTGTTGAAGCGCCCGTTTATGCTCCTCGTGGTGCAGGTCCAGCTTTCATGGTGCGCGCATCGCTGGACGTATTTGTTTTTTTGCAATTGGACCTTTTCACTCACAAACTCCGCACTAAAAAGGCGGTTCTCACTGTTGAAGCGCCCGCTTATGCTCCTTGTGGTGCAGGTCTAGGTTTCATGGTGCGCGCATCGCTGGACGTATTTGTTTTGTTGCAATAGGACCCCTTCACTCACAAACTCGGTACTAAACAGGCGGTTCTCACTGTTGAAGCGCCCGTTTATGCTCCTCGCGGTGCAGGTCTAGCTTTCAAGGTGCGTGCCTCGCTGGACGTATTTGTTTTGTAGCAATTGGACCCATTCGCTCACGATCTCGGTACTAAACAGGCGGTTCTCCCTGTTTAAGCGCCCGTTTATGCTCCTCGTGGTGCAGGTCTAGCTTTCAAGGTGCGCGCATCGCTGGACGTATTTGTTTTGTTGCAATTGGACCCCTTCGCTCACGAAATCGGTACTAAACAGGCGGTTATAACTGTTGAAGCGCCCGTTTATGCTCCTCGCGGTGCAGGTCTAGCTTTCGTGGTGCGGCATCGCAGGACGTATTTGTTTTGTTGCAATTGGACCCCTTCACTCACAAACTCCGTACTAAACAGGCGGTTTCCCCTGTTGACGCGCCTGTTTTCTCCTCGTGGTGCAGGTCTGGCTCCCATGGTGCGCGCCTCGCTGGACGTATTTGTTTTGTTGCAATTGGACCCATTCGCTCACGATCTCGGTACTAAACAGGCGGTTCTCCCTGTTTAAGCGCCCGTTTATGCTCCTCGTGGTGCAGGTCTAGCTTTCATGGTGCGCGCATCGCTGGACGTATTTGTTTTGTTGCAATTGGACCCCTTCGCTCACGAACTCGGTACTAAACAGGCCGTTCTCACAGTTGAAGTGCCCGTTTATGCTCCTCGCGGTGCAGGTCTAGCTTTCGTGGTGCGCGCATCGCAGGACGTATTTGTTTTGTTGCAATTGGACCCCTTCACTCACAAACTCCGCACTAAACAGGTGGTTCTCACTGTTGAAGCGCCCGTTTATGCTCCTCGGGGTGCAGGTCTAGCTTTCGTGGTGCGCGCATCGCAGGACGTATTTGTTTTGTTGCAATTGGACCCATTCGCTCACGATCTCGGTACTAAACAGGCGGCTCTCACTGTTGAAGCGCCCGTTTATGCTCCTCGCGGTGCAGGTCTAGCTTTCAAGGTGCGCGCATCGCTGGACGTATTTGTTTTGTTGCAATTGGACCCATTCGCTCACGATCTCGGTACTAAACAGGCGGTTCTCCCTGTTTAAGCGCCCGTTTATGCTCCTCGTGGTGCAGGTCTAGCTTTCATGGTGCGCGCATCGCTGGACGTATTTGTTTTGTTGCAATTGGACCCCTTCGCTCACGAACTCG
The DNA here is from genome assembly GCF_052857255.1 of Amblyomma americanum. Lineage (NCBI taxonomy): Eukaryota > Metazoa > Arthropoda > Arachnida > Ixodida > Ixodidae > Amblyomma > Amblyomma americanum. The sequence goes on along the minus strand of NW_027526511.1, from coordinate 109,540 downwards.
GTACTAAACAGGCCGTTCTCACTGTTGAAGCGCCCGTTTATGCTCCTCGCGGTGCAGGTCTAGCTTTCGTGGTGCACGCATCGCAGGACGTATTTGTTTTGTTGCAATTGGACCCCTTCACTCACGATCTCGGTACTAAACAGGCGGCTCTCACTGTTGAAGCGCCCGTTTATGCTCCTCGCGGTGCAGGTCTAGCTTTCAAGGTGCGCGCCTCGCTGGACGTATTTGTTTTGTAGCAATTGGACCCATTCGCTCACGAACTCGGTACTAAACAGGCGGTTCTCCCTGTTGAAGCGCCCGTTTATGCTCCTCGTGGTGCAGGTCTAGCTTTCAAGGTGCGCGCATCGCTGGATGTATTTGTTTTGTTGCAATTGGACCCCTTCGCTCACGAACTCGGTACTAAACAGGCGGCTCTCCCTGTTTAAGCGCCCGTTTATGCTCCTCGTGGTGCAGGTCTAGCTTTCAAGGTGCGCGCATCGCTGGATGTATTTGTTTTGTTGCAATTGGACCCCTTCGCTAACGAACTCGGTACTAAACAGGCGGTTCTCACTGTTGAAGCGCCCGTTTATGCTCCTCGTGGTGCAGGTCCAGCTTTCATGGTGCGTGCATCGCTGGACGTATTTCTTTTGTTGCAATTGGACCCATTCGCTCACAATCTCGGTACTAAACAGGCGGTTCTCCCTGTTGAAGCGCCCGTTTATGCTCCTCGTGGTGCAGGTCCAGCTTTCATGGTGCGCGCATCGCTGGACGTATTTCTTTTGTTGCAGTTGGACCCATTCGCTCACGATCTCGGTACTAAACAGGCGGTTCTCCCTGTTGAAGCGCCCATTTATGCTACTCGTGGTGCAGGTCTAGCTTTCATGGTGTGCGCATCGCTGGACGTATTTGTTTTGTTGCAATTGGACCCCTTCACTCAAACTCCGTACTAAACAGGCGGTTCTCACTGTTGAAGCGCCCGCTTATGCTCCTTGTGGTGCAGGTCTAGGTTTCATGGCGCGCATTGCTGGACATATTTGTTTTGTTGCAATTGGACCCCTTCGCTCACGAAGTCGGTACTAAAAAGGAGGTTCTAACTGTTGAAGCGCCCGTTTTCTCCTCGTGGTGCAGGTCTAGCTCCCATGGTGCGCGCCTCGCTGGACGTATTTGTTTTGTTGCAATTGGACCCCTTCGCTCACGAACTCGGTACTAAACAGGCGGTTCTCACTGTTGAAGCGCCCGTTTATGCTCCTCGCGGTGCAGGTCTAGCTTTCGTGGTGCGCGCATCGCAGGACGTATTTGTTTTGTTGCAATTGGACCTTTTCACTCACAAACTCCGCACTAAACAGGCGGTTTTCACTGTTGAAGCGCCCGTTTATGCTCCTCGTGGTGCAGGTCCAGCTTTCATGGTGCGCGCATCGCTCGACGTATTTGTTTTGTTGCAATTGGACCCCTTCACTCACAAACTCGGTACTAAACAGGCGGTTCTCACTGTTGAAGCGCCCGTTTATGCTCCTCGCGGTGCAGGTCTAGCTTTCAAGGTGCGTGCCTCGCTGGACGTATTTGTTTTGTAGCAATTGGACCCCTTCGCTCACGAACTCGGTACTAAACAGGCGGTTTTCACTGTTGAAGCGCCCGTTTATGCTCCTCGCGGTGCAGGTCTAGCTTTCTTGGTGCGCGCATCGCAGGACGTATTTGTTTTGTTGCAATTGGACCTTTTCACTCACAAACTCCGCACTAAACAGGCGGTTCTCACTGTTGAAGCGCCCGCTTATGCTCCTTGTGGTGCAGGTCTAGGTTTCATGGTGCGCGCATCGCTGGACGTATTTGTTTTGTTGCAATAGGACCCCTTCACTCACAAACTCGGTACTAAACAGGCGGTTCTCACTGTTGAAGCGCCCGTTTATGCTCCTCGCGGTGCAGGTCTAGCTTTCAAGGTGCGTGCCTCGCTGGACGTATTTGTTTTGTAGCAATTGGACCCATTCGCTCACGATCTCGGTACTAAACAGGCGGTTCTAACTGTTGAAGCGCCCGTTTATGCTCCTCGCGGTGCAGGTCTAGCTTTCGTGGTGCGGCATCGCAGGACGTATTTGTTTTGTTGCAATTGGACCCCTTCACTCACAAACTCCGCACTAAACAGGTGGTTCTCACTGTTGAAGCGCCCGTTTATGCTCCTCGTGGTGCAGGTCTAGCTTTCATGGTGCGCGCATCGCAGGACGTATTTGTTTTGTTGCAATTGGACCCCTTCACTCACAAACTCCGCACTAAACAGGTGGTTCTCACTGTTGAAGCGCCCGTTTATGCTCCTCGCGGTGCAGGTCTAGCTTTCAAGGTGCGTGCATCGCTGGACGTATTTGTTTTGTTGCAATTGGACCCATTCGCTCACGATCTCGGTACTAAACAGGTGGCTCTCACTGTTGAAGCGCCCGTTTATGCTCCTCGCGGTGCAGGTCTAGCTTTCAAGGTGCGCGCCTCGCTGGACGTATTTGTTTTGTAGCAATTGGACCCATTCGCTCACGATCTCGGTACTAAACAGGCGGCTCTCCCTGTTTAAGCGCCCGTTTATGCTCCTCGTGGTGCAGGTCTAGCTTTCAAGGTGCGCGGATCGCTGGACGTATTTGTTTTGTTGCAATTGGACCCCTTCGCTAACGAACTCGGTACTAAACAGGCGGTTCTCACTGTTGAAGCGCCCGTTTATGCTCCTCGTGGTGCAGGTCCAGCTTTCATGGTGCGTGCATCGCTGGACGTATTTCTTTTGTTGCAATTGGACCCATTCGCTCACGATCTCGGTACTAAACAGGAGGTTCTAACTGTTGAAGCGCCCGTTTTCTCCTCGTGGTGCAGGTCTAGCTCCCATGGTGCGCGCCTCGCTGGACGTATTTGTTTTGTAGCAATTGGACCCATTCGCTCACGATCTCGGTACTAAACAGGCGGTTCTCCCTGTTTAAGCGCCAGTTTATGCTCCTCGTGGTTCAGGTCTAGCTTTCATGGTGCGCGCATCGCTGGACGTATTTGTTTTGTTGCAATTGTACCCCTTCGCTCACGAAATCGGTACTAAACAGGCGGTTCTCACTGTTGAAGCGCCCGTTTATGCTCCTCGCGGTGCAGGTCTAGCTTTCGTGGTGCGCGCATCGCAGGACGTATTTGTTTTGTTGCAATTGGACCTTTTCACTCACAAACTCCGCACTAAACAGGCGGTTCTCACTGTTGAAGCGCCCGTTTATGCTCCTCGTGGTGCAGGTCCAGCTTTCATGGTGCGCGCATCGCTGGACGTATTTGTTTGATTGCAATTGGACCCCTTCGCTCACGAACTCGGTACTAAACAGGCGGTTCTCACTGTTGAAGCGCCCGTTTATGCTCCTCGCGGTGCAGGTCTAGCTTTCTTGGTGCGCGCATCGCAGGACGTATTTGTTTTGTTGCAGTTGGACCCCTTCACTCACAAACTCCGTACTAAACAGGCGGTTCTCACTGTTGAAGCGCCCGCTTATGCTCCTTGTGGTGCAGGTCTAGGTTTCATTGTGCGCGCATCGCTGGACGTATTTGTTTTGTTGCAATTGGACCCCTTCACTCACAAACTCCGTACTAAACAGGCGGTTCTCCCTGTTTAAGCGCCCGTTTATGCTCCTCGTGGTGCAGGTCTAGCTTTCAAGGTGCGCGCATCGCTGGACGTATTTGTTTTGTTGCAATTGGACCCCTTCGCTCACGAAATCGGTACTAAACAGGCGGTTCTAACTGTTGAAGCGCCCGTTTATGCTCCTCGCGGTGCAGGTCTAGCTTTCGTGGTGCGCGCATCGCAGGACGTATTTATTTTGTTGCAATTGGACCCCTTCACTCACAAACTCGGTACTAAACAGGCGGTTCTCACTGTTGAGGCGCCCGCTTATGCTCCTTGTGGTGCAGGTCTAGGTTTCAAGGTGCGTGCATCGCTGGACGTATTTGTTTTGTTGCAATTGGACCCCTTCGCTCACGAAGTCGGTACTAAAAAGGAGGTTCTAACTGTTGAAGCGCCCGTTTTCTCCTCGTGGTGAAGGTCTAGCTCCCATGGTGCGCGCCTCGCTGGACGTATTTGTTTTGTAGCAATTGGACACATTCGCTCACGATCTCTGTACTAAACAGGCGGTTCTCCCTGTTTAAGCGCCCGTTTATGCTCCTCGTGGTCCAGGTCTAGCTTTCATGGTGCGCGCATCGCTGGACGTATTTGTTTTGTTGCAATTGGACCCCTTCGCTCACGAACTCGGTACTAAACAGGCGGTTTTCCCTGTTGACGCGCCCGTTTTCTCCTCGTGGTGCAGGTCTAGCTCCCTTGGTGCGCGCCTCGCTGGACGTATTTGTTTTGTAGCAATTGGACACATTCGCTCACGATCTCGGTGCTAAACAGGCTTTTCTCCCTGTTTAAGCGCCCGCTTATGCTCCTTGTGGTGCAGGTCTAGGTTTCATGGTGCGCGCATCGCTGGACGTATTTGTTTTGTTGCAATTGGACCCATTCGCTCACGATCTCGGTACTAAACAGGCGGTTCTCCCTGTTTAAGCGCCCGTTTATGCTCCTCGTGGTGCAGGTCTAGCTTTCATGGTGCGCGCATCGCTGGACGTATTTGTTTTGTTGCAATTGGACCCCTTCGCTCACGAACTCGGTACTAAACAGGCGGTTCTCACTGTTGAAGCGCCCGCTTATGCTCCTTGTGGTGCAGGTCTAGGTTTCAAGGTGCGTGCATCGCTGGACGTATTTGTTTTGTTGCAATTGGACCCCTTCGCTCACGAAGTCGGTACTAAAAAGGAGGTTCTAACTGTTGAAGCGCCCGTTTTCTCCTCGTGGTGAAGGTCTAGCTCCCATGGTGCGCGCCTCGCTGGACGTATTTGTTTTGTAGCAATTGGACACATTCGCTCACGATCTCTGTACTAAACAGGCGGTTCTCAATGTTTAAGCGCCCGTTTATGCTCCTCGTGGTCCAGGTCTAGCTTTCTTGGTGCGCGCATCGCTGGACGTATTTGTTTTGTTGCAATTGGACCCCTTCGCTCACGAACTCGGTACTAAACAGGCGGTTCTCACTGTTGAAGCGCCCGTTTATGCTCCTCGCGGTGCAGGTCTAGCTTTCAAGGTGCGTGCATCGCTGGACGTATTTGTTTTGTTGCAATTGGACCCATTCGCTCACGATCTCGGTACTAAACAGGTGGCTCTCACTGTTGAAGCGCCCGTTTATGCTCCTCGCGGTGCAGGTCTAGCTTTCAAGGTGCGCGCCTCGCTGGACGTATTTGTTTTGTAGCAATTGGACCCATTCGCTCACGATCTCGGTACTAAACAGGCGGCTCTCCCTGTTTAAGAGCCCGTTTATGCTCCTCGTGGTGCAGGTCTAGCTTTCAAGGTGCGCGGATCGCTGGACGTATTTGTTTTGTTGCAATTGGACCCCTTCGCTAACGAACTCGGTACTAAACAGGCGGTTCTCACTGTTGAAGCGCCCGTTTATGCTCCTCGTGGTGCAGGTCCAGCTTTCATGGTGCGTGCATCGCTGGACGTATTTCTTTTGTTGCAATTGGACCCATTCGCTCACGATCTCGGTACTAAACAGGAGGTTCTAACTGTTGAAGCGCCCGTTTTCTCCTCGTGGTGCAGGTCTAGATTTTATGGTGCGCGCATCGCTGGACGTATTTGTTTTGTTGGAATTGGACCAATTCGCTCACGATCTCGGTACTAAACAGGCGGTTTTCCCTGTTGACGCGCCCGCTCCTCGTGGTGCAGGTCTAGCTCCCATGGTGCGCGCCTCGCTGGACGTATTTGTTTTGTAGCAATTGGACACATTCGCTCACGATCTCGGTACTAAACAGGCGGTTCTCCCTGTTTAGGCGCCAGTTTATGCTCCTCGTGGTTCAGGTCTAGCTTTCATGGTGCGCGCATCGCTGGACGTATTTGTTTTGTTGCAATTGGACCCCTTCGCTCACGAACTCGGTACTAAACAGGCGGTTCTCACTGTTGAAGCGCCCGTTTATGCTCCTCGCGGTGCAGGTCTAGCTTTCGTGGTGCGCGGATCGCAGGACGTATTTGTTTTGTTGCAATTGGACCTTTTCACTCACAAACTCCGCACTAAACAGGCGGTTCTCACTGTTGAAGCGCCCGTTTATGCTCCTCGTGGTGCAGGTCCAGCTTTCATGGTGCGCGCATCGCTGGACGTATTTGTTTGATTGCAATTGGACCCCTTCGCTCACGAACTCGGTACTAAACAGGCGGTTCTCACTGTTGAAGCGCCCGTTTATGCTCCTCGCGGTGCAGGTCTAGCTTTCTTGGTGCGCGCATCGCAGGACGTATTTGTTTTGTTGCAGTTGGACCCCTTCACTCACAAACTCCGTACTAAACAGGCGGTTCTCACTGTTGAAGCGCCCGCTTATGCTCCTTGTGGTGCAGGTCTAGGTTTCATTGTGCGCGCATCGCTGGACGTATTTGTTTTGTTGCAATTGGACCCCTTCACTCACAAACTCCGTACTAAACAGGCGGTTCTCCCTGTTTAAGCGCCCGTTTATGCTCCTCGTGGTGCAGGTCTAGCTTTCAAGGTGCGCGCATCGCTGGACGTATTTGTTTTGTTGCAATTGGACCCCTTCGCTCACGAAATCGGTACTAAACAGGCGGTTCTAACTGTTGAAGCGCCCGTTTATGCTCCTCGCGGTGCAGGTCTAGCTTTCGTGGTGCGCGCATCGCAGGACGTATTTGTTTTGTTGCAATTGGACACCTTCACTCACAAACTCCGTACTAAACAGGCGGTTTTCCCTGTTGACGCGCCCGTTTTCTCCTCGTGGTGCAGGTCTAGCTCCCTTGGTGCGCGCCTCGCTGGACGTATTTGTTTTGTAGCAATTGGACACATTCGCTCACGATCTCGGTGCTAAACAGGCGGTTCTCCCTGTTTAAGCGCCCGCTTATGCTCCTTGTGGTGCAGGTCTAGGTTTCATGGTGCGCGCATCGCTGGACGTATTTGTTTTGTTGCAATTGGACCCATTCGCTCACGATCTCGGTACTAAACAGGCGGTTCTCCCTGTTTAAGCGCCCGTTTATGCTCCTCGTGGTGCAGGTCTAGCTTTCATGGTGCGCGCATCGCTGGACGTATTTGTTTTGTTGCAATTGGACCCCTTCGCTCACGAACTCGGTACTAAACAGGCGGTTCTCACTGTTGAAGCGCCCGCTTATGCTCCTTGTGGTGCAGGTCTAGGTTTCAAGGTGCGTGCATCGCTGGACGTATTTGTTTTGTTGCAATTGGACCCCTTCGCTCACGAAGTCGGTACTAAAAAGGAGGTTCTAACTGTTGAAGCGCCCGTTTTCTCCTCGTGGTGAAGGTCTAGCTCCCATGGTGCGCGCCTCGCTGGACGTATTTGTTTTGTAGCAATTGGACACATTCGCTCACGATCTCTGTACTAAACAGGCGGTTCTCCCTGTTTAAGCGCCCGTTTATGCTCCTCGTGGTCCAGGTCTAGCTTTCATGGTGCGCGCATCGCTGGACGTATTTGTTTTGTTGCAATTGGACCCCTTCGCTCACGAACTCGGTACTAAACAGGCGGTTCTCACTGTTGAAGCGCCCGTTTATGCTCCTCGCGGTGCAGGTCTAGCTTTCAAGGTGCGTGCATCGCTGGACGTATTTGTTTTGTTGCAATTGGACCCATTCGCTCACGATCTCGGTACTAAACAGGTGGCTCTCACTGTTGAAGCGCCCGTTTATGCTCCTCGCGGTGCAGGTCTAGCTTTCAAGGTGCGCGCCTCGCTGGACGTATTTGTTTTGTAGCAATTGGACCCATTCGCTCACGATCTCGGTACTAAACAGGCGGCTCTCCCTGTTTAAGCGCCCGTTTATGCTCCTCGTGGTGCAGGTCTAGATTTCAAGGTGCGCGGATCGCTGGACGTATTTGTTTTGTTGCAATTGGACCCCTTCGCTAACGAACTCGGTACTAAACAGGCGGTTCTCACTGTTGAAGCGCCCGTTTATGCTCCTCGTGGTGCAGGTCCAGCTTTCATGGTGCGTGCATCGCTGGACGTATTTCTTTTGTTGCAATTGGACCCATTCGCTCACGATCTTGGTACTAAACAGGAGGTTCTAACTGTTGAAGCGCCCGTTTTCTCCTCTGGTGCAGGTCTAGATTTTATGGTGCGCGCATCGCTGGACGTATTTGTTTTGTTGGAATTGGACCAATTCGCTCACGATCTCGGTACTAAACAGGCGGTTTTCCCTGTTGACGCGCCCGCTCCTCGTGGTGCAGGTCTAGCTCCCATGGTGCGCGCCTCGCTGGACGTATTTGTTTTGTAGCAATTGGACACATTCGCTCACGATCTCGGTACTAAACAGGCGGTTCTCCCTGTTTAAGCGCCAGTTTATGCTCCTCGTGGTTCAGGTCTAGCTTTCATGGTGCGCGCATCGCTGGACGTATTTGTTTTGTTGCAATTGGACCCCTTCGCTAACGAACTCGGTACTAAACAGGCGGTTCTCCCTGTTGAAGCGCCCGTTTATGCTACTCGTGGTGCAGGTCTAGCTTTCATGGTGTGCGCATCGCTGGACGTATTTGTTTTGTTGCAATTGGACCCCTTCACTCAAACTCCGTACTAAACAGGCGGTTCTCACTGTTGAAGCGCCCGCTTATGCTCCTTGTGGTGCAGGTCTAGGTTTCATGGCGCGCATTGCTGGACATATTTGTTTTGTTGCAATTGGACCCCTTCGCTCACGAAGTCTGTACTAAAAAGGAGGTTCTAACTGTTGAAACGCCCGTTTTCTCCTCGTGGTGCAGGTCTAGCTCCCATGGTGCGCGCCTCGCTGGACGTATTTGTTTTGTTGCAATTGGACCCCTTCGCTCACGAACTCGGTACTAAACAGGCGGTTCTCACTGTTGAAGCGCCCGTTTATGCTCCTCGCGGTGCAGGTCTAGCTTTCGTGGTGCGCGCATCGCAGGACGTATTTGTTTTGTTGCAATTGGACCTTTTCACTCACAAACTCCGCACTAAACAGGCGGTTTTCACTGTTGAAGCGCCCGTTTATGCTCCTCGTGGTGCAGGTCCAGCTTTCATGGTGCGCGCATCGCTGGACGTATTTGTTTTGTTGCAATTGGACCCCTTCACTCACAAACTCGGTACTAAACAGGCGGTTCTCACTGTTGAAGCGCCCGTTTATGCTCCTCGCGGTGCAGGTCTAGCTTTCTTGGTGCGCGCATCGCAGGACGTATTTGTTTTGTTGCAATTGGACCTTTTCACTCACAAACTCCGCACTAAACAGGCGGTTCTCACTGTTGAAGCGCCCGCTTATGCTCCTCGTGGTGCAGGTCTAGCTTTCAAGGTGCGCGCATCGCTGGACGTATTTGTTTTGTTGCAATTGGACCCCTTCGCTCACGAAATCGGTACTAAACAGGCGGTTCTAACTGTTGAAGCGCCCGTTTATGCTACTCGCGGTGCAGGTCTAGCTTTCGTGGTGCGGCATCGCAGGACGTATTTGTTTTGTTGCAATTGGACCCCTTCACGCACAAACTCCGTACTAAACAGGCGGTTTTCCCTGTTGACGCGCCCGTTTTCTCCTCGTGGTGCAGGTCTGGCTCCCATGGTGTGCGCCTCGCTGGACGTATTTGTTTTGTTGCAATTGGACCCATTCGCTCACGATCTCGGTACTAAACAGGCGGTTCTCCCTGTTTAAGCGCCAGTTTGTGCTCCTCGTGGTTCAGGTCTAGCTTTCATGGTGCGCGCATCGCTGGACGTATTTGTTTTGTTGCAATTGGACCCCTTCGCTCACGAACTCGGTACTAAACAGGCGGTTCTCACTGTTGAAGCGCCCGTTTATGCTCCTCGCGGTGCAGGTCTAGCTTTCGTGGTGCGCGCATCGCAGGACGTATTTGTTTTGTTGCAATTGGACCTTTTCACTCACAAACTCCGCACTAAACAGGCGGTTCTCACTGTTGAAGCGCCCGTTTATGCTCCTCGTGGTGCAGGTCCAGCTTTCATGGTGCGCGCATCGCTGGACGTATTTGTTTGATTGCAATTGGACCCCTTCGCTCACGAACTCGGTACTAAACAGGCGGTTCTCACTGTTGAAGCGCCCGTTTATGCTCCTCGCGGTGCAGGTCTAGCTTTCTTGGTGCGCGCATCGCAGGACGTATTTGTTTTGTTGCAGTTGGACCCCTTCACTCACAAACTCCGTACTAAACAGGCGGTTCTCACTGTTGAAGCGCCCGCTTATGCTCCTTGTGGTGCAGGTCTAGGTTTCATTGTGCGCGCATCGCTCGACGTATTTGTTTTGTTGCAATTGGACCCCTTCACTCACAAACTCCGTACTAAACAGGCGGTTCTCCCTGTTTAAGCGCCCGTTTATGCTCCTCGTGGTGCAGGTCTAGCTTTCAAGGTGCGCGCATCGCTGGACGTATTTGTTTTGTTGCAATTGGACCCCTTCGCTCACGAAATCGGTACTAAACAGGCGGTTCTAACTGTTGAAGCGCCCGTTTATGCTCCTCGCGGTGCAGGTCTAGCTTTCGTGGTGCGCGCATCGCAGGACGTATTTGTTTTGTTGCAATTGGACCCCTTCACTCACAAACTCCGTACTAAACAGGCGGTTTTCCCTGTTGACGCGCCCGTTTTCTCCTCGTGGTGCAGGTCTAGCTCCCTTGGTGCGCGCCTCGCTGGACGTATTTGTTTTGTAGCAATTGGACACATTCGCTCACGATCTCGGTGCTAAACAGGCGGTTCTCCCTGTTTAAGCGCCCGCTTATGCTCCTTGTGGTGCAGGTCTAGGTTTCATGGTGCGCGCATCGCTGGACGTATTTGTTTTGTTGCAATTGGACCCATTCGCTCACGATCTCGGTACTAAACAGGCGGTTCTCCCTGTTTAAGCGCCCGTTTATGCTCCTCGTGGTGCAGGTCTAGCTTTCATGGTGCGCGCATCGCTGGACGTATTTGTTTTGTTGCAATTGGACCCCTTCGCTCACGAACTCGGTACTAAACAGGCGGTTCTCACTGTTGAAGCGCCCGCTTATGCTCCTTGTGGTGCAGGTCTAGGTTTCAAGGTGCGTGCATCGCTGGAGGTATTTGTTTTGTTGCAATTGGACCCCTTCGCTCACGAAGTCGGTACTAAAAAGGAGGTTCTAACTGTTGAAGCGCCCGTTTTCTCCTCGTGGTGAAGGTCTAGCTCCCATGGTGCGCGCCTCGCTGGACGTATTTGTTTTGTAGCAATTGGACACATTCGCTCACGATCTCTGTACTAAACAGGCGGTTCTCCCTGTTTAAGCGCCCGTTTATGCTCCTCGTGGTCCAGGTCTAGCTTTCATGGTGCGCGCATCGCTGGACGTATTTGTTTTATTGCAATTGGACCCCTTCGCTCACGAACTCGGTTCTAAACAGGCGGTTCTCACTGTTGAAGCGCCCGTTTATGCTCCTCGCGGTGCAGGTCTAGCTTTCAAGGTGCGTGCATCGCTGGACGTATTTGTTTTGTTGCAATTGGACCCATTCGCTCACGATCTCGGTATTAAACAGGTGGCTCTCACTGTTGAAGCGCCCGTTTATGCTCCTCGCGGTGCAGGTCTAGCTTTCAAGGTGCGCGCCTCGCTGGACGTATTTGTTTTGTAGCAATTGGACCCATTCGCTCACGATCTCGGTACTAAACAGGCGGTTTTCCCTGTTGACGCGCCCGCTCCTCGTGGTGCAGGTCTAGCTCCCATGGTGCGCGCCTCGCTGGACGTATTTGTTTTGTAGCAATTGGACACATTCGCTCACGATCTCGGTACTAAACAGGCGGTTCTCCCTGTTTAAGCGCCAGTTTATGCTCCTCGTGTTTCAGGTCTAGCTTTCATGGTGCGCGCATCGCTGGACGTATTTGTTTTGTTGCAATTGGACCCCTTCGCTAACGAACTCGGTACTAAACAGGCGGTTCTCACTGTTGAAGCGCCCGTTTATGCTCCTCGTGGTGCAGGTCCAGCTTTCATGGTGCGTGCATCGCTGGACGTATTTCTTTTGTTGCAATTGGACCCATTCGCTCACAATCTCGGTACTAAACAGGCGGTTCTCCCTGTTGAAGCGCCCGTTTATGCTCCTCGTGGTGCAGGTCCAGCTTTCATGGTGCGCGCATCGCTGGACGTATTTCTTTTGTTGCAGTTGGACCCATTCGCTCACGATCTCGGTACTAAACAGGCGTTTCTCCCTGTTGAAGCGCCCGTTTATGCTACTCGTGGTGCAGGTCTAGCTTTCATGGTGTGCGCATCGCTGGACGTATTTGTTTTGTTGCAATTGGACCCCTTCACTCAAACTCCGTACTAAACAGGCGGTTCTCACTGTTGAAGCGCCCGCTTATGCTCCTTGTGGTGCAGGTCTAGGTTTCATGGCGCGCATTGCTGGACATATTTGTTTTGTTGCAATTGGACCCCTTCGCTCACGAAGTCGGTACTAAAAAGGAGGTTCTAACTGTTGAAGCGCCCGTTTTCTCCTCGTGGTGCAGGTCTAGCTCCCATGGTGCGCGCCTCGCTGGACGTATTTGTTTTGTTGCAATTGGACCCCTTCGCTCACGAACTCGGTACTAAACAGGCGGTTCTCACTGTTGAAGCGCCCGTTTATGCTCCTCGCGGTGCAGGTCTAGCTTTCGTGGTGCGCGCATCGCAGGACGTATTTGTTTTGTTGCAATTGGACCTTTTCACTCACAAACTCCGCACTAAACAGGCGGTTTTCACTGTTGAAGCGCCCGTTTATGCTCCTCGTGGTGCAGGTCCAGCTTTCATGGTGCGCGCATCGCTGGACGTATTTGTTTTGTTGCAATTGGACCCCTTCACTCACAAACTCGGTACTAAACAGGCGGTTCTCACTGTTGAAGCGCCCGTTTATGCTCCTCGCGGTGCAGGTCTAGCTTTCTTGGTGCGCGCATCGCAGGACGTATTTGTTTTGTTGCAATTGGACCTTTTCACTCACAAACTCCGCACTAAACAGGCGGTTCTCACTGTTGAAGCGCCCGCTTATGCTCCTCGTGGTGCAGGTCTAGCTTTCAAGGTGCGCGCATCGCTGGACGTATTTGTTTTGTTGCAATTGGACCCCTTCGCTCACGAAATCGGTACTAAACAGGCGGTTCTAACTGTTGAAGCGCCCGTTTATGCTACTCGCGGTGCAGGTCTAGCTTTCGTGGTGCGGCATCGCAGGACGTATTTGTTTTGTTGCAATTGGACCCCTTCACGCACAAACTCCGTACTAAACAGGCGGTTTTCCCTGTTGACGCGCCCGTTTTCTCCTCGTGGTGCAGGTCTGGCTCCCATGGTGCGCGCCTCGCTGGACGTATTTGTTTTGTTGCAATTGGACCCATTCGCTCACGATCTCGGTACAAAACAGGCGGTTCTCCCTGTTTAAGCGCCCGTTTATGCTCCTCGTGGTGCAGGTCCAGCTTTCATGGTGCGTGCATCGCTGGACGTATTTCTTTTGTTGCAATTGGACCCATTCGCTCACGAACTCGGTACTAAACAGGCGGTTCTCACTGTTGAAGCGCCCGTTTATGCTCCTCGTGGTGCAGGTCCAGCTTTCATGGTGCGTGCATCGCTGGACGTATTTCTTTTGTTGCAATTGGACCCATTCGCTCACGATCTCGGTACTAAACAGGAGGTTCTAACTGTTGAAGCGCCCGTTTTCTCCTCGTGGTGCAGGTCTAGATTTTATGGTGCGCGCATCGCTGGACGTATTTGTTTTGTTGGAATTGGACCAATTCGCTCACGATCTCGGTACTAAACAGGCGGTTTTCCCTGTTGACGCGCCCGCTCCTCGTGGTGCAGGTCTAGCTCCCATGGTGCGCGCCTCGCTGGACGTATTTGTTTTGTAGCAATTGGACACATTCGCTCACGATCTCGGTACTAAACAGGCGGTTCTCCCTGTTTAAGCGCCAGTTTATGCTCCTCGTGGTTCAGGTCTAGCTTTCATGGTGCGCGCATCGCTGGACGTATTTGTTTTGTTGCAATTGGACCCCTTCGCTCACGAACTCGGTACTAAACAGGCGGTTCTCACTGTTGAAGCGCCCGTTTATGCTCCTCGCGGTGCAGGTCTAGCTTTCGTGTTGCGCGCATCGCAGGACGTATTTGTTTTGTTGCAATTGGACCTTTTCACTCACAAACTCCGCACTAAACAGGCGGTTCTCACTGTTGAAGCGCCCGTTTATGCTCCTCGTGGTGCAGGTCCAGCTTTCATGGTGCGCGCATCGCTGGACGTATTTGTTTGATTGCAATTGGACCCCTTCGCTCACGAACTCGGTACTAAACAGGCGGTTCTCACTGTTGAAGCGCCCGTTTATGCTCCTCGCGGTGCAGGTCTAGCTTTCTTGGTGCGCGCATCGCAGGACGTATTTGTTTTGTTGCAGTTGGACCCCTTCACTAACAAACTCCGTACTAAACAGGCGGTTCTCACTGTTGAAGCGCCCGCTTATGCTCCTTGTGGTGCAGGTCTAGGTTTCATTGTGCGCGCATCGCTGGACGTATTTGTTTTGTTGCAATTGGACCCCTTCACTCACAAACTCCGTACTAAACAGGCGGTTCTCCCTGTTTAAGCGCCCGTTTATGCTCCTCGTGGTGCAGGTCTAGCTTTCAAGGTGCGCGCCTCGCTGGACGTATTTGTTTTGTAGCAATTGGACCCATTCGCTCACGATCTCGGTACTAAACAGGCGGCTCTCCCTGTTTAAGCGCCCGTTTATGCTCCCTCGTGGTGCAGGTCTAGATTTCAAGGTGCGCGGATCGCTGGACGTATTTGTTTTGTTGCAATTGGACCCCTTCGCTAACGAACTCGGTACTAAACAGGCGGTTCTCACTGTTGAAGCGCCCGTTTATGCTCCTCGTGGTGCAGGTCCAGCTTTCATGGTGCGTGCATCGCTGGACGTATTTCTTTTGTTGCAATTGGACCCATTCCGCTCACGATCTCGGTTACTAAACAGGAGGTTCTAACTGTTGAAGCGCCCGTTTTTCTCCTCTGGTGCAGGTCTAGATTTTATGGTGCGCGCATCGCTGGACGTATTTGTTTTGTTGGAATTGGACCAATTCGCTCACGATCTCGGTACTAAACAGGCGGTTTTCCCTGTTGACGCGCCCGCTCCTCGTGGTGCAGGTCTAGCTCCCATGGTGCGCGCCTCGCTGGACGTATTTGTTTTGTAGCAATTGGACACATTCGCTCACGATCTCGGTACTAAACAGGCGGTTCTCCCTGTTTAAGCGCCAGTTTATGCTCCTCGTGGTTCAGGTCTAGCTTTCATGGTGCGCGCATCGCTGGACGTATTTGTTTTGTTGCAATTGGACCCCTTCGCTAACGAACTCGGTACTAAACAGGCGGTTCTCACTGTTGAAGCGCCCGTTTATGCTCCTCGTGGTGCAGGTCCAGCTTTCATGGTGCGTGCATCGCTGGACGTATTTCTTTTGTTGCAATTGGACCCCATTCGCTCACAATCTCGGTACTAAACAGGCGGTTCTCCCTGTTGAAGCGCCCGTTTATGCTCCTCGTGGTGCAGGTCCAGCTTTCATGGTGCGCGCATCGCTGGATGTATTTCTTTTGTTGCAGTTGGACCCATTCGCTCACGATCTCGGTACTAAACAGGCGTTTCTCCCTGTTGAAGCGCCCGTTTATGCTACTCGTGGTGCAGGTCTAGCTTTTATGGTGTGCGCATCGCTGGACGTATTTGTTTTGTTGCAATTGGACCCCTTCACTCAAACTCCGTACTAAACAGGCGGTTCTCACTGTTGAAGCGCCCGCTTATGCTCCTTGTGGTGCAGGTCTAGGTTTCATGGCGGCGCATTGCTGGACATATTTGTTTTGTTGCAATTGGACCCCTTCGCTCACGAAGTCGGTACTAAAAAGGAGGTTCTAACTGTTGAAGCGCCCGTTTTCTCCTCGTGGTGCAGGTCTAGCTCCCATGGTGCGCGCCTCGCTGGACGTATTTGTTTTGTTGCAATTGGACCCCTTCGCTCACGAACTCGGTACTAAACAGGCGGTTCTCACTGTTGAAGCGCCCGTTTATGCTCCTCGCGGTGCAGGTCTAGCTTTCGTGGTGCGCGCATCGCAGGACGTATTTGTTTTGTTGCAATTGGACCTTTTCACTCACAAACTCCGCACTAAACAGGCGGTTTTCACTGTTGAAGCGCCCGTTTATGCTCCTCGTGGTGCAGGTCCAGCTTTCATGGTGCGCGCATCGCTGGACGTATTTGTTTTGTTGCAATTGGACCCCTTCACTCACAAACTCGGTACTAAACAGGCGGTTCTCACTGTTGAAGCGCCCGTTTATGCTACTCGCGGTGCAGGTCTAGCTTTCGTGGTGCGGCATCGCAGGACGTATTTGTTTTGTTGCAATTGGACCCCTTCACGCACAAACTCCGTACTAAACAGGCGGTTTTCCCTGTTGACGCGCCCGTTTTCTCCTCGTGGTGCAGGTCTGGCTCCCATGGTGCGCGCCTCGCTGGACGTATTTGTTTTGTTGCAATTGGACCCATTCGCTCACGATCTCGGTACAAAACAGGCGGTTCTCCCTGTTTAAGCGCCCGTTTATGCTCCTCGTGGTGCAGGTCCAGCTTTCATGGTGCGTGCATCGCTGGACGTATTTCTTTTGTTGCAATTGGACCCATTCGCTCACGAACTCGGTACTAAACAGGCGGTTCTCACTGTTGAAGCGCCCGTTTATGCTCCTCGTGGTGCAGGTCCAGCTTTCATGGTGCGTGCATCGCTGGACGTATTTCTTTTGTTGCAATTGGACCCATTCGCTCACGATCTCGGTACTAAACAGGAGGTTCTAACTGTTGAAGCGCCCGTTTTCTCCTCGTGGTGCAGGTCTAGATTTTATGGTGCGCGCATCGCTGGACGTATTTGTTTTGTTGGAATTGGACCAATTCGCTCACGATCTCGGTACTAAACAGGCGGTTTTCCCTGTTGACGCGCCCGCTCCTCGTGGTGCAGGTCTAGCTCCCATGGTGCGCGCCTCGCTGGACGTATTTGTTTTGTAGCAATTGGACACATTCGCTCACGATCTCGGTACTAAACAGGCGGTTCTCCCTGTTTAAGCGCCAGTTTATGCTCCTCGTGGTTCAGGTCTAGCTTTCATGGTGCGCGCATCGCTGGACGTATTTGTTTTGTTGCAATTGGACCCCTTCGCTCACGAACTCGGTACTAAACAGGCGGTTCTCACTGTTGAAGCGCCCGTTTATGCTCCTCGCGGTGCAGGTCTAGCTTTCGTGTTGCGCGCATCGCAGGACGTATTTGTTTTGTTGCAATTGGACCTTTTCACTCACAAACTCCGCACTAAACAGGCGGTTCTCACTGTTGAAGCGCCCGTTTATGCTCCTCGTGGTGCAGGTCCAGCTTTCATGGTGCGCGCATCGCTGGACGTATTTGTTTGATTGCAATTGGACCCCTTCGCTCACGAACTCGGTACTAAACAGGCGGTTCTCACTGTTGAAGCGCCCGTTTATGCTCCTCGCGGTGCAGGTCTAGCTTTCTTGGTGCGCGCATCGCAGGACGTATTTGTTTTGTTGCAGTTGGACCCCTTCACTAACAAACTCCGTACTAAACAGGCGGTTCTCACTGTTGAAGCGCCCGCTTATGCTCCTTGTGGTGCAGGTCTAGGTTTCATTGTGCGCGCATCGCTGGACGTATTTGTTTTGTTGCAATTGGACCCCTTCACTCACAAACTCCGTACTAAACAGGCGGTTCTCCCTGTTTAAGCGCCCGTTTATGCTCCTCGTGGTGCAGGTCTAGCTTTCAAGGTGCGCGCCTCGCTGGACGTATTTGTTTTGTAGCAATTGGACCCATTCGCTCACGATCTCGGTACTAAACAGGCGGCTCTCCCTGTTTAAGCGCCCGTTTATGCTCCTCGTGGTGCAGGTCTAGATTTCAAGGTGCGCGGATCGCTGGACGTATTTGTTTTGTTGCAATTGGACCCCTTCGCTAACGAACTCGGTACTAAACAGGCGGTTCTCACTGTTGAAGCGCCCGTTTATGCTCCTCGTGGTGCAGGTCCAGCTTTCATGGTGCGTGCATCGCTGGACGTATTTCTTTTGTTGCAATTGGACCCATTCGCTCACGATCTCGGTACTAAACAGGAGGTTCTAACTGTTGAAGCGCCCGTTTTCTCCTCTGGTGCAGGTCTAGATTTTATGGTGCGCGCATCGCTGGACGTATTTGTTTTGTTGGAATTGGACCAATTCGCTCACGATCTCGGTACTAAACAGGCGGTTTTCCCTGTTGACGCGCCCGCTCCTCGTGGTGCAGGTCTAGCTCCCATGGTGCGCGCCTCGCTGGACGTATTTGTTTTGTAGCAATTGGACACATTCGCTCACGATCTCGGTACTAAACAGGCGGTTCTCCCTGTTTAAGCGCCAGTTTATGCTCCTCGTGGTTCAGGTCTAGCTTTCATGGTGCGCGCATCGCTGGACGTATTTGTTTTGTTGCAATTGGACCCCTTCGCTAACGAACTCGGTACTAAACAGGCGGTTCTCACTGTTGAAGCGCCCGTTTATGCTCCTCGTGGTGCAGGTCCAGCTTTCATGGTGCGTGCATCGCTGGACGTATTTCTTTTGTTGCAATTGGACCCATTCGCTCACAATCTCGGTACTAAACAGGCGGTTCTCCCTGTTGAAGCGCCCGTTTATGCTCCTCGTGGTGCAGGTCCAGCTTTCATGGTGCGCGCATCGCTGGATGTATTTCTTTTGTTGCAGTTGGACCCATTCGCTCACGATCTCGGTACTAAACAGGCGTTTCTCCCTGTTGAAGCGCCCGTTTATGCTACTCGTGGTGCAGGTCTAGCTTTTATGGTGTGCGCATCGCTGGACGTATTTGTTTTGTTGCAATTGGACCCCTTCACTCAAACTCCGTACTAAACAGGCGGTTCTCACTGTTGAAGCGCCCGCTTATGCTCCTTGTGGTGCAGGTCTAGGTTTCATGGCGCGCATTGCTGGACATATTTGTTTTGTTGCAATTGGACCCCTTCGCTCACGAAGTCGGTACTAAAAAGGAGGTTCTAACTGTTGAAGCGCCCGTTTTCTCCTCGTGGTGCAGGTCTAGCTCCCATGGTGCGCGCCTCGCTGGACGTATTTGTTTTGTTGCAATTGGACCCCTTCGCTCACGAACTCGGTACTAAACAGGCGGTTCTCACTGTTGAAGCGCCCGTTTATGCTCCTCGCGGTGCAGGTCTAGCTTTCGTGGTGCGCGCATCGCAGGACGTATTTGTTTTGTTGCAATTGGACCTTTTCACTCACAAACTCCGCACTAAACAGGCGGTTTTCACTGTTGAAGCGCCCGTTTATGCTCCTCGTGGTGCAGGTCCAGCTTTCATGGTGCGCGCATCGCTGGACGTATTTGTTTTGTTGCAATTGGACCCCTTCACTCACAAACTCGGTACTAAACAGGCGGTTCTCACTGTTGAAGCGCCCGTTTATGCTCCTCGCGGTGCAGGTCTAGCTTTCTTGGTGCGCGCATCGCAGGACGTATTTGTTTTGTTGCAATTGGACCTTTTCACTCACAAACTCCGCATTAAACAGGCGGTTCTCACTGTTGAAGCGCCCGCTTATGCTCCTCGTGGTGCAGGTCTAGCTTTCATGGTGCGCGCATCGCTGGACGTATTTGTTTTGTTGCAATTGGACCCCTTCGCTCACGAACTCGGTACTAAACAGGCCGTTCTCACTGTTGAAGTGCCCGTTTATGCTCCTCGCGGTGCAGGTCTAGCTTTCGTGGTGCGCGCATCGCAGGACGTATTTGTTTTGTTGCAATTGGACCCCTTCGCTAACGAACTCGGTACTAAACAGGCGGTTCTCACTGTTGAAGCGCCCGTTTATGCTCCTCGTGGTGCAGGTCCAGCTTTCATGGTGCGTGCATCGCTGGACGTATTTCTTTTGTTGCAATTGGACCCATTCGCTCACGATCTCGGTACTAAACAGGAGGTTCTAACTGTTGAAGCGCCCGTTTTCTCCTCGTGGTGCAGGTCTAGATTTTATGGTGCGCGCATCGCTGGACGTATTTGTTTTGTTGGAATTGGACCAATTCGCTCACGATCTCGGTACTAAACAGGCGGTTTTCCTTGATGACGCGCCCGCTCCTCGTGGTGCAGGTCTAGCTCCCATGGTGCGCGCCTCGCTGGACGTATTTGTTTTGTAGCAATTGGACACATTCGCTCACGATCTCGGTACTAAACAGGCGGTTCTCCCTGTTTAAGCGCCAGTTTATGCTCCTCGTGGTTCAGGTCTAGCTTTCATGGTGCGCGCATCGCTGGACGTATTTGTTTTGTTGCAATTGGACCCCTTCGCTCACGAACTCGGTACTAAACAGGCGGTTCTCACTGTTGAAGCGCCCGTTTATGCTCCTCGCGGTGCAGGTCTAGCTTTCGTGGTGCGCGCATCGCAGGACGTATTTGTTTTGTTGCAATTGGACCTTTTCACTCACAAACTCCGCACTAAACAGGCGGTTCTCACTGTTGAAGCGCCCGTTTATGCTCCTCGTGGTGCAGGTCCAGCTTTCATGGTGCGCGCATCGCTGGACGTATTTGTTTGATTGCAATTGGACCCCTTCGCTCACGAACTCGGTACTAAACAGGCGGTTCTCACTGTTGAAGCGCCCGTTTATGCTCCTCGCGGTGCAGGTCTAGCTTTCTTGGTGCGCGCATCGCAGGACGTATTTGTTTTGTTGCAGTTGGACCCCTTCACTAACAAACTCCGTACTAAACAGGCGGTTCTCACTGTTGAAGCGCCCGCTTATGCTCCTTGTGGTGCAGGTCTAGGTTTCATTGTGCGCGCATCGCTGGACGTATTTGTTTTGTTGCAATTGGACCCCTTCACTCACAAACTCCGTACTAAACAGGCGGTTCTAACTGTTGAAGCGCCCGTTTATGCTCCTCGCGGTGCAGGTCTAGCTTTCTTGGTGCGCGCATCGCAGGACGTATTTGTTTTGTTGCAGTTGGACCCCTTCACTCACAAACTCCGTACTAAACAGGCGGTTCTCACTGTTGAAGCGCCCGCTTATGCTCCTTGTGGTGCAGGTCTAGGTTTCATTGTGCGCGCATCGCTCGACGTATTTGTTTTGTTGCAATTGGACCCCTTCACTCACAAACTCCGTACTAAACAGGCGGTTCTCCCTGTTTAAGCGCCCGTTTATGCTCCTCGTGGTGCAGGTCTAGCTTTCAAGGTGCGCGCATCGCTGGACGTATTTGTTTTGTTGCAATTGGACCCCTTCGCTCACGAAATCGGTACTAAACAGGCGGTTCTAACTGTTGAAGCGCCCGTTTATGCTCCTCGCGGTGCAGGTCTAGCTTTCGTGGTGCGCGCATCGCAGGACGTATTTGTTTTGTTGCAATTGGACCCCTTCACTCACAAACTCCGTACTAAACAGGCGGTTTTCCCTGTTGACGCGCCCGTTTTCTCCTCGTGGTGCAGGTCTAGCTCCCTTGGTGCGCGCCTCGCTGGACGTATTTGTTTTGTAGCAATTGGACACATTCGCTCACGATCTCGGTGCTAAACAGGCGGTTCTCCCTGTTTAAGCGCCCGCTTATGCTCCTTGTGGTGCAGGTCTAGGTTTCATGGTGCGCGCATCGCTGGACGTATTTGTTTTGTTGCAATTGGACCCATTCGCTCACGATCTCGGTACTAAACAGGCGGTTCTCCCTGTTTAAGCGCCCGTTTATGCTCCTCGTGGTGCAGGTCTAGCTTTCATGGTGCGCGCATCGCTGGACGTATTTGTTTTGTTGCAATTGGACCCCTTCGCTCACGAACTCGGTACTAAACAGGCGGTTCTCACTGTTGAAGCGCCCGCTTATGCTCCTTGTGGTGCAGGTCTAGGTTTCAAGGTGCGTGCATCGCTGGAGGTATTTGTTTTGTTGCAATTGGACCCCTTCGCTCACGAAGTCGGTACTAAAAAGGAGGTTCTAACTGTTGAAGCGCCCGTTTTCTCCTCGTGGTGAAGGTCTAGCTCCCATGGTGCGCGCCTCGCTGGACGTATTTGTTTTGTAGCAATTGGACACATTCGCTCACGATCTCTGTACTAAACAGGCGGTTCTCCCTGTTTAAGCGCCCGTTTATGCTCCTCGTGGTCCAGGTCTAGCTTTCATGGTGCGCGCATCGCTGGACGTATTTGTTTTATTGCAATTGGACCCCTTCGCTCACGAACTCGGTACTAAACAGGCGGTTCTCACTGTTGAAGCGCCCGTTTATGCTCCTCGCGGTGCAGGTCTAGCTTTCAAGGTGCGTGCATCGCTGGACGTATTTGTTTTGTTGCAATTGGACCCATTCGCTCACGATCTCGGTATTAAACAGGTGGCTCTCACTGTTGAAGCGCCCGTTTATGCTCCTCGCGGTGCAGGTCTAGCTTTCAAGGTGCGCGCCTCGCTGGACGTATTTGTTTTGTAGCAATTGGACCCATTCGCTCACGATCTCGGTACTAAACAGGCGGTTTTCCCTGTTGACGCGCCCGCTCCTCGTGGTGCAGGTCTAGCTCCCATGGTGCGCGCCTCGCTGGACGTATTTGTTTTGTAGCAATTGGACACATTCGCTCACGATCTCGGTACTAAACAGGCGGTTCTCCCTGTTTAAGCGCCAGTTTATGCTCCTCGTGTTTCAGGTCTAGCTTTCATGGTGCGCGCATCGCTGGACGTATTTGTTTTGTTGCAATTGGACCCCTTCGCTAACGAACTCGGTACTAAACAGGCGGTTCTCACTGTTGAAGCGCCCGTTTATGCTCCTCGTGGTGCAGGTCCAGCTTTCATGGTGCGTGCATCGCTGGACGTATTTCTTTTGTTGCAATTGGACCCATTCGCTCACAATCTCGGTACTAAACAGGCGGTTCTCCCTGTTGAAGCGCCCGTTTATGCTCCTCGTGGTGCAGGTCCAGCTTTCATGGTGCGCGCATCGCTGGACGTATTTCTTTTGTTGCAGTTGGACCCATTCGCTCACGATCTCGGTACTAAACAGGCGTTTCTCCCTGTTGAAGCGCCCGTTTATGCTACTCGTGGTGCAGGTCTAGCTTTCATGGTGTGCGCATCGCTGGACGTATTTGTTTTGTTGCAATTGGACCCCTTCACTCAAACTCCGTACTAAACAGGCGGTTCTCACTGTTGAAGCGCCCGCTTATGCTCCTTGTGGTGCAGGTCTAGGTTTCATGGCGCGCATTGCTGGACATATTTGTTTTGTTGCAATTGGACCCCTTCGCTCACGAAGTCGGTACTAAAAAGGAGGTTCTAACTGTTGAAGCGCCCGTTTTCTCCTCGTGGTGCAGGTCTAGCTCCCATGGTGCGCGCCTCGCTGGACGTATTTGTTTTGTTGCAATTGGACCCCTTCGCTCACGAACTCGGTACTAAACAGGCGGTTCTCACTGTTGAAGCGCCCGTTTATGCTCCTCGCGGTGCAGGTCTAGCTTTCGTGGTGCGCGCATCGCAGGACGTATTTGTTTTGTTGCAATTGGACCTTTTCACTCACAAACTCCGCACTAAACAGGCGGTTTTCACTGTTGAAGCGCCCGTTTATGCTCCTCGTGGTGCAGGTCCAGCTTTCATGGTGCGCGCATCGCTGGACGTATTTGTTTTGTTGCAATTGGACCCCTTCACTCACAAACTCGGTACTAAACAGGCGGTTCTCACTGTTGAAGCGCCCGTTTATGCTCCTCGCGGTGCAGGTCTAGCTTTCTTGGTGCGCGCATCGCAGGACGTATTTGTTTTGTTGCAATTGGACCTTTTCACTCACAAACTCCGCACTAAACAGGCGGTTCTCACTGTTGAAGCGCCCGCTTATGCTCCTCGTGGTGCAGGTCTAGCTTTCAAGGTGCGCGCATCGCTGGACGTATTTGTTTTGTTGCAATTGGACCCCTTCGCTCACGAAATCGGTACTAAACAGGCGGTTCTAACTGTTGAAGCGCCCGTTTATGCTACTCGCGGTGCAGGTCTAGCTTTCGTGGTGCGGCATCGCAGGACGTATTTGTTTTGTTGCAATTGGACCCCTTCACGCACAAACTCCGTACTAAACAGGCGGTTTTCCCTGTTGACGCGCCCGTTTTCTCCTCGTGGTGCAGGTCTGGCTCCCATGGTGCGCGCCTCGCTGGACGTATTTGTTTTGTTGCAATTGGACCCATTCGCTCACGATCTCGGTACTAAACAGGCGGTTCTCCCTGTTTAAGCGCCCGTTTATGCTCCTCGTGGTGCAGGTCCAGCTTTCATGGTGCGTGCATCGCTGGACGTATTTCTTTTGTTGCAATTGGACCCATTCGCTCACGAACTCGGTACTAAACAGGCGGTTCTCACTGTTGAAGCGCCCGTTTATGCTCCTCGTGGTGCAGGTCCAGCTTTCATGGTGCGTGCATCGCTGGACGTATTTCTTTTGTTGCAATTGGACCCATTCGCTCACGATCTCGGTACTAAACAGGAGGTTCTAACTGTTGAAGCGCCCGTTTTCTCCTCGTGGTGCAGGTCTAGATTTTATGGTGCGCGCATCGCTGGACGTATTTGTTTTGTTGGAATTGGACCAATTCGCTCACGATCTCGGTACTAAACAGGCGGTTTTCCCTGTTGACGCGCCCGCTCCTCGTGGTGCAGGTCTAGCTCCCATGGTGCGCGCCTCGCTGGACGTATTTGTTTTGTAGCAATTGGACACATTCGCTCACGATCTCGGTACTAAACAGGCGGTTCTCCCTGTTTAAGCGCCAGTTTATGCTCCTCGTGGTTCAGGTCTAGCTTTCATGGTGCGCGCATCGCTGGACGTATTTGTTTTGTTGCAATTGGACCCCTTCGCTCACGAACTCGGTACTAAACAGGCGGTTCTCACTGTTGAAGCGCCCGTTTATGCTCCTCGCGGTGCAGGTCTAGCTTTCGTGTTGCGCGCATCGCAGGACGTATTTGTTTTGTTGCAATTGGACCTTTTCACTCACAAACTCCGCACTAAACAGGCGGTTCTCACTGTTGAAGCGCCCGTTTATGCTCCTCGTGGTGCAGGTCCAGCTTTCATGGTGCGCGCATCGCTGGACGTATTTGTTTGATTGCAATTGGACCCCTTCGCTCACGAACTCGGTACTAAACAGGCGGTTCTCACTGTTGAAGCGCCCGTTTATGCTCCTCGCGGTGCAGGTCTAGCTTTCTTGGTGCGCGCATCGCAGGACGTATTTGTTTTGTTGCAGTTGGACCCCTTCACTAACAAACTCCGTACTAAACAGGCGGTTCTCACTGTTGAAGCGCCCGCTTATGCTCCTTGTGGTGCAGGTCTAGGTTTCATTGTGCGCGCATCGCTGGACGTATTTGTTTTGTTGCAATTGGACCCCTTCACTCACAAACTCCGTACTAAACAGGCGGTTCTCCCTGTTTAAGCGCCCGTTTATGCTCCTCGTGGTGCAGGTCTAGCTTTCAAGGTGCGCGCCTCGCTGGACGTATTTGTTTTGTAGCAATTGGACCCATTCGCTCACGATCTCGGTACTAAACAGGCGGCTCTCCCTGTTTAAGCGCCCGTTTATGCTCCTCGTGGTGCAGGTCTAGATTTCAAGGTGCGCGGATAGCTGGACGTATTTGTTTTGTTGCAATTGGACCCCTTCGCTAACGAACTCGGTACTAAACAGGCGGTTCTCACTGTTGAAGCGCCCGTTTATGCTCCTCGTGGTGCAGGTCCAGCTTTCATGGTGCGTGCATCGCTGGACGTATTTCTTTTGTTGCAATTGGACCCATTCGCTCACGATCTCGGTACTAAACAGGAGGTTCTAACTGTTGAAGCGCCCGTTTTCTCCTCTGGTGCAGGTCTAGATTTTATGGTGCGCGCATCGCTGGACGTATTTGTTTTGTTGGAATTGGACCAATTCGCTCACGATCTCGGTACTAAACAGGCGGTTTTCCCTGTTGACGCGCCCGCTCCTCGTGGTGCAGGTCTAGCTCCCATGGTGCGCGCCTCGCTGGACGTATTTGTTTTGTAGCAATTGGACACATTCGCTCACGATCTCGGTACTAAACAGGCGGTTCTCCCTGTTTAAGCGCCAGTTTATGCTCCTCGTGGTTCAGGTCTAGCTTTCATGGTGCGCGCATCGCTGGACGTATTTGTTTTGTTGCAATTGGACCCCTTCGCTAACGAACTCGGTACTAAACAGGCGGTTCTCACTGTTGAAGCGCCCGTTTATGCTCCTCGTGGTGCAGGTCCAGCTTTCATGGTGCGTGCATCGCTGGACGTATTTCTTTTGTTGCAATTGGACCCATTCGCTCACAATCTCGGTACTAAACAGGCGGTTCTCCCTGTTGAAGCGCCCGTTTATGCTCCTCGTGGTGCAGGTCCAGCTTTCATGGTGCGCGCATCGCTGGATGTATTTCTTTTGTTGCAGTTGGACCCATTCGCTCACGATCTCGGTACTAAACAGGCGTTTCTCCCTGTTGAAGCGCCCGTTTATGCTACTCGTGGTGCAGGTCTAGCTTTTATGGTGTGCGCATCGCTGGACGTATTTGTTTTGTTGCAATTGGACCCCTTCACTCAAACTCCGTACTAAACAGGCGGTTCTCACTGTTGAAGCGCCCGCTTATGCTCCTTGTGGTGCAGGTCTAGGTTTCATGGCGCGCATTGCTGGACATATTTGTTTTGTTGCAATTGGACCCCTTCGCTCACGAAGTCGGTACTAAAAAGGAGGTTCTAACTGTTGAAGCGCCCGTTTTCTCCTCGTGGTGCAGGTCTAGCTCCCATGGTGCGCGCCTCGCTGGACGTATTTGTTTTGTTGCAATTGGACCCCTTCGCTCACGAACTCGGTACTAAACAGGCGGTTCTCACTGTTGAAGCGCCCGTTTATGCTCCTCGCGGTGCAGGTCTAGCTTTCGTGGTGCGCGCATCGCAGGACGTATTTGTTTTGTTGCAATTGGACCTTTTCACTCACAAACTCCGCACTAAACAGGCGGTTTTCACTGTTGAAGCGCCCGTTTATGCTCCTCGTGGTGCAGGTCCAGCTTTCATGGTGCGCGCATCGCTGGACGTATTTGTTTTGTTGCAATTGGACCCCTTCACTCACAAACTCGGTACTAAACAGGCGGTTCTCACTGTTGAAGCGCCCGTTTATGCTCCTCGCGGTGCAGGTCTAGCTTTCTTGGTGCGCGCATCGCAGGACGTATTTGTTTTGTTGCAATTGGACCTTTTCACTCACAAACTCCGCATTAAACAGGCGGTTCTCACTGTTGAAGCGCCCGCTTATGCTCCTCGTGGTGCAGGTCTAGCTTTCATGGTGCGCGCATCGCTGGACGTATTTGTTTTGTTGCAATTGGACCCCTTCGCTCACGAACTCGGTACTAAACAGGCCGTTCTCACTGTTGAAGTGCCCGTTTATGCTCCTCGCGGTGCAGGTCTAGCTTTCGTGGTGCGCGCATCGCAGGACGTATTTGTTTTGTTGCAATTGGACCCCTTCGCTAACGAACTCGGTACTAAACAGGCGGTTCTCACTGTTGAAGCGCCCGTTTATGCTCCTCGTGGTGCAGGTCCAGCTTTCATGGTGCGTGCATCGCTGGACGTATTTCTTTTGTTGCAATTGGACCCATTCGCTCACGATCTCGGTACTAAACAGGAGGTTCTAACTGTTGAAGCGCCCGTTTTCTCCTCGTGGTGCAGGTCTAGATTTTATGGTGCGCGCATCGCTGGACGTATTTGTTTTGTTGGAATTGGACCAATTCGCTCACGATCTCGGTACTAAACAGGCGGTTTTCCTTGATGACGCGCCCGCTCCTCGTGGTGCAGGTCTAGCTCCCATGGTGCGCGCCTCGCTGGACGTATTTGTTTTGTAGCAATTGGACACATTCGCTCACGATCTCGGTACTAAACAGGCGGTTCTCCCTGTTTAAGCGCCAGTTTATGCTCCTCGTGGTTCAGGTCTAGCTTTCATGGTGCGCGCATCGCTGGACGTATTTGTTTTGTTGCAATTGGACCCCTTCGCTCACGAACTCGGTACTAAACAGGCGGTTCTCACTGTTGAAGCGCCCGTTTATGCTCCTCGCGGTGCAGGTCTAGCTTTCGTGGTGCGCGCATCGCAGGACGTATTTGTTTTGTTGCAATTGGACCTTTTCACTCACAAACTCCGCACTAAACAGGCGGTTCTCACTGTTGAAGCGCCCGTTTATGCTCCTCGTGGTGCAGGTCCAGCTTTCATGGTGCGCGCATCGCTGGACGTATTTGTTTGATTGCAATTGGACCCCTTCGCTCACGAACTCGGTACTAAACAGGCGGTTCTCACTGTTGAAGCGCCCGTTTATGCTCCTCGCGGTGCAGGTCTAGCTTTCTTGGTGCGCGCATCGCAGGACGTATTTGTTTTGTTGCAGTTGGACCCCTTCACTAACAAACTCCGTACTAAACAGGCGGTTCTCACTGTTGAAGCGCCCGCTTATGCTCCTTGTGGTGCAGGTCTAGGTTTCATTGTGCGCGCATCGCTGGACGTATTTGTTTTGTTGCAATTGGACCCCTTCACTCACAAACTCCGTACTAAACAGGCGGTTCTAACTGTTGAAGCGCCCGTTTATGCTCCTCGCGGTGCAGGTCTAGCTTTCAAGGTGCGCGCATCGCTGGACGTATTTGTTTTGTTGCAATTGGACCCCTTCGCTCACGAAATCGGTACTAAACAGGCGGTTCTAACTGTTGAAGCGCCCGTTTATGCTCCTCGCGGTGCAGGTCTAGCTTTCGTGGTGCGCGCATCGCAGGACGTATTTGTTTTGTTGCAATTGGACCCCTTCACTCACAAACTCCGTACTAAACAGGCGGTTTTCCCTGTTGACGCGCCCGTTTTCTCCTCGTGGTGCAGGTCTAGCTCCCTTGGTGCGCGCCTCGCTGGACGTATTTGTTTTGTAGCAATTGGACCCCTTCACTCACAAACTCCGTACTAAACAGGCGGTTCTCCCTGTTTAAGCGCCCGTTTATGCTCCTCGTGGTGCAGGTCTAGCTTTCAAGGTGCGCGCCTCGCTGGACGTATTTGTTTTGTAGCAATTGGACCCATTCGCTCACGATCTCGGTACTAAACAGGCGGCTCTCCCTGTTTAAGCGCCCGTTTATGCTCCTCGTGGTGCAGGTCTAGATTTCAAGGTGCGCGGATCGCTGGACGTATTTGTTTTGTTGCAATTGGACCCCTTCGCTAACGAACTCGGTACTAAACAGGCGGTTCTCACTGTTGAAGCGCCCGTTTATGCTCCTCGTGGTGCAGGTCCAGCTTTCATGGTGCGTGCATCGCTGGACGTATTTCTTTTGTTGCAATTGGACCCATTCGCTCACGATCTCGGTACTAAACAGGAGGTTCTAACTGTTGAAGCGCCCGTTTTCTCCTCTGGTGCAAGTCTAGATTTTATGGTGCGCGCATCGCTGGACGTATTTGTTTTGTTGGAATTGGACCAATTCGCTCACGATCTCGGTACTAAACAGGCGGTTTTCCCTGTTGACGCGCCCGCTCCTCGTGGTGCAGGTCTAGCTCCCATGGTGCGCGCCTCGCTGGACGTATTTGTTTTGTAGCAATTGGACACATTCGCTCACGATCTCGGTACTAAACAGGCGGTTCTCCCTGTTTAAGCGCCAGTTTATGCTCCTCGTGGTTCAGGTCTAGCTTTCATGGTGCGCGCATCGCTGGACGTATTTGTTTTGTTGCAATTGGACCCCTTCGCTAACGAACTCGGTACTAAACAGGCGGTTCTCACTGTTGAAGCGCCCGTTTATGCTCCTCGTGGTGCAGGTCCAGCTTTCATGGTGCGTGCATCGCTGGACGTATTTCTTTTGTTGCAATTGGACCCATTCGCTCACAATCTCGGTACTAAACAGGCGGTTCTCCCTGTTGAAGCGCCCGTTTATGCTCCTCGTGGTGCAGGTCCAGCTTTCATGGTGCGCGCATCGCTGGATGTATTTCTTTTGTTGCAGTTGGACCCATTCGCTCACGATCTCGGTACTAAACAGGCGTTTCTCCCTGTTGAAGCGCCCGTTTATGCTACTCGTGGTGCAGGTCTAGCTTTTATGGTGTGCGCATCGCTGGACGTATTTGTTTTGTTGCAATTGGACCCCTTCACTCAAACTCCGTACTAAACAGGCGGTTCTCACTGTTGAAGCGCCCGCTTATGCTCCTTGTGGTGCAGGTCTAGGTTTCATGGCGCGCATTGCTGGACATATTTGTTTTGTTGCAATTGGACCCCTTCGCTCACGAAGTCGGTACTAAAAAGGAGGTTCTAACTGTTGAAGCGCCCGTTTTCTCCTCGTGGTGCAGGTCTAGCTCCCATGGTGCGCGCCTCGCTGGACGTATTTGTTTTGTTGCAATTGGACCCCTTCGCTCACGAACTCGGTACTAAACAGGCGGTTCTCACTGTTGAAGCGCCCGTTTATGCTCCTCGCGGTGCAGGTCTAGCTTTCGTGGTGCGCGCATCGCAGGACGTATTTGTTTTGTTGCAATTGGACCTTTTCACTCACAAACTCCGCACTAAACAGGCGGTTTTCACTGTTGAAGCGCCCGTTTATGCTCCTCGTGGTGCAGGTCCAGCTTTCATGGTGCGCGCATCGCTGGACGTATTTGTTTTGTTGCAATTGGACCCCTTCACTCACAAACTCGGTACTAAACAGGCGGTTCTCACTGTTGAAGCGCCCGTTTATGCTCCTCGCGGTGCAGGTCTAGCTTTCTTGGTGCGCGCATCGCAGGACGTATTTGTTTTGTTGCAATTGGACCTTTTCACTCACAAACTCCGCATTAAACAGGCGGTTCTCACTGTTGAAGCGCCCGCTTATGCTCCTCGTGGTGCAGGTCTAGCTTTCATGGTGCGCGCATCGCTGGACGTATTTGTTTTGTTGCAATTGGACCCCTTCGCTCACGAACTCGGTACTAAACAGGCCGTTCTCACTGTTGAAGTGCCCGTTTATGCTCCTCGCGGTGCAGGTCTAGCTTTCGTGGTGCGCGCATCGCAGGACGTATTTGTTTTGTTGCAATTGGACCCCTTCGCTAACGAACTCGGTACTAAACAGGCGGTTCTCACTGTTGAAGCGCCCGTTTATGCTCCTCGTGGTGCAGGTCCAGCTTTCATGGTGCGTGCATCGCTGGACGTATTTCTTTTGTTGCAATTGGACCCATTCGCTCACGATCTCGGTACTAAACAGGAGGTTCTAACTGTTGAAGCGCCCGTTTTCTCCTCGTGGTGCAGGTCTAGATTTTATGGTGCGCGCATCGCTGGACGTATTTGTTTTGTTGGAATTGGACCAATTCGCTCACGATCTCGGTACTAAACAGGCGGTTTTCCTTGATGACGCGCCCGCTCCTCGTGGTGCAGGTCTAGCTCCCATGGTGCGCGCCTCGCTGGACGTATTTGTTTTGTAGCAATTGGACACATTCGCTCACGATCTCGGTACTAAACAGGCGGTTCTCCCTGTTTAAGCGCCAGTTTATGCTCCTCGTGGTTCAGGTCTAGCTTTCATGGTGCGCGCATCGCTGGACGTATTTGTTTTGTTGCAATTGGACCCCTTCGCTCACGAACTCGGTACTAAACAGGCGGTTCTCACTGTTGAAGCGCCCGTTTATGCTCCTCGCGGTGCAGGTCTAGCTTTCGTGGTGCGCGCATCGCAGGACGTATTTGTTTTGTTGCAATTGGACCTTTTCACTCACAAACTCCGCACTAAACAGGCGGTTCTCACTGTTGAAGCGCCCGTTTATGCTCCTCGTGGTGCAGGTCCAGCTTTCATGGTGCGCGCATCGCTGGACGTATTTGTTTGATTGCAATTGGACCCCTTCGCTCACGAACTCGGTACTAAACAGGCGGTTCTCACTGTTGAAGCGCCCGTTTATGCTCCTCGCGGTGCAGGTCTAGCTTTCTTGGTGCGCGCATCGCAGGACGTATTTGTTTTGTTGCAGTTGGACCCCTTCACTAACAAACTCCGTACTAAACAGGCGGTTCTCACTGTTGAAGCGCCCGCTTATGCTCCTTGTGGTGCAGGTCTAGGTTTCATTGTGCGCGCATCGCTGGACGTATTTGTTTTGTTGCAATTGGACCCCTTCACTCACAAACTCCGTACTAAACAGGCGGTTCTAACTGTTGAAGCGCCCGTTTATGCTCCTCGCGGTGCAGGTCTAGCTTTCAAGGTGCGCGCATCGCTGGACGTATTTGTTTTGTTGCAATTGGACCCCTTCGCTCACGAAATCGGTACTAAACAGGCGGTTCTAACTGTTGAAGCGCCCGTTTATGCTCCTCGCGGTGCAGGTCTAGCTTTCGTGGTGCGCGCATCGCAGGACGTATTTGTTTTGTTGCAATTGGACCCCTTCACTCACAAACTCCGTACTAAACAGGCGGTTTTCCCTGTTGACGCGCCCGTTTTCTCCTCGTGGTGCAGGTCTAGCTCCCTTGGTGCGCGCCTCGCTGGACGTATTTGTTTTGTAGCAATTGGACACATTCGCTCACGATCTCGGTGCTAAACAGGCGGTTCTCCCTGTTTAAGCGCCCGCTTATGCTCCTTGTGGTGCAGGTCTAGGTTTCATGGTGCGCGCATCGCTGGACGTATTTGTTTTGTTGCAATTGGACCCATTCGCTCACGATCTCGGTACTAAACAGGCGGTTCTCCCTGTTTAAGCGCCCGTTTATGCTCCTCGTGGTGCAGGTCTAGCTTTCATGGTGCGCGCATCGCTGGACGTATTTGTTTTGTTGCAATTGGACCCCTTCGCTCACGAACTCGGTACTAAACAGGCGGTTCTCACTGTTGAAGCGCCCGCTTATGCTCCTTGTGGTGCAGGTCTAGGTTTCATGGTGCGCGCATTGCTGGACATATTTGTTTTGTTGCAATTGGACCCCTTCGCTCACGAAGTCGGTACTAAAAAGGAGGTTCTAACTGTTGAAGCGCCCGTTTTCTCCTCGTGGTGAAGGTCTAGCTCCCATGGTGCGCGCCTCGCTGGACGTATTTGTTTTGTAGCAATTGGACACATTCGCTCACGATCTCTGTACTAAACAGGCGGTTCTCCCTGTTTAAGCGCCCGTTTATGCTCCTCGTGGTCCAGGTCTAGCTTTCATGGTGCGCGCATCGCTGGACGTATTTGTTTTGTTGCAATTGGACCCCTTCGCTCACGAACTCGGTACTAAACAGGCGGTTCTCACTGTTGAAGCGCCCGTTTATGCTCCTAGCGGTGCAGGTCTAGCTTTCGTGGTGCGCGCATCGCAGGACGTATTTGTTTTGTTGCAATTGGACCTTTTCACTCACAAACTCCGCACTAAACAGGCGGTTTTCACTGTTGAAGCGCCCGTTTATGCTCCTCGTGGTGCAGGTCCAGCTTTCATGGTGCGCGCATCGCTGGACGTATTTGTTTTGTTGCAATTGGACCCCTTCACTCACAAACTCGGTACTAAACAGGCGGTTCTCACTGTTGAAGCGCCCGTTTATGCTCCTCGCGGTGCAGGTCTAGCTTCCTTGGTGCGCGCATCGCAGGACGTATTTGTTTTGTTGCAGTTGGACCCCTTCACTCACAAACTCCGTACTAAACAGGCGGTTCTCACTGTTGAAGCGCCCGCTTATGCTCCTTGTGGTGCAGGTCTAGGTTTCATGGTGCGCGCATCGCTGGACGTATTTGTTTTGTTGCAATTGGACCCCTTCACTCACAAACTCGGTACTAAACAGGCGGTTCTCACTGTTGAAGCGCCTGTTTATGCTCCTCGCGGTGCAGGTCTAGCTTTCAAGGTGCGCGCCTCGCTGGACGTATTTGTTTTGTAGCAATTGGACCCATTCGCTCACGATCTCGGTACTAAACAGGCGGTTCTCCCTGTTTAAGCGCCTGTTTATGCTCCTCGTGGTGCAGGTCTAGCTTTCAAGGTGCGCGCATCGCTGGACGTATTTGTTTTGTTGCAATTGGACCCCTTCGCTCACGAAATCGGTACTAAGCAGGCGGTTCTCCCTGTTTAAGCGCCCGTTTATGCTCCTCGTGGTGCAGGTCTAGCTTTCAAGGTGCGCGCATCGCTGGACGTATTTGTTTTGTTGCAATTGGACCCCTTCGCTCACGAAATCGGTACTAAACAGGCGGTTCTAACTGTTGAAGCGCCCGTTTATGCTCCTCGCGGTGCAGGTCTAGCTTTCGTGGTGCGCGCATCGCAGGACGTATTTGTTTTGTTGCAATTGGACCCCTTCACTCACAAACTCCGTACTAAACAGGCGGTTTTCCCTGTTGACGCGCCCGTTTTCTCCTCGTGGTGCAGGTCTAGCTCCCTTGGTGCGCGCCTCGCTGGACGTATTTGTTTTGTAGCAATTGGACACATTCGCTCACGATCTCGGTGCTAAACAGGCGGTTCTCCCTGTTTAAGCGCCCGCTTATGCTCCTTGTGGTGCAGGTCTAGGTTTCATGGTGCGCGCATCGCTGGACGTATTTGTTTTGTTGCAATTGGACCCATTCGCTCACGATCTCGGTACTAAACAGGCGGTTCTCCCTGTTTAAGCGCCCGTTTATGCTCCTCGTGGTGCAGGTCTAGCTTTCATGGTGCGCGCATCGCTGGACGTATTTGTTTTGTTGCAATTGGACCCCTTCGCTCACGAACTCGGTACTAAACAGGCGGTTCTCACTGTTGAAGCGCCCGCTTATGCTCCTTGTGGTGCAGGTCTAGGTTTCATGGTGCGCGCATTGCTGGACATATTTGTTTTGTTGCAATTGGACCCCTTCGCTCACGAAGTCGGTACTAAAAAGGAGGTTCTAACTGTTGAAGCGCCCGTTTTCTCCTCGTGGTGAAGGTCTAGCTCCCATGGTGCGCGCCTCGCTGGACGTATTTGTTTTGTAGCAATTGGACACATTCGCTCACGATCTCTGTACTAAACAGGCGGTTCTCCCTGTTTAAGCGCCCGTTTATGCTCCTCGTGGTCCAGGTCTAGCTTTCATGGCGCGCGCATCGCTGGACGTATTTGTTTTGTTGCAATTGGACCCCTTCGCTCACGAACTCGGTACTAAACAGGCGGTTCTCACTGTTGAAGCGCCCGTTTATGCTCCTCGCGGTGCAGGTCTAGCTTTCGTGGTGCGCTCATCGCAGGACGTATTTGTTTTGTTGCAATTGGACCTTTTCACTCACAAACTCCGCACTAAACAGGCGGTTTTCACTGTTGAAGCGCCCGTTTATGCTCCTCGTGGTGCAGGTCCAGCTTTCATGGTGCGCGCATCGCTGGACGTATTTGTTTTGTTGCAATTGGACCCCTTCGCTCACGAACTCGGTACTAAACAGGCGGTTCTCACTGTTGAAGCGCCCGTTTATGCTCCTCGCGGTGCAGGTCTAGCTTTCGTGGTGCGCTCATCGCAGGACGTATTTGTTTTGTTGCAATTGGACCTTTTCACTCACAAACTCCGCACTAAACAGGCGGTTTTCACTGTTGAAGCGCCCGTTTATGCTCCTCGCGGTGCAGGTCTAGCTTCCTTGGTGCGCGCATCGCAGGACGTATTTGTTTTGTTGCAGTTGGACCCCTTCACTCACAAACTCCGTACTAAACAGGCGGTTCTCACTGTTGAAGCGCCCGCTTATGCTCCTTGTGGTGCAGGTCTAGGTTTCATGGTGCGCGCATCGCTGGACGTATTTGTTTTGTTGCAATTGGACCCCTTCACTCACAAACTCGGTACTAAACAGGCGGTTCTCACTGTTGAAGCGCCCGTTTATGCTCCTCGCGGTGCAGGTCTAGCTTTCAAGGTGCGCGCCTCGCTGGACGTATTTGTTTTGTAGCAATTGGACCCATTCGCTCACGATCTCGGTACTAAACAGGCGGTTCTCCCTGTTTAAGCGCCTGTTTATGCTCCTCGTGGTGCAGGTCTAGCTTTCAAGGTGCGCGCATCGCAGGACGTATTTGTTTTGTTGCAATTGGACCCCTTCACTCACAAACTCTGTACTAAACAGCTGTTTTCCCTGTTGACGCGCCCGTTTTCTCCTCGTGGTGCAGGTCTGGCTCCCATGGTGCGCGCCTCGCTGGACGTATTTGTTTTGTAGCAATTGGACACATTCGCTCACGATCTCGGTACTAAACAGGCGGTTCTCCCTGTTTAAGCGCCCGCTTATGCTCCTTGTGGTGCAGGTCTAGGTTTCATGGTGCGCGCATCGCTGGACGTATTTGTTTTGTTGCAATTGGACCCATTCGCTCACGATCTCGGTACTAAACAGGCGGTTCTCTCTGTTTAAGCGCCCGTTTATGCTCCTCGTGGTGCAGGTCTAGCTTTCATGGCGCGCGCATCGCTGGACGTATTTGTTTTGTTGCAATTGGACCCCTTCGCTCACGAACTCGGTACTAAACAGGCCGTTCTCACTGTTGAAGCGCCCGTTTATGCTCCTCGCGGTGCAGGTCTAGCTTTCGTGGTGCGCGCATCGCAGGACGTATTTGTTTTGTTGCAATTGGACCCCTTCACTCACAAACTCCGCACTAAACAGGTGGTTCTCACTGTTGAAGCGCCCGTTTATGCTCCTCGTGGTGCAGGTCCAGCTTTCGTGGTGCGCGCATCGCAGGACGTATTTGTTTTGTTGCAATTGGACCCATTCGCTCACGATCTCGGTACTAAACAGGCGGCTCTCACAGTTGAAGCGCCCGTTTATGCTCCTCGCGGTGCAGGTCTAGCTTTCAAGGTGCGCGCATCGCTGGACGTATTTCTTTTGTTGCAATTGGACCCATTCGCTCACGATCTCGGTACCTAACAGGTGGCTCTCACTGTTGAAGCGCCCGTTTATGCTCCTCGCGGTGCAGGTCTAGCTTTCGTGGTGCGCGCATCGCAGGACGTATTTGTTTTGTTGCAATTGGACCCCTTCACTCACAAACTCCGCACTAAACAGGCGGCTCTCCCTGTTTAAGCGCCCGTTTATGCTCCTCGTGGTGCAGGTCTAGCTTTCAAGGTGCGCGGATCGCTGGACGTATTTGTTTTGTTGCAATTGGACCCCTTCGCTAACGAACTCGGTACTAAACAGGCGGTTCTAACTGTTGAAGCGCCCGTTTTCTCCTCGTGGTGCAGGTCTAGATTTTATGGTGCGCGCATCGCTGGACGTATTTGTTTTGTTGGAATTGGACCAATTCGCTCACGATCTCGGTACTAAACAGGCGGTTTTCTATGTTGACGCGCCCGTTTTCTCCTCGTGGTGCAGGTCTAGCTCCCATGGTGCGCGCCTCGCTGGACGTATTTGTTTTGTAGCAATTGGACACATTCGCTCACGATCTCGGTACTAAACAGGCGGTTCTCCCTGTTTAAGCGCCCGTTTATGCTCCTCGTGGTGCAGGTCTAGCTTTCATGGTGCGCGCATCGCTGGACGTATTTGTTTTGTTGCAATTGGACCCCTTCGCTCACGAACTCGGTACTAAACAGGCGGTTCTCACTGTTGAAGCGCCCGTTTATGCTCCTCGCGGTGCAGGTCTAGCTTTCGTGGTGCGCGCATCGCAGGACGTATTTGTTTTGTTGCAATTGGACCTTTTCACTCACAAACTCCGCACTAAACAGGCGGTTCTCACTGTTGAAGCGCCCGTTTATGCTCCTCGTGGTGCAGGTCCAGCTTTCATGGTGCGCGCATCGCTGGACGTATTTGTTTGATTGCAATTGGACCCCTTCGCTCACGAACTCGGTACTAAACAGGCGGTTCTCACTGTTGAAGCGCCCGTTTATGCTCCTCGCGGTGCAGGTCTAGCTTTCTTGGTGCGCGCATCGCAGGACGTATTTGTTTTGTTGCAGTTGGACCCCTTCACTCACAAACTCCGTACTAAACAGGCGGTTCTCACTGTTGAAGCGCCCGCTTATGCTACTTGTGGTGCAGGTCTAGGTTTCATTGTGCGCGCATCGCTGGACGTATTTGTTTTGTTGCAATTGGACCCCTTCACTCACAAACTCGGTACTAAACAGGCGGTTTTCCCTGTTGATGCGCCCGTTTTCTCCTCGTGGTGCAGGTCTAGCTCCCTTGGTGCACGCCTCGCTGGACGTATTTGTTTTGTAGCAATTGGACACATTCGCTCACGATCTCGGTACTAAACAGGCGGTTCTCCCTGTTTAAGCGCCCGTTTATGCTCCTCGTGGTGCAGGTCTAGCTTTCGTGGTGCGCGCATCGCAGGACGTATTTGTTTTGTTGCAATTGGACCCCTTCACTCACAAACTCCGCACTAAACAGGTGGTTCTCACTGTTGAAGCGCCCGTTTATGCTCCTCGTGGTGCAGGTCCAGCTTTCGTGGTGCGCGCATCGCAGGACGTATTTGTTTTGTTGCAATTGGACCCCTTCACTCACAAACTCCGTACTAAACAGGCGGTTCTCACTGTTGAAGCGCCCGTTTATGCTCCTCGTGGTGCAGGTCCAGCTTTCCTGGTGCGCGCATCGCTGGACGTATTTGTTTTGTTGCAATTGGACCCCTTCACTCACAAACTCGGTAATAAACAGGCGGTTCTCACTGTTGAAGCGCCCGTTTATGCTCCTCGCGGTGCAGGTCTAGCTTTCAAGGTGCGCGCCTCGCTGGACGTATTTGTTTTGTAGCAGTTGGACCCATTCGCTCACGATCTCGGTACTAAACAGGCGGTTCTCCCTGTTTAAGCGCCCGTTTATGCTCCTCGTGGTGCAGGTCTAGCTTTCAAGGTGCGCGCATCGCTGGACGTATTTTTTTTTGTTGCAATTGGACCCCTTCGCTCACGAACTCGGTACTAAACAGGCGGTTTTCCCTGTTGACGCGCCCGTTTTCTCCTCGTGGTGCAGGTCTCGCTCCCATGGTGCGCACCTCGCTGGACGTATTTGTTTTGTAGCAATTGGACCCATTCGCTCACGATCTCGGTACTAAACAGGCGGTTCTTCCTGTTTAAGCGCCCGTTTATGTTCCTCGTGGTGCAGGTCTAGCTTTCATGGTGCGCGCATCGCTGGACGTATTTGTTTTGTTGCAATTGGACTCCTTCGCTCACGAACCCGGTACTAAACAGGCGGTTCTCACTGTTGAAGCGCCCGTTTATGCTCCTCAGGGTGCAGGTCTGACTTTCATGGTACGCGCATCGCTGGACGTAATTCTTTAGTTGCAATTGGACCCCTTCGCTCAGAAAGTCGGTACTAAACAGGCGGTTCTCCCTGTTGACGCGCCCGTTTTCTCCTCGTGGTGCAGGTCTAGCTTTCATGGTTCGCGCATCGCTGGACGTATTTGTTTTGTTGCAATTGGACCCCTTCTCTCACAAACTCGGTACTAAATCGGCGGTTCTCACTGTTGAAGTGCCCGTTTATGCTCCTCGTGGTGCAGGTTTAGCTTTGTGGTGCGCGCATCGCTGGACGTATTTGTTTTGCTACAATTGGACCCATTCGCTGACGAACTCGGTACTAAACAGACGGTTTTCACTGTTGAAGCGCCCGTTTATGCTTCTCATGGTGCAGGTCTAGCTTTCATGGTGCCCGCATCGGTGGACGTATTTGTTTTGTTGCAATTAGACCCCTTTGCTCACGAACTCGATACTAAATAGGCGGTTCTCACTGTTGGAGCGCCCGTTTATGCTCCTCGTTGTGCAGGTCTAGCTTTCATGGTGCGCGCATCGCTGGACGTATTTGTTTTGTTGCAATTGGACCCATTCGCTCACTAACTCATTACTAAACAGACGGTCCTCAATGTTGAAGCGCCCGTTTATGCTT
Source organism: Amblyomma americanum (assembly GCF_052857255.1). Lineage (NCBI taxonomy): Eukaryota > Metazoa > Arthropoda > Arachnida > Ixodida > Ixodidae > Amblyomma > Amblyomma americanum. The sequence goes on along the minus strand of NW_027526511.1, from coordinate 70,106 downwards.
CTCGTGGTGCAGGTCTAGCTTTCATGGTGCGCGCATCGCTGGACGTATTTCTTTTGTTGCAATTGGACGCCTTCGCTCACGAACTCGGTACTAAACAGGCGGTTCTCGCTGTTGAAGCGCCCGTTTATGCTCCTCGTGATGCAGGTCTAGCTTTCATGGTGCGCGCATCGCTGGACGTATTTTTTTTGTTGCAATTGGACGCCATCGCTCACGAACTCGGTACTAAACAGGCGGTTCTCACTGTTGAAGTGGCCGTTTATGCTCCTCGTGGTGCAGGTTTAGCTCTGTGGTGCGCGTATCGCTGGACGTATTTGTTTTGTTGCAATTGGACCCCTTCGCTGACGAACTCGGTACTAAACAGACGGTTTTCACTGTTGAAGCGCCCGTTTATGCTTCTCATGGTGCAGGTCTAGCTTTCGTGGTGCCCGCATCGCTGGACTTTTTGTTTTGTTGCAATTAGACCCCTTTGCTCACGAACTCGATACTAAACAGGCGGTTCTCACTGCTGAAGCGCCCGTTTATGCTCCTCGTAGTGCAGGTCTAGCTTTCATGGTGCGCGCATCGCTGGACGTATTTGTTTTGCTGAAATTGGACCCATTCGCTCACGAACTCCGTACTAAACAGACGGTTCTCACTGTTGATGCGTCCGTTTATGCCCCTCGTAGTGCAGGTCTAGTTTTCGTGGTGCGCGCATCGCTGGATGTATTTGTTTTGTTGCAGTTGGACCCCTTCGCTCACGAACTCATTACTAAACAGGCGGTTCTCACTGTTGAAGCGTCCGTTTAAACTTCTCGTGGTGCAGGTCTAGCTTTCATGGTTCGCGCATCGCTGGACGTATTTGTTTTGTTGCAATTGGACCCATTCGCTCACGAACTCATTACTAAACAGGCGGTTCTCACTGTTGAAGCGCCCGTTTATACTTCTCGTGGTGCAGGTCTAGCTTTCATGGTGCGCGCATCGCTGGACGTATTTGTTTTGTTGCAGTTGGACCCCTTCGCTCACGAACTCATTACTAAACAGGCGGTCCTCACTGTTGAAGCGCCCGTTTATGCTTCTCGTGGTGCAGGTCTAGCTTTCATGGTGCGCGCATCGCTGGACGTATTTGTTTTGTTGCAATTGGACCCATTCGCTCACGAACTCATTACTAAACAGGCGGTTCTCACTGTTGAAGCGCCCGTTTATACTTCTCGTGGTGCAGGTCTAGCTTTCATGGTGCGCGCATCGCTGGAAGTATTTGTTTTGTTGCAATTGGACCCATTCGCTCACGAACTCATTACTAAACAGGCGGTCCTCACTGTTGAAGCGCCCGTTTATGCTTCTCGCGGTGCAGGTCTAGCTTTCATGGTGCGCGCATCGCTGGACGTATTTCTTTTGTTGCAATTGGACGCCTTCGCTCACGAACCCGGTACTAAACAGGCGGTTCTCACTGTTGAAGCGCCCGTTTATGCTCCTCAGGGTGCAGGTCTGGCTTTCATGGTACGCGCATCGCTGGAGGTAATTCTTTTGTTGCAATTGGACCCCTTCGCTCACAAACTCGGTACTAAACAGGCGGTTCTCCCTGTTGACGCGCCCGTTTTCTCCTCGTGGTGCAGGTCTAGCTTTCATGGTGCGCGCATCGCTGGACGTATTTCTTTTGTTCCAATTGGACCCATTCGCTCACGATCTCGGTACTAAACAGGCGGTTCTCGCTGTTGAAGCGCTCGTTTATGCTCCTCGTGATGCAGGTTTAGATTTCGTGGTGCGCGCATCGCCGGACGTATTTGTTTTGTTGCAATTGGACCCCTTCGCTCACGAACTCGGTACTAAACCGGCGGTTCTCACTGTTGAAGCGCCCGTTTATGCTCCTCGTGGTGCAGGTATAGGTGTTATGGTTCGCGCATCGCTAGACGTATTTGTTTTGTTGCAATTGGAACCCTTCTCTCACAAACTCGGTACTAAATCGGCGGTTCTCACTGGTGAAGTGCCCGTTTATGCTCCTCGTGGTGCAGGTTTAGCTTTGTGGTGCGCTCATCGCTGGACGTATTTGTTTTGTTGCAATTGGACCCCTTCGCTGACGAACTCGGTACTAAACAGGCGGTTCTCACTGTTGAAGCGCCCGTTTATGCTCCTCGTGGTGCAGGTCTAGGTTTTATGGTTCGCGCATCGCTGGACGTATTTGATTTGTTGCAATTGGACCCCTTCTCTCACAAACTCGGTACTAAATCGGCGGTGTTCACTGTTGAAGCGCCCGTTTATGCTTCTCATGGTGCAGGTCTAGCTTTCGTGGTGCGCGGATCGCTGGACATATTTGTTTTGTTGAAATTAGACCCATTCGCTCACGAACTCCGTACTAAACAGACGGTTCTCACTGTTGAAGCGTCCGTTTATGCTTCTCGTAGTGCAGGTCTAGTTTTCGTGGTGCGCGCATCGCTGGACGTATTTGTTTTGTTGCAATTGGACCCATTCGCTCACTAACTCATTACTAAACAGGCGGTCCTCACTGTTGAAGCGCCCGTTTATGCTTCTCGTGGTGCAACTCTAGCTTTCATGGTGCGCGCAACGCTGGACGTATTTCTTTTGTTGCAATTGGACGCCTTCGCTCACGAACTCGGTACTAAACAGGCGGTTCTCGCTGTTGAAGCGCCCGTTTATGCTCCTCGTGATGCAGGTCTAGCTTTCATGGTGCGCGCATCGCTGGACGTATTTCTTTTGTTGCAATTGGACGCCTTCGCTCAAGAACTTGGTACTAAACAGGCGGTTTTCACTGTTGAAGCGCCCGCTTATGCTTCTCGTGGTGCAGGTCTAGCTTTCATGGTTTGCGCATCGCTGGACGTATTTGTTTTGTTGCAATTGGACCCCTTCTCTCACAAACTCGGTACTAAATCGGCGGTTCTCACTGTTGAAGCGCCCGTTTATGCTCCTCGTGGTGCAGATCTAGCTTTCTTGATGCGCGCATCGCTGGACGTATTTCTTTTGTTGCAATTGGACCCATTCGCTCACGATCTCGGTACTAAACAGGCGGTTCTCGCTGTTGAAGCGCTCGTTTATGCTCCTCGTGGTGCAGGTTTAGCTTTCGTGGTGCGCGCATCGCTGGACGTATTTGTTTTGTTGAAATTAGACCGATCCGCTGACTAACTCATTACTAAACAGGCGGTCCTCACTGTTGAAGCGCCCGTTTATGCTGCTCGTGGTGCAGGTCTAGCTTTCATGGTGCGCGCATCGCTGGACGTATTTCTTTTGTTGCAATTGGACGCCTTCGCTCACGAACTCGGTACTAAACAGGCGGTTCTCGCTGTTGAAGCGCCCGTTTATGCTCCTCGTGATGCAGGTCTAGCTTTCATGGTGCGGGCATCGCTGGACGTATTTGTTTTGTTGCAATTCGACCCCTTCTCTCACAAACTCGGTACTAAATCGGCGGTTCTCACTGTTGAAGTGCCCGTTTGTGCTCCTCGTGGTGCAGGTTTAGCTTTGTGGTGCGCGCATCGGTGGACGTATTTGTTTTGTTGCAATTGGACCCCTTGGCTGACGAACTCGGTACTAAACAGAGGGTTTTCACTGTTGAAGCGCCCGTTTATGCTTCTCATGGTGCAGGTCTAGCTTTCTTGGTGCGCGCATCGCTGGACGTATTTGTTTTGTTGCAATTGGACCCATTCGCTCACGAACTCGGTACTAAACAGGCGGTTCTCACTGTTGGAGCGCCCGTTTATGCTCCTCGTTGTGCAGGTCTAGCTTTCGTGGTGCGCGCATCGCTGGACGTATTTGTTTTGTTGAAATTAGACCGATCCGCTGACTAACTCATTACTAAACAGGCGGTCCTCACTGTTGAAGCGCCCGTTTATGCTGCTCGTGGTGCAGGTCTAGCTTTCATGGTGCGCGCATCGCTGGACGTATTTCTTTTGTTGCAATTGGACGCCTTCGCTCACGAACTCGGTACTAAACAGGCGGTTCTCGCTGTTGAAGCGCCCGTTTATGCTCCTCGTGATGCAGGTCTAGCTTTCATGGTGCGGGCATCGCTGGACCAAATTCTTCTGTTGCAATTGGGCCCCTTCGCTCACGAGCTCGGTACTAAACCGGCGGTTCTCACTGTTGAGGCGCCCGTTTATGCTCCTCGTGGTGCAGGTCTAGCTTTTATGGTGCGCTCATCGCTGGACGTATTTGTTTTGTTGCAATTGGACCCCTTCACTCACAAACTCGGTAATAAACAGGCGGTTCTCACTGTTGAAGCGCCCGTTTATGCTCCTCGCGGTGCAGGTCTAGCTTTCAAGGTGCGCGCCTCGCTGGACGTATTTGTTTTGTAGCAGTTGGACCCATTCGCTCACGATCTCGGTACTAAACAGGCGGTTCTCCCTGTTTAAGCGCCCGTTTATGCTCCTCGTGGTGCAGGTCTAGCTTTCAAGGTGCGCGCATCGCTGGACGTATTTTTTTTTGTTGCAATTGGACCCCTTCGCTCACGAACTCGGTACTAAACAGGCGGTTTTCCCTGTTGACGCGCCCGTTTTCTCCTCGTGGTGCAGGTCTCGCTCCCATGGTGCGCACCTCGCTGGACGTATTTGTTTTGTAGCAATTGGACCCATTCGCTCACGATCTCGGTACTAAACAGGCGGTTCTTCCTGTTTAAGCGCCCGTTTATGTTCCTCGTGGTGCAGGTCTAGCTTTCATGGTGCGCGCATCGCTGGACGTATTTGTTTTGTTGCAATTGGACTCCTTCGCTCACGAACCCGGTACTAAACAGGCGGTTCTCACTGTTGAAGCGCCCGTTTATGCTCCTCAGGGTGCAGGTCTGACTTTCATGGTACGCGCATCGCTGGACGTAATTCTTTAGTTGCAATTGGACCCCTTCGCTCAGAAAGTCGGTACTAAACAGGCGGTTCTCCCTGTTGACGCGCCCGTTTTCTCCTCGTGGTGCAGGTCTAGCTTTCATGGTTCGCGCATCGCTGGACGTATTTGTTTTGTTGCAATTGGACCCCTTCTCTCACAAACTCGGTACTAAATCGGCGGTTCTCACTGTTGAAGTGCCCGTTTATGCTCCTCGTGGTGCAGGTTTAGCTTTGTGGTGCGCGCATCGCTGGACGTATTTGTTTTGCTACAATTGGACCCATTCGCTGACGAACTCGGTACTAAACAGACGGTTTTCACTGTTGAAGCGCCCGTTTATGCTTCTCATGGTGCAGGTCTAGCTTTCATGGTGCCCGCATCGGTGGACGTATTTGTTTTGTTGCAATTAGACCCCTTTGCTCACGAACTCGATACTAAATAGGCGGTTCTCACTGTTGGAGCGCCCGTTTATGCTCCTCGTTGTGCAGGTCTAGCTTTCATGGTGCGCGCATCGCTGGACGTATTTGTTTTGTTGCAATTGGACCCATTCGCTCACTAACTCATTACTAAACAGACGGTCCTCAATGTTGAAGCGCCCGTTTATGCTTCTCGTGGTGCAGGTCTAGCTTTCATGGTGCGCGCATCGCTGGACGTATTTCTTTTGTTGCAATTGGACGCCTTCGCTCACGAACTCGGTACTAAACAGGCGGTTCTCGCTGTTGAAGCGCCCGTTTATGCTCCTCGTGATGCAGGTCTAGCTTTCATGGTGCGCGCATCGCTGGACGTATTTTTTTTGTTGCAATTGGACGCCATCGCTCACGAACTCGGTACTAAACAGGCGGTTCTCACTGTTGAAGTGGCCGTTTATGCTCCTCGTGGTGCAGGTTTAGCTCTGTGGTGCGCGTATCGCTGGACGTATTTGTTTTGTTGCAATTGGACCCCTTCGCTGACGAACTCGGTACTAAACAGACGGTTTTCACTGTTGAAGCGCCCGTTTATGCTTCTCATGGTGCAGGTCTAGCTTTCGTGGTGCCCGCATCGCTGGACTTTTTGTTTTGTTGCAATTAGACCCCTTTGCTCACGAACTCGATACTAAACAGGCGGTTCTCACTGCTGAAGCGCCCGTTTATGCTCCTCGTAGTGCAGGTCTAGCTTTCATGGTGCGCGCATCGCTGGACGTATTTGTTTTGCTGAAATTGGACCCATTCGCTCACGAACTCCGTACTAAACAGACGGTTCTCACTGTTGATGCGTCCGTTTATGCCCCTCGTAGTGCAGGTCTAGTTTTCGTGGTGCGCGCATCGCTGGATGTATTTGTTTTGTTGCAGTTGGACCCCTTCGCTCACGAACTCATTACTAAACAGGCGGTTCTCACTGTTGAAGCGTCCGTTTAAACTTCTCGTGGTGCAGGTCTAGCTTTCATGGTTCGCGCATCGCTGGACGTATTTGTTTTGTTGCAATTGGACCCATTCGCTCACGAACTCATTACTAAACAGGCGGTTCTCACTGTTGAAGCGCCCGTTTATACTTCTCGTGGTGCAGGTCTAGCTTTCATGGTGCGCGCATCGCTGGACGTATTTGTTTTGTTGCAGTTGGACCCCTTCGCTCACGAACTCATTACTAAACAGGCGGTCCTCACTGTTGAAGCGCCCGTTTATGCTTCTCGTGGTGCAGGTCTAGCTTTCATGGTGCGCGCATCGCTGGACGTATTTGTTTTGTTGCAATTGGACCCATTCGCTCACGAACTCATTACTAAACAGGCGGTTCTCACTGTTGAAGCGCCCGTTTATACTTCTCGTGGTGCAGGTCTAGCTTTCATGGTGCGCGCATCGCTGGAAGTATTTGTTTTGTTGCAATTGGACCCATTCGCTCACGAACTCATTACTAAACAGGCGGTCCTCACTGTTGAAGCGCCCGTTTATGCTTCTCGCGGTGCAGGTCTAGCTTTCATGGTGCGCGCATCGCTGGACGTATTTCTTTTGTTGCAATTGGACGCCTTCGCTCACGAACCCGGTACTAAACAGGCGGTTCTCACTGTTGAAGCGCCCGTTTATGCTCCTCAGGGTGCAGGTCTGGCTTTCATGGTACGCGCATCGCTGGAGGTAATTCTTTTGTTGCAATTGGACCCCTTCGCTCACAAACTCGGTACTAAACAGGCGGTTCTCCCTGTTGACGCGCCCGTTTTCTCCTCGTGGTGCAGGTCTAGCTTTCATGGTGCGCGCATCGCTGGACGTATTTCTTTTGTTCCAATTGGACCCATTCGCTCACGATCTCGGTACTAAACAGGCGGTTCTCGCTGTTGAAGCGCTCGTTTATGCTCCTCGTGATGCAGGTTTAGATTTCGTGGTGCGCGCATCGCCGGACGTATTTGTTTTGTTGCAATTGGACCCCTTCGCTCACGAACTCGGTACTAAACCGGCGGTTCTCACTGTTGAAGCGCCCGTTTATGCTCCTCGTGGTGCAGGTATAGGTGTTATGGTTCGCGCATCGCTAGACGTATTTGTTTTGTTGCAATTGGAACCCTTCTCTCACAAACTCGGTACTAAATCGGCGGTTCTCACTGGTGAAGTGCCCGTTTATGCTCCTCGTGGTGCAGGTTTAGCTTTGTGGTGCGCTCATCGCTGGACGTATTTGTTTTGTTGCAATTGGACCCCTTCGCTGACGAACTCGGTACTAAACAGGCGGTTCTCACTGTTGAAGCGCCCGTTTATGCTCCTCGTGGTGCAGGTCTAGGTTTTATGGTTCGCGCATCGCTGGACGTATTTGATTTGTTGCAATTGGACCCCTTCTCTCACAAACTCGGTACTAAATCGGCGGTGTTCACTGTTGAAGCGCCCGTTTATGCTTCTCATGGTGCAGGTCTAGCTTTCGTGGTGCGCGGATCGCTGGACATATTTGTTTTGTTGAAATTAGACCCATTCGCTCACGAACTCCGTACTAAACAGACGGTTCTCACTGTTGAAGCGTCCGTTTATGCTTCTCGTAGTGCAGGTCTAGTTTTCGTGGTGCGCGCATCGCTGGACGTATTTGTTTTGTTGCAATTGGACCCATTCGCTCACTAACTCATTACTAAACAGGCGGTCCTCACTGTTGAAGCGCCCGTTTATGCTTCTCGTGGTGCAACTCTAGCTTTCATGGTGCGCGCAACGCTGGACGTATTTCTTTTGTTGCAATTGGACGCCTTCGCTCACGAACTCGGTACTAAACAGGCGGTTCTCGCTGTTGAAGCGCCCGTTTATGCTCCTCGTGATGCAGGTCTAGCTTTCATGGTGCGCGCATCGCTGGACGTATTTCTTTTGTTGCAATTGGACGCCTTCGCTCAAGAACTTGGTACTAAACAGGCGGTTTTCACTGTTGAAGCGCCCGCTTATGCTTCTCGTGGTGCAGGTCTAGCTTTCATGGTTTGCGCATCGCTGGACGTATTTGTTTTGTTGCAATTGGACCCCTTCTCTCACAAACTCGGTACTAAATCGGCGGTTCTCACTGTTGAAGCGCCCGTTTATGCTCCTCGTGGTGCAGATCTAGCTTTCTTGATGCGCGCATCGCTGGACGTATTTCTTTTGTTGCAATTGGACCCATTCGCTCACGATCTCGGTACTAAACAGGCGGTTCTCGCTGTTGAAGCGCTCGTTTATGCTCCTCGTGGTGCAGGTTTAGCTTTCGTGGTGCGCGCATCGCTGGACGTATTTGTTTTGTTGAAATTAGACCGATCCGCTGACTAACTCATTACTAAACAGGCGGTCCTCACTGTTGAAGCGCCCGTTTATGCTGCTCGTGGTGCAGGTCTAGCTTTCATGGTGCGCGCATCGCTGGACGTATTTCTTTTGTTGCAATTGGACGCCTTCGCTCACGAACTCGGTACTAAACAGGCGGTTCTCGCTGTTGAAGCGCCCGTTTATGCTCCTCGTGATGCAGGTCTAGCTTTCATGGTGCGGGCATCGCTGGACGTATTTGTTTTGTTGCAATTCGACCCCTTCTCTCACAAACTCGGTACTAAATCGGCGGTTCTCACTGTTGAAGTGCCCGTTTGTGCTCCTCGTGGTGCAGGTTTAGCTTTGTGGTGCGCGCATCGGTGGACGTATTTGTTTTGTTGCAATTGGACCCCTTGGCTGACGAACTCGGTACTAAACAGAGGGTTTTCACTGTTGAAGCGCCCGTTTATGCTTCTCATGGTGCAGGTCTAGCTTTCTTGGTGCGCGCATCGCTGGACGTATTTGTTTTGTTGCAATTGGACCCATTCGCTCACGAACTCGGTACTAAACAGGCGGTTCTCACTGTTGGAGCGCCCGTTTATGCTCCTCGTTGTGCAGGTCTAGCTTTCGTGGTGCGCGCATCGCTGGACGTATTTGTTTTGTTGAAATTAGACCGATCCGCTGACTAACTCATTACTAAACAGGCGGTCCTCACTGTTGAAGCGCCCGTTTATGCTGCTCGTGGTGCAGGTCTAGCTTTCATGGTGCGCGCATCGCTGGACGTATTTCTTTTGTTGCAATTGGACGCCTTCGCTCACGAACTCGGTACTAAACAGGCGGTTCTCGCTGTTGAAGCGCCCGTTTATGCTCCTCGTGATGCAGGTCTAGCTTTCATGGTGCGGGCATCGCTGGACCAAATTCTTCTGTTGCAATTGGGCCCCTTCGCTCACGAGCTCGGTACTAAACCGGCGGTTCTCACTGTTGAGGCGCCCGTTTATGCTCCTCGTGGTGCAGGTCTAGCTTTTATGGTGCGCTCATCGCTGGACGTATTTGTTTTGTTGCAATTGGACCCCTTCGCTCAAGAACTTGGTACTAAACAGGCGGTTTTCACTGTTGAAGCGCCCGTTTATGCTTCTCGTGGTGCAGGTCTAGCTTTCATGGTTCGCGCATCGCTGGACGTATTTGTTTTGTTGCAATTGGACCCCTTCTCTCACAAACTCGGTACTAAATTGGCGGTTCTCACTGTTGAAGCGCCCGTTTATGCTCCTCGTGGTGCAGGTCTAGCTTTCATGGTGCGCGCATCGCTGGTCGTATTTGTTTTGTTGCAATTGGACCCATTCGCTCATGAACTCAGTACTAAACAGGCGGTTCTCGCTGATGAAGCGCCCGTTTATGCTCCTCGTGGTGCAGGTTTAGCTTTGTGGTGCGCGCATCGCTGGTCGTATTTGTTTTTTGCAATTGGACCCCTTCGCTGACGAACTCGGTACTAAACAGAAGGCTTTCACTGTTGAAGCGCCCGTTTATGCTTCTCATGGTGCAGGTGTAGCTTTCATGGTGCCCGCATCGCTGGACGTATTTGTTTTGTTGCAATTGGACCCATTCGCTCACGAACTCGGTACTAAACCGGCGGTTCTCACACTTGAAGCGCCCGTTTATGCTCCTCGTAGTGCAGATCTAGCTTTCATGGTGCGCGCATCGCTGGACGTAATTATTTTGTTCCAATTGGACTCATTCGCTCAATAACTCATTACTAAACAGTCGGTTCTCACTGTTGAAGCGCCCGTTTATGCTCCTCGTGATGCATGTCTAGCTTTCTTGGTGCGCGCATCGCAAGACTTATTTGTTTTGCTGCAGTTGCACCCATTCGCTCACGAACTCTGTACTAAACAGGCGGTTCTCACTGTTGAAGGGCCCTTTTATGCTCCTCGTAGTGCAGGTCTAGCTTTCATGGTGCGCGCATCGCTGGACGTATTTGGCTCTTTGCAATTGGACCCAGTTGCTCACGACGTCGGTACTAAACAGGCGGTTCTCACTGTCGAAGCGCCTGCTTATGCTCCTCGTGTTGCAGGTCTAGCTTTCGTGGTGCGCGCATCGCTTGACGTATTTGTTTTGTTGCAATTGGACCCCTTCGCTAACAAACTCGGTACTAAACCGGCGGTTTTCACTGTTGAAGCGCCCGTTTATGCTCCTCGTGGTGCAGGTCTAGCTTTCATGGTGCGCGCATCGCTGGATGTATTTGTTTTGTTGCACTTGGACCCCTTCGCTCACGAACTCGGCACTAAACAGGCGGTTCTCGCTGTTGAAGCGCCCGTTTATGCTCCTCGTGATGCAGGTCTAGCTTTCATGGTGCGCGCATCGCTGGACGTATTTCTTTTGTTGCAATTGGACGCCTTCGCTCACGAACTCGGTACTAAACAGGCGGTTCTCGCTGTTGAAGCGCCCGTTTATGCTCCTCATGGTGCAGGTCTAGCTTTCATGGTGCGGACATCGCTGGACCAAATTCTTCTGTTGCAATTGGACCCCTTCGCTCACGAGCTCGGTACTAAACCGGCGGTTCTCACTGTTGAAGCGCCCGTTTATGCTCCTGTGGTGCAGGTCTAGCTTTTATGGTGCGAGCATCGCTGGACGTATTTGTTTTGTTGCAATTGGACCCCTTCGCTCACGAACTTGGTACTAAACAGGTGGTTTTCACTGTTGAAGCGCCCGTTTATGCTTCTCGTGGTGCAGGTCTAGCTTTCATGGTTCGCGCATCGCTGGAAGTATTTGTTTTGTTGCAATTGGACCCCTTCGCTCACAAACTCGGTACTAAATCGGCGGTGTTCACAGTTGAAGCGCCCGTTTATGCTTCTCATGGTGCAGGTCTAGCTTTCGTGGTGCGCGCATCGCTGGACGTATTTGTTTTGTTGAAATTAGACCGATTCGCTTAAGACCTCGGTGCTAAACAGGCGGTTCTCACTGCTGAAGCGCCCGTTTATGCTCCTCGTAGTCCAGGTCTAGCTTTCATGGTGCGCGCATCGCTGGACGTATTTGTTTTGCTGAAATTGGACCCATTCGCTCACTAACTCATTACTAAACAGACGGTTCTCACTGTTGAAGCGTCCGTTTATGCTTCTCGTAGTGCAGGTCTAGTTTTCGTGGTGCGCGCATCGCTGGACGTATTTGTTTTGTTGCAATTGGACCCATTCGCTCACTAACTCATTACTAAACAGGCGGTCCTCACTGTTGAAGCGCCCGTTTATGCTCCTCGTGGTGCAAGTCTAGCTTTCATGGTGCGCGCAACGCTGGACGTATTTCTTTTGTTGCAATTGGACGCCTTCGCTCACGAACTCGGTACTAAACAGGCGGTTCTCGCTGTTGAAGCGCCCGTTTATGCTCCTCGTGATGCAGGTCTAGCTTTCATGGTGCGCGCATCGCTGGACGTATTTCTTTTGTTGCAATTGGACGCCTTCGCTCACGAACTCGGTACTTAACAGGCGGTTCTCGCTGTTGAAGCGCCCGTTTATGCTCCTCATGGTGCAGGTCTAGCTTTCATGGTGCGGGCATCGCTGGACCAAATTCTTCTGTTGCAATTGGACCCCTTCGCTCACCAGCTCGGTACTAAACTGGCGGTTCTCACTGTTGAGGCTCCCGTTTATGCTCCTCGTGGTGCAGGTCTAGCTTTTATAGTGCGCGCATCGCTGGACGTATTTGTTTTGTTGCAATTGGACCCCTTCGCTCAAGAACTTGGTACTAAACAGGCGGTTTTCACTGTTGAAGCGCCCGCTTATGCTTCTCGTGGTGCAGGTCTAGCTTTCATGGTTTGCGCATCGCTGGACGTATTTGTTTTGTTGCAATTGGACCCCTTCTCTCACAAACTCGGTACTAAATCGGCGGTTCTCACTGTTGAAGCGCCCGTTTATGCTCCTCGTGGTGCAGATCTATCTTTCTTGATGCGCGCATCGCTGGACGTATTTCTTTTGTTGCAATTCTACCCATTCGCTCACGATCTCGGTACTAAACAGGCGGTTCTCGCTGTTGAAGCGCTCGTTTATGCTCCTCGTGGTGCAGGTTTAGCTTTCGTGGTGCGCGCATCGCCGGACGTATTTGTTTTGTTGCAATTCGACCCCTTCGCTCACGAACTCGGTACTAAACCGGCGGTTCTCACTGTTGAGGCGCCCGTTTATGCTCCTCGTGGTGCAGGTCTAGGTTTTATGGTTCGCGCATCGCTGAACGTATTTGTTTTGTTGCAATTGGACCCCTTCTCTCACAAACTCGGTACTAAATCGGCGGTTCTCACTGTTGAAGTGCCCGTTTATGCTCCTCGTGGTGCAGGTTTAGCTTTGTGGTGCGCGCATCGCTGGACGTATTTGTTTTGTTGCAATTGGACCCCTTGGCTGACGAACTCGGTACTAAACAGACGGTTTTCACTGTTGAAGCGCCCGTTTATGCTTCTCATGGTGCAGGTCTAGCTTTCGTGGTGCCCGCATCGCTGGACGTATTTGTTTTGTTGCAATTAGACCCCTTTCCTCACGAACTCGATACTAAACAGGCGGTTCTCACTGTTGAAGCGCCCGTTTATGCTCCTCGTGGTGCAGATCTATCTTTCATGGTGCGCGCATCGCTGGACGTATTTGTTTTGTTGCAATTGGACCCCTTCGCTCAAGAACTTGGTACTAAACAGGCGGTTTTCACTGTTGAAGCGCCCGCTTATGCTTCTCGTGGTGCAGGTCTAGCTTTCATGGTTTGCGCATCGCTGGACGTATTTGTTTTGTTGCAATTGGACCCCTTCTCTCACAAACTCGGTACTAAATCGGCGGTTCTCACTGTTGAAGCGCCCGTTTATGCTCCTCGTGGTGCAGATCTATCTTTCTTGATGCGCGCATCGCTGGACGTATTTCTTTTGTTGCAATTCTACCCATTCGCTCACGATCTCGGTACTAAACAGGCGGTTCTCGCTGTTGAAGCGCTCGTTTATGCTCCTCGTGGTGCAGGTTTAGCTTTCGTGGTGCGGGCATCGCCGGACGTATTTGTTTTGTTGCAATTCGACCCCTTCGCTCACGAACTCGGTACTAAACCGGCGGTTCTCACTGTTGAGGCGCCCGTTTATGCTCCTCGTGGTGCAGGTCTAGGTTTTATGGTTCGCGCATCGCTGAACGTATTTGTTTTGTTGCAATTGGACCCCTTCTCTCACAAACTCGGTACTAAATCGGCGGTTCTCACTGTTGAAGTGCCCGTTTATGCTCCTCGTGGTGCAGGTTTAGCTTTGTGGTGCGCGCATCGCTGGACGTATTTGTTTTGTTGCAATTGGACCCCTTGGCTGACGAACTCGGTACTAAACAGACGGTTTTCACTGTTGAAGCGCCCGTTTATGCTTCTCGTGGTGCAGGTCTAGCTTTCATGGTTCGCGCATCGCTGGACGTATTTGTTTTGTTGCAATTGGACACCTTCGCTCACGAACTTGGTACTAAACAGGCGGTTCTCACTGTTGAAGCGCCCGTTTATGCTCCTCGTGGTGCAGGTCTAGCTTTCATGGTTCGCGCATCGCTGGACGTATTTGTTTTGTTGCAATTGGACACCTTCGCTGAAGAACTCGGTACTAAACAGGCGGTTTTCACTGTTGAAGAGCCCGTTTATGCTTCTCATGGTGCAGGTCTAGCTTTCGTGGTGCCCGCATCGCTGGACGTATTTGTTTTGTTGCAATTGGACCGATTCGCTCACGAACTCGGTACTAAACAGGCGGTTCTCACTGTTGAAGCGCCCGTTTATGCTCCTCGTTGTGCAGGTCTAGCTTTCGTGGTGCGCGCATCGCTGGACGTCTTTGTTTTGTTGAAATTAGACCGATTCGCTCAAGACCTCGGTGCTAAACAGGCGGTTCTCACTGCTGAAGCGCCCGTTTATGCTTCTCGTGGTGCAGGTCTAGCTTTCATGGTTCGCGCATCGCTGGAAGTATTTGTTTTGTTGCAATTGGACCCCTTCGCTCACGAACTTGGTACTAAACAGGCGGTTTTCACTGTTGAAGCGCCCGTTTATGCTTCTCGTGGTGCAGGTCTAGCTTTCATGGTTCGCGCATCGCTGAACGTATTTGTTTTGTTGCAATTGGACACCTTCGCTCACGAACTTGGTACTAAACAGGCGGTTCTCACTGTTGAAGCGCCCGTTTATGCTCCTCGTGGTGCAGGTTTAGCTTTGTGGTGCGCGCATCGCTGGACGTATTTGTTTTGTTGCAATTGGACCCCTTCGCTGACGAACTCGGTACTAAACAGGCGGTTCTCACTGTTGAAGCGCCCGTTTATGCTCCTCGTGGTGCAGGTCTAGCTTTCTTGGTGCGCGCATCGCTGGACGTATTTGTTTTGTTGCAATTGGACCCATTCGCTCACGAACTCGGTACTAAACCGGCGGTTCTCACTGTTGAAGCGCCCGTTTATGCTCCTCATGGTGCAGGTCTAGGTTTTATGGTTCGCGCATCGCTGGACGTATTTGATTTGTTGCAATTGGACCCCTTCTCTCACAAACTCGGTACTAAATCGGCGGTGTTCACTGTTGAAGCGCCCGTTTATGCTTCTCATGGTGCAGGTCTAGCTTTCGTGGTGCGCGCATCGCTGGACGTATTTGTTTTGTTGAAATTAGACCGATTCGCTCAAGACCTCGGTGCTAAACAGGCGGTTCTCACTGCTGAAGCGCCCGTTTATGCTCCTCGTAGTCCAGGTCTAGCTTTCATGGTGCGCGCAACGCTGGACGTATTTCTTTTGTTGCAATTGGACGCCTTCGCTCACGAACTCGGTACTAAACAAGCGGTTCTCGCTGTTGAAGCGCCCGTTTATGCTCCTCGTGATGCAGGTCTAGCTTTCATGGTGCGCGCATCGCTGGACGTATTTCTTTTGTTGCAATTGGACGCCTTCGCTCACGAACTCGGTACTAAACAGGCGGTTCTCGCGGTTGAAGCGCCCGTTTATGCTCCTCATGGTGCAGGTCTAGCTTTCATGGTGCGGGCATCGCTGGACCAAATTCTTCTGTTGCAATTGGACCCCTTCGCTCACCAGCTCGGTACTAAACTGGCGGTTCTCACTGTTGAGGCGCCCGTTTATGCTCCTCGTGGTGCAGGTCTAGCTTTTATGGTGCGCGCATCGCTGGACGTATTTGTTTTGTTGCAATTGGACCCCTTCGCTCAAGAACTTGGTAATAAACAGGCGGTTTTCACTGTTGAAGCGCCCGCTTATGCTTCTCGTGGTGCAGGTCTAGCTTTCATGGTGCGCGCATCGCTGGACGTATTTCTTTTGTTGCAATTGGACGCCTTCGCTCACGAACTCGGTACTAAACAGGCGGTTCTCGCTGTTGAAGCGCCCGTTTATGCTCCTCGTGATGCAGGTCTAGCTTTCATGGTGCGGGCATCGCTGGACCAAATTCTTCTGTTGCAATTGGGCCCCTTCGCTCACGAGCTCGGTACTAAACCGGCGGTTCTCACTGTTGAGGCGCCCGTTTATGCTCCTCGTGGTGCAGGTCTAGCTTTTATGGTGCGCTCATCGCTGGACGTATTTGTTTTGTTGCAATTGGACCCCTTCACTCAAGAACTTGGTACTAAACAGGCGGTTTTCACTGTTGAAGCGCCCGTTTATGCTTCTCGTGGTGCAGGTCTAGCTTTCATGGTTCGCGCATCGTTGGACGTATTTGTTTTGTTGCAATTGGACCCCTTCTCTCACAAACTCGGTACTAAATCGGCGGTTCTCACTGTTGAAGCGCCCGTTTATGCTCCTCGTGGTGCAGGTCTAGCTTTCATGGTGCGCGCATCGCTGGTCGTATTTGTTTTGTTGCAATTGGACCCATTCGCTCATGAACTCAGTACTAAACAGGCGGTTCTCGCTGATGAAGCGCCCGTTTATGCTCCTCGTGGTGCAGGTTTAGCTTTGTGGTGCGCGCATCGCTGGTCGTATTTGTTTTTTGCAATTGGACCCCTTCGCTGACGAACTCGGTACTAAACAGACGGCATTCACTGTTGAAGCGCCCGTTTATGCTTCTCATGGTGCAGGTGTAGCTTTCATGGTGCCCGCATCGCTGGACGTATTTGTTTTGTTGCAATTGGACCCATTCGCTCACGAACTCGGTACTAAACCGGCGGTTCTCACACTTGAAGCGCCCGTTTATGCTTCTCGTGGTGCAGGTCTAGCTTTCATGGTTCGCGCATCGCTGGAAGTATTTATTTTGTTGCAATTGGACCCCTTCGCTCACGAACTTGGTACTAAACAGGCGGTTCTCACTGTTGAAGCGCCCGTTTATGCTCCTCGTGGTGCAGGTCTAGCTTTCATGGTTCGCGCATCGCTGGACGTATTTGTTTTGTTGCAATTGGACACCTTCGCTCACGAACTTGGTACTAAACAGGCGGTTTTCACTGTTGAAGCGCTCGTTTATGCTTCTCGTGGTGCAGGTCTAGCTTTCATGGTTCGCGCATCGCTGGACGTATTTGTTTTGTTGCAATTGGACACCTTCGCTCACGAACTTGGTACTAAACAGGCGGTTCTCACTGTTGAAGCGCCCGTTTATGCTCCTCGTGGTGCAGGTCTAGCTTTCATGGTTCGCGCATCGCTGGACGTATTTGTTTTGTTGCAATTGGACACCTTCGCTGAAGAACTCGGTACTAAACAGGCGGTTTTCACTGTTGAAGCGCCCGTTTATGCTTCTCATGGTGCAGGTCTAGCTTTCGTGGTGCCCGCATCGCTGGACGTATTTGTTTTGTTGCAATTGGACCGATTCGCTCACGAACTCGGTACTAAACAGGCGGTTCTCACTGTTGAAGCGCCCGTTTATGCTCCTCGTTGTGCAGGTCTAGCTTTCGTGGTGCGCGCATCGCTGGACGTCTTTGTTTTGTTGAAATTAGACCGATTCGCTCAAGACCTCGGTGCTAAACAGGCGGTTCTCACTGCTGAAGCGCCCGTTTATGCTTCTCGTGGTGCAGGTCTAGCTTTCATGGTTCGCGCATCGCTGGAAGTATTTGTTTTGTTGCAATTGGACCCCTTCGCTCACGAACTTGGTACTAAACAGGCGGTTTTCACTGTTGAAGCGCCCGTTTATGCTTCTCGTGGTGCAGGTCTAGCTTTCATGGTTCGCGCATCGCTGGACGTATTTGTTTTGTTGCAATTGGACACCTTCGCTCACGAACTTGGTACTAAACAGGCGGTTCTCACTGTTGAAGCGCCCGTTTATGCTCCTCGTGGTGCAGGTTTAGCTTTGTGGTGCGCGCATCGCTGGACGTATTTGTTTTGTTGCAATTGGACCCCTTCGCTGACGAACTCGGTACTAAACAGGCGGTTCTCACTGTTGAAGCGCCCGTTTATGCTCCTCATGGTGCAGGTCTAGGTTTTATGGTTCGCGCATCGCTGGACGTATTTGATTTGTTGCAATTGGACCCCTTCTCTCACAAACTCGGTACTAAATCGGCGGTGTTCACTGTTGAAGCGCCCGTTTATGCTTCTCATGGTGCAGGTCTAGCTTTCGTGGTGCGCGCATCGCTGGACGTATTTGTTTTGTTGAAATTAGACCGATTCGCTCAAGACCTTGGTGCTAAACAGGCGGTTCTCACTGCTGAAGCGCCCGTTTATGCTCCTCGTAGTCCAGGTCTAGCTTTCATGGTGCGCGCATCGCTGGACGTATTTGTTTTGCTGAAATTGGACCCATTCGCTCACGAACTCCGTACTAAACAGACGGTTCTCACTGTTGAAGCGTCCGTTTATGCTTCTCGTAGTGCAGGTCTAGTTTTCGTGGTGCGCGCATCGCTGGACGTATTTGTTTTGTTGCAATTGGACCCATTCGCTCACTAACTTATTACTAAACAGGCGGTCCTCACTGTTGAAGCGCCCGTTTATGCTCCTCGTGGTGCAAGTCTAGCTTTCATGGTGCGCGCAACGCTGGACGTATTTCTTTTGTTGCAATTGGACGCCTTCGCTCACGAACTCGGTACTAAACAAGCGGTTCTCGCTGTTGAAGCGCCCGTTTATGCTCCTCGTGATGCAGGTCTAGCTTTCATGGTGCGCGCATCGCTGGACGTATTTCTTTTGTTGCAATTGGACGCCTTCGCTCACGAACTCGGTACTAAACAGGCGGTTCTCGCGGTTGAAGCGCCCGTTTATGCTCCTTATGGTGCAGGTCTAGCTTTCATGGTGCCGGCATCGCTGGACCAAATTCTTCTGTTGCAATTGGACCCCTTCGCTCACCAGCTCGGTACTAAACTGGCGGTTCTCACTGTTGAGGCGCCCGTTTATGCTCCTCGTGGTGCAGGTCTAGCTTTTATGGTGCGCGCATCGCTGGACGTATTTGTTTTGTTGCAATTGGACCCCTTCGCTCAAGAACTTGGTACTAAACAGGCGGTTTTCACTGTTGAAGCGCCCGCTTATGCTTCTCGTGGTGCAGGTCTAGCTTTCATGGTTTGCGCATCGCTGGACGTATTTGTTTTGTTGCACTTGGACCCCTTCTCTCACAAACTCGGTACTAAATCGGCGGTTCTCACTGTTGAAGCGCCCGTTTATGCTCCTCGTGGTGCAGATCTAGCTTTCTTGATGCGCGCATCGCTGGACGTATTTCTTTTGTTGCAATTGGACCCATTCGCTCACGATCTCGGTACTAAACAGGCGGTTCTCGCTGTTGAAGCGCTCGTTTATGCTCCTCGTGGTGCAGGTTTAGCTTTCGTGGTGCGCGCATCGCCGGACGTATTTGTTTTGTTGCAATTCGACCCCTTCGCTCACGAACTCGGTACTAAACCGGCGGTTCTCACTGTTGAAGCGCCCGTTTATGCTCCTCGTGGTGCAGGTCTAGGTTTTATGGTTCGCGCATCGCTGAAAGTATTTGTTTTGTTGCAATTGGACCCCTTCTCTCACAAACTCGGTACAAAATCGGCGGTTCTCACTGTTGAAGTGCCCGTTTATGCTCCTCGTGGTGCAGGTTTAGCTTTGTGGTGCGCGCATCGCTGGACGTATTTGTTTTGTTGCAATTGGACCCCTTGGCTGACGAACTCGGTACTAAACAGACGGTTTTCACTGTTGAAGCGCCCGTTTATGCTTCTCATGGTGCAGGTCTAGCTTTCGTGGTGCCCGCATCGCTGGACGTATTTGTTTTGTTGCAATTAGACCCCTTGGCTGACGAACTCGATACTAAACAGGTGGTTCTCACTGTTGAAGCGCCCGTTTATGCTCCTCGTGGTGCAGGTCTAGCTTTCTTGGTGCGCGCATCGCTGGACGTATTTGTTTTGTTGCAATTGGACCCATTCGCTCACGAACTCGGTACTAAACAGGCGGTTCTCACTGTTGGAGCGCCCGTTTATGCTCCTCGTTGTGCAGGTCTAGCTTTCGTGGTGCGCGCATCGCTGGACGTATTTGTTTTGTTGCAATTGGACCCCTTGGCTGACGAACTCGGTACTAAACAGACGGTTTTCACTGTTGAAGCGCCCGTTTATGCTTCTCATGGTGCAGGTCTAGCTTTTGTGGTGCCCGCATCGCTGGACGTATTTGTTTTGTTGCAATTGGACCCCTTGGCTGACGAACTCGATACTAAACAGGCGGTTCTCACTTTTGTAGCGCCCGTTTATGCTCCTCGTGGTGCAGGTCTAGCTTTCTTGGTGCGCGCATCGCTGGACGTATTTGTTTTGTTGCAATTGGACCCATTCGCTCACGAACTCGGTACTAAACAGGCGGTTCTCACTGTTGGAGCGCCCGTTTATGCTCCTCGTTGTGCAGGTCTAGCTTTCGTGGTGCGCGCATCGCTGGACGTATTTGTTTTGTTGCAATTGGACCCATTCGCTCACGAACTCGGTACTAAACAGGCGGTTCTCACTGTTGGAGCGCCCGTTTATGCTCCTCGTTGTGCAGGTCTAGCTTTCGTGGTGCGCGCATCGCTGGACGTATTTGTTTTGTTGAAATTAGACCGATCCGCTGACTAACTCATTACTAAACAGGCGGTCCTCACTGTTGAAGCGCCCGTTTATGCTGCTCGTGGTGCAGGTCTAGCTTTCATGGTGCGCGCATCGCTGGACGTATTTCTTTTGTTGCAATTGGACGCCTTCGCTCACGAACTCGGTACTAAACAGGCGGTTCTCGCTGTTGAAGCGCCCGTTTATGCTCCTCGTGATGCAGGTCTAGCTTTCATGGTGCGGGCATCGCTGGACCAAATTCTTCTGTTGCAATTGGGCCCCTTCGCTCACGAGCTCGGTACTAAACCGGCGGTTCTCACTGTTGAGGCGCCCGTTTTTGCTCCTCGTGGTGCAGGTCTAGCTTTTATGGTGCGCTCATCGCTGGACGTATTTGTTTTGTTGCAATTAGACCCCTTCGCTCAAGAACTTGGTACTAAACAGGCGGTTTTCACTGTTGAAGCGCCCGTTTATGCTTCTCGTGGTGCAGGTCTAGCTTTCATGGTTCGCGCATCGCTGGACGTATTTGTTTTGTTGCAATTGGACCCCTTCTCTCACAAACTCGGTACTAAATCGGCGGTTCTTACTGTTGAAGCGCCCGTTTATGCTCCTCGTGGTGCAGGTCTAGCTTTCATGGTGCGCGCATTGCTGGTCGTATATGTTTTGTTGCAATTGGACCCATTCGCTCATGAATTCAGTACCAAACAGGCGGTTCTCGCTGATGAAGCGCCCGTTAATGCTTCTCGTGGTGCAGGTCTAGCTTTCATGGTTCGCGCATCGCTGGAAGTATTTGTTTTGTTGCAATTGGACCCCTTCGCTCACGAACTTGGTACTAAACAGGCGGTTCTCACTGTTGAAGCGCCCGTTTATGCTCCTCGTGGTGCAGGTCTAGCTTTCATGGTTCGCGCATCGCTGGACGCATTTGTTTTGTTGCAATTGGACACCTTCGCTCACGAACTTGGTACTAAACAGGCGGTTTTCACTGTTAAAGCGCCCGTTTATGCTTCTCGTGGTGCAGGTCTAGCTTTCATGGTTCGCGCATCGCTGGACGTATTTGTTTTGTTGCAATTGGACACCTTCGCTCACGAAATTGGTACTAAACAGGCGGTTCTCACTGTTGAAGCGCCCGTTTATGCTTCTCGTGGTGCAGGTCTAGCTTTTATGGTGAGCGCATCGCTGGACGTATTTGTTTTGTTGCAATTGGACACCTTCGCTCACGAACTTGGTACTAAACAGGCGGTTTTCACTGTTGAAGCGCTCGTTTATGCTTCTCGTGGTGCAGGTCTAGCTTTCATGGTTCGCGCATCGCTGGACGTATTTGTTTTGTTGCAATTGGACACCTTCGCTCACGAACTTGGTACTAAACAGGCGGTTCTCACTGTTGAAGCGCCCGTTTATGCTCCTCATGGTGCAGGTCTAGCTTTCATGGTTCGCGCATCGCTGGACGTATTTGTTTTGTTGCAATTGGACACCTTCGCTGAAGAACTCGGTACTAAACAGGCGGTTTTCACTGTTGAAGCGCCCGTTTATGCTTCTCATGGTGCAGGTCTAGCTTTCGTGGTGCCCGCATCGCTGGACGTATTTGTTTTGTTGCAATTGGACCGATTCGCTCACGAACTCGGTACTAAACAGGCGGTTCTCACTATTGAAGCGCCCGTTTATGCTCCTCGTTGTGCAGGTCTAGCTTTCGTGGTGCGCGCATCGCTGGACGTCTTTGTTTTGTTGAAATTAGACCGATTCGCTCAAGACCTCGGTGCTAAACAGGCGGTTCTCACTGCTGAAGCGCCCGTTTATGCTTCTCGTGGTGCAGGTCTAGCTTTCATGGTTCGCGCATCGCTGGAAGTATTTGTTTTGTTGCAATTGGACCCCTTCGCTCACGAACTTGGTACTAAACAGGCGGTTTTCACTGTTGAAGCGCCCGTTTATGCTTCTCGTGGTGCAGGTCTAGCTTTCATGGTTCGCGCATCGCTGGACGTATTTGTTTTGTTGCAATTGGACACCTTCGCTCACGAACTTGGTACTAAACAGGCGGTTCTCACTGTTGAAGCGCCCGTTTATGCTCCTCGTGGTGCAGGTTTACCTTTGTGGTGCGCGCATCGCTGGACGTATTTGTTTTGTTGCAATTGGACCCCTTCGCTGACGAACTCGGTACTAAACAGGCGGTTCTCACTGTTGAAGCGCCCGTTTATGCTCCTCGTGGTGCAGGTCTAGCTTTCTTGGTGCGCGCATCGCTGGACGTATTTGTTTTGTTGCAATTGGACCCATTCGCTCACGAACTCGGTACTAAACAGGCGGTTCTCACTGTTGGAGCGCCCGTTTATGCTCCTCGTTGTGCAGGTCTAGCTTTCGTGGTGCGCGCATCGCTGGACGTATTTGTTTTGTTGCAATTGGACCCCTTGGCTGACGAACTCGGTACTAAACAGACGGTTTTCACTGTTGAAGCGCCCGTTTATGCTTCTCATGGTGCAGGTCTAGCTTTCGTGGTGCCCGCATCGCTGGACGTATTTGTTTTGTTGCAATTGGACCCCTTGGCTGACGAACTCGATACTAAACAGGCGGTTCTCACTTTTGAAGCGCCCGTTTATGCTCCTCGTGGTGCAGGTCTAGCTTTCTTGGTGCGCGCATCGCTGGACGTATTTGTTTTGTTGCAATTGGACCCATTCGCTCACGAACTCGGTACTAAACAGGCGGTTCTCACTGTTGGAGCGCCCGTTTATGCTCCTCGTTGTGCAGGTCTAGCTTTCGTGGTGCGCGCATCGCTGGACGTATTTGTTTTGTTGCAATTGGACCCATTCGCTCACGAACTCGGTACTAAACAGGCGGTTCTCACTGTTGAAGCGCCCGTTTATGCTCCTCATGGTGCAGGTCTAGCTTTCATGGTGCGGGCATCGCTGGACCAAATTCTTCTGTTGCAGTTGGACCCCTTCGCTCACCAGCTCGGTACTAAACTGGCGGTTCTCACTGTTGAGGCGCCCGTTTATGCTCCTCGTGGTGCAGGTCTAGCTTTTATGGTGCGCGCATCGCTGGACGTATTTGTTTTGTTGCAATTGGACCCCTTCGCTCAAGAACTTGGTAATAAACAGGCGGTTTTCACTGTTGAAGCGCCCGCTTATGCTTCTCGTGGTGCAGGTCTAGCTTTCATGGTGCGCGCATCGCTGGACGTATTTCTTTTGTTGCAATTGGACGCCTTCGCTCACGAACTCGGTACTAAACAGGCGGTTCTCGCTGTTGAAGCGCCCGTTTATGCTCCTCGTGATGCAGGTCTAGCTTTCATGGTGCGGGCATCGCTGGACCAAATTCTTCTGTTGCAATTGGGCCCCTTCGCTCACGAGCTCGGTACTAAACCGGCGGTTCTCACTGTTGAGGCGCCCGTTTATGCTCCTCGTGGTGCAGGTCTAGCTTTTATGGTGCGCTCATCGCTGGACGTATTTGTTTTGTTGCAATTGGACCCCTTCACTCAAGAACTTGGTACTAAACAGGCGGTTTTCACTGTTGAAGCGCCCGTTTATGCTTCTCGTGGTGCAGGTCTAGCTTTCATGGTTCGCGCATCGTTGGACGTATTTGTTTTGTTGCAATTGGACCCCTTCTCTCACAAACTCGGTACTAAATCGGCGGTTCTCACTGTTGAAGCGCCCGTTTATGCTCCTCGTGGTGCAGGTCTAGCTTTCATGGTGCGCGCATCGCTGGTCGTATTTGTTTTGTTGCAATTGGACCCATTCGCTCATGAACTCAGTACTAAACAGGCGGTTCTCGCTGATGAAGCGCCCGTTTATGCTCCTCGTGGTGCAGGTTTAGCTTTGTGGTGCGCGCATCGCTGGTCGTATTTGTTTTTTGCAATTGGACCCCTTCGCTGACGAACTCGGTACTAAACAGACGGCATTCACTGTTGAAGCGCCCGTTTATGCTTCTCATGGTGCAGGTGTAGCTTTCATGGTGCCCGCATCGCTGGACGTATTTGTTTTGTTGCAATTGGACCCATTCGCTCACGAACTCGGTACTAAACCGGCGGTTCTCACACTTGAAGCGCCCGTTTATGCTTCTCGTGGTGCAGGTCTAGCTTTCATGGTTCGCGCATCGCTGGAAGTATTTATTTTGTTGCAATTGGACCCCTTCGCTCACGAACTTGGTACTAAACAGGCGTTTCTCACTGTTGAAGCGCCCGTTTATGCTCCTCGTGGTGCAGGTCTAGCTTTCATGGTTCGCGCATCGCTGGACGTATTTGTTTTGTTGCAATTGGACGCCTTCGCTCACGAACTTGGTACTAAACAGGCGGTTTTCACTGTTGAAGCGCTCGTTTATGCTTCTCGTGGTGCAGGTCTAGCTTTCATGGTTCGCGCATCGCTGGACGTATTTGTTTTGTTGCAATTGGACACCTTCGCTCACGAACTTGGTACTAAACAGGCGGTTCTCACTGTTGAAGCGCCCGTTTATGCTCCTCGTGGTGCAGGTCTAGCTTTCATGGTTCGCGCATCGCTGGACGTATTTGTTTTGTTGCAATTGGACACCTTCGCTGAAGAACTCGGTACTAAACAGGCGGTTTTCACTGTTGAAGCGCCCGTTTATGCTTCTCGTGGTGCAGGTCTAGCTTTTATGGTGAGCGCATCGCTGGACGTATTTGTTTTGTTGCAATTGGACCGATTCGCTCACGAACTCGGTACTAAACAGGCGGTTCTCACTGTTGAAGCGCCCGTTTATGCTCCTCGTTGTGCAGGTCTAGCTTTCGTGGTGCGCGCATCGCTGGACGTCTTTGTTTTGTTGAAATTAGACCGATTCGCTCAAGACCTCGGTGCTAAACAGGCGGTTCTCACTGCTGAAGCGCCCGTTTATGCTTCTCGTGGTGCAGGTCTAGCTTTCATGGTTCGCGCATCGCTGGAAGTATTTGTTTTGTTGCAATTGGACCCCTTCGCTCACGAACTTGGTACTAAACAGGCGGTTTTCACTGTTGAAGCGCCCGTTTATGCTTCTCGTGGTGCAGGTCTAGCTTTCATGGTTCGCGCATCGCTGGACGTATTTGTTTTGTTGCAATTGGACACCTTCGCTCACGAACTTGGTACTAAACAGGCGGTTCTCACTGTTGAAGCGCCCGTTTATGCTCCTCGTGGTGCAGGTTTAGCTTTGTGGTGCGCGCATCGCTGGACGTATTTGTTTTGTTGCAATTGGACCCCTTCGCTGACGAACTCGGTACTAAACAGGCGGTTCTCACTGTTGAAGCGCCCGTTTATGCTCCTCATGGTGCAGGTCTAGGTTTTATGGTTCGCGCATCGCTGGACGTATTTGATTTGTTGCAATTGGACCCCTTCTCTCACAAACTCGGTACTAAATCGGCGGTGTTCACTGTTGAAGCGCCCGTTTATGCTTCTCATGGTGCAGGTCTAGCTTTCGTGGTGCGCGCATCGCTGGACGTATTTGTTTTGTTGAAATTAGACCGATTCGCTCAAGACCTTGGTGCTAAACAGGCGGTTCTCACTGCTGAAGCGCCCGTTTATGCTCCTCGTAGTCCAGGTCTAGCTTTCATGGTGCGCGCATCGTTGGACGTATTTGTTTTGCTGAAATTGGACCCATTCGCTCACGAACTCCGTACTAAACAGACGGTTCTCACTGTTGAAGCGTCCGTTTATGCTTCTCGTAGTGCAGGTCTAGTTTTCGTGGTGCGCGCATCGCTGGACGTATTTGTTTTGTTGCAATTGGACCCATTCGCTCACTAACTTATTACTAAACAGGCGGTCCTCACTGTTGAAGCGCCCGTTTATGCTCCTCGTGGTGCAAGTCTAGCTTTCATGGTGCGCGCAACGCTGGACGTATTTCTTTTGTTGCAATTGGACGCCTTCGCTCACGAACTCGGTACTAAACAAGCGGTTCTCGCTGTTGAAGCGCCCGTTTATGCTCCTCGTGATGCAGGTCTAGCTTTCATGGTGCGCGCATCGCTGGACGTATTTCTTTTGTTGCAATTGGACGCCTTCGCTCACGAACTCGGTACTAAACAGGCGGTTCTCGCGGTTGAAGCGCCCGTTTATGCTCCTTATGGTGCAGGTCTAGCTTTCATGGTGCGGGCATCGCTGGACCAAATTCTTCTGTTGCAATTGGACCCCTTCGCTCACCAGCTCGGTACTAAACTGGCGGTTCTCACTGTTGAGGCGCCCGTTTATGCTCCTCGTGGTGCAGGTCTAGCTTTTATGGTGCGCGCATCGCTGGACGTATTTGTTTTGTTGCAATTGGACCCCTTCGCTCAAGAACTTGGTACTAAACAGGCGGTTTTCACTGTTGAAGCGCCCGCTTATGCTTCTCGTGGTGCAGGTCTAGCTTTCATGGTTTGCGCATCGCTGGACGTATTTGTTTTGTTGCACTTGGACCCCTTCTCTCACAAACTCGGTACTAAATCGGCGGTTCTCACTGTTGAAGCGCCCGTTTATGCTCCTCGTGGTGCAGATCTAGCTTTCTTGATGCGCGCATCGCTGGACGTATTTCTTTTGTTGCAATTGGACCCATTCGCTCACGATCTCGGTACTAAACAGGCGGTTCTCGCTGTTGAAGCGCTCGTTTATGCTCCTCGTGGTGCAGGTTTAGCTTTCGTGGTGCGCGCATCGCCGGACGTATTTGTTTTGTTGCAATTCGACCCCTTCGCTCACGAACTCGGTACTAAACCGGCGGTTCTCACTGTTGAAGCGCCCGTTTATGCTCCTCGTGGTGCAGGTCTAGGTTTTATGGTTCGCGCATCGCTGAAAGTATTTGTTTTGTTGCAATTGGACCCCTTCTCTCACAAACTCGGTACAAAATCGGCGGTTCTCACTGTTGAAGTGCCCGTTTATGCTCCTCGTGGTGCAGGTTTAGCTTTGTGGTGCGCGCATCGCTGGACGTATTTGTTTTGTTGCAATTGGACCCCTTGGCTGACGAACTCGGTACTAAACAGACGGTTTTCACTGTTGAAGCGCCCGTTTATGCTTCTCATGGTGCAGGTCTAGCTTTCGTGGTGCCCGCATCGCTGGACGTATTTGTTTTGTTGCAATTAGACCCCTTGGCTGACGAACTCGATACTAAACAGGCGGTTCTCACTGTTGAAGTGCCCGTTTATGCTCCTCGTGGTGCAGGTCTAGCTTTCTTGGTGCGCGCATCGCTGGACGTATTTGTTTTGTTGCAATTGGACCCATTCGCTCACGAACTCATTACTAAACAGGCGGTTCTCACTGTTGGAGCGCCCGTTTATGCTCCTCGTTGTGCAGGTCTAGCTTTCGTGGTGCGCGCATCGCTGGACGTATTTGTTTTGTTGCAATTGGACCCCTTGGCTGACGAACTCGGTACTAAACAGACGGTTTTCACTGTTGAAGCGCCCGTTTATGCTTCTCATGGTGCAGGTCTAGCTTTCGTGGTGCCCGCATCGCTGGACGTATTTGTTTTGTTGCAATTGGACCCCTTGGCTGACGAACTCGATACTAAACAGGCGGTTCTCACTTTTGAAGCGCCCGTTTATGCTCCTCGTGGTGCAGGTCTAGCTTTCTTGGTGCGCGCATCGCTGGACGTATTTGTTTTGTTGCAATTGGACCCATTCGCTCACGAACTCGGTACTAAACAGGCGGTTCTCACTGTTGGAGCGCCCGTTTATGCTCCTCGTTGTGCAGGTCTAGCTTTCGTGGTGCGCGCATCGCTGGACGTATTTGTTTTGTTGCAATTGGACCCATTCGCTCACGAACTCGGTACTAAACAGGCGGTTCTCACTGTTGGAGCGCCCGTTTATGCTCCTCGTTGTGCAGGTCTAGCTTTCGTGGTGCGCGCATCGCTGGACGTATTTGTTTTGTTGAAATTAGACCGATCCGCTGACTAACTCATTACTAAACAGGCGGTCCTCACTGTTGAAGCGCCCGTTTATGCTGCTCGTGGTGCAGGTCTAGCTTTCATGGTGCGCGCATCGCTGGACGTATTTCTTTTGTTGCAATTGGACGCCTTCGCTCACGAACTCGGTACTAAACAGGCGGTTCTCGCTGTTGAAGCGCCCGTTTATGCTCCTCGTGATGCAGGTCTAGCTTTCATGGTGCGGGCATCGCTGGACCAAATTCTTCTGTTGCAATTGGGCCCCTTCGCTCACGAGCTCGGTACTAAACCGGCGGTTCTCACTGTTGAGGCGCCCGTTTATGCTCCTCGTGGTGCAGGTCTAGCTTTTATGGTGCGCTCATCGCTGGACGTATTTGTTTTGTTGCAATTGGACCCCTTCGCTCAAGAACTTGGTACTAAACAGGCGGTTTTCACTGTTGAAGCGCCCGTTTATGCTTCTCGTGGTGCAGGTCTAGCTTTCATGGTTCGCGCATCGCTGGACGTATTTGTTTTGTTGCAATTGGACCCCTTCTCTCACAAACTCGGTACTAAATCGGCGGTTCTTACTGTTGAAGCGCCCGTTTATGCTCCTCGTGGTGCAGGTCTAGCTTTCATGGTGCGCGCATTGCTGGTCGTATATGTTTTGTTGCAATTGGACCCATTCGCTCATGAATTCAGTACTAAACAGGCGGTTCTCGCTGATGAAGCGCCCGTTAATGCTTCTCGTGGTGCAGGTCTAGCTTTCATGGTTCGCGCATCGCTGGAAGTATTTGTTTTGTTGCAATTGGACCCCTTCGCTCACGAACTTGGTACTAAACAGGCGGTTCTCACTGTTGAAGCGCCCGTTTATGCTCCTCGTGGTGCAGGTCTAGCTTTCATGGTTCGCGCATCGCTGGACGCATTTGTTTTGTTGCAATTGGACACCTTCGCTCACGAACTTGGTACTAAACAGGCGGTTTTCACTGTTAAAGCGCCCGTTTATGCTTCTCGTGGTGCAGGTCTAGCTTTCATGGTTCGCGCATCGCTGGACGTATTTGTTTTGTTGCAATTGGACACCTTCGCTCACGAAATTGGTACTAAACAGGCGGTTCTCACTGTTGAAGCGCCCGTTTATGCTTCTCGTGGTGCAGGTCTAGCTTTTATGGTGAGCGCATCGCTGGACGTATTTGTTTTGTTGCAATTGGACACCTTCGCTCACGAACTTGGTACTAAACAGGCGGTTTTCACTGTTGAAGCGCTCGTTTATGCTTCTCGTGGTGCAGGTCTAGCTTTCATGGTTCGCGCATCGCTGGACGTATTTGTTTTGTTGCAATTGGACACCTTCGCTCACGAACTTGGTACTAAACAGGCGGTTCTCACTGTTGAAGCGCCCGTTTATGCTCCTCGTGGTGCAGGTCTAGCTTTCATGGTTCGCGCATCGCTGGACGTATTTGTTTTGTTGCAATTGGACACCTTCGCTGAAGAACTCGGTACTAAACAGGCGGTTTTCACTGTTGAAGCGCCCGTTTATGCTTCTCATGGTGCAGGTCTAGCTTTCGTGGTGCCCGCATCGCTGGACGTATTTGTTTTGTTGCAATTGGACCGATTCGCTCACGAACTCGGTACTAAACAGGCGGTTCTCACTATTGAAGCGCCCGTTTATGCTCCTCGTTGTGCAGGTCTAGCTTTCGTGGTGCGCGCATCGCTGGACGTCTTTGTTTTGTTGAAATTAGACCGATTCGCTCAAGACCTCGGTGCTAAACAGGCGGTTCTCACTGCTGAAGCGCCCGTTTATGCTTCTCGTGGTGCAGGTCTAGCTTTCATGGTTCGCGCATCGCTGGAAGTATTTGTTTTGTTGCAATTGGACCCCTTCGCTCACGAACTTGGTACTAAACAGGCGGTTTTCACTGTTGAAGCGCCCGTTTATGCTTCTCGTGGTGCAGGTCTAGCTTTCATGGTTCGCGCATCGCTGGACGTATTTGTTTTGTTGCAATTGGACACCTTCGCTCACGAACTTGGTACTAAACAGGCGGTTCTCACTGTTGAAGCGCCCGTTTATGCTCCTCGTGGTGCAGGTTTACCTTTGTGGTGCGCGCATCGCTGGACGTATTTGTTTTGTTGCAATTGGACCCCTTCGCTGACGAACTCGGTACTAAACAGGCGGTTCTCACTGTTGAAGCGCCCGTTTATGCTCCTCGTGGTGCAGGTCTAGCTTTCTTGGTGCGCGCATCGCTGGACGTATTTGTTTTGTTGCAATTGGACCCATTCGCTCACGAACTCGGTACTAAACAGGCGGTTCTCACTGTTGGAGCGCCCGTTTATGCTCCTCGTTGTGCAGGTCTAGCTTTCGTGGTGCGCGCATCGCTGGACGTATTTGTTTTGTTGCAATTGGACCCCTTGGCTGACGAACTCGGTACTAAACAGACGGTTTTCACTGTTGAAGCGCCCGTTTATGCTTCTCATGGTGCAGGTCTAGCTTTCGTGGTGCCCGCATCGCTGGACGTATTTGTTTTGTTGCAATTGGACCCCTTGGCTGACGAACTCGATACTAAACAGGCGGTTCTCACTTTTGAAGCGCCCGTTTATGCTCCTCGTGGTGCAGGTCTAGCTTTCTTGGTGCGCGCATCGCTGGACGTATTTGTTTTGTTGCAATTGGACCCATTCGCTCACGAACTCGGTACTAAACAGGCGGTTCTCACTGTTGGAGCGCCCGTTTATGCTCCTCGTTGTGCAGGTCTAGCTTTCGTGGTGCGCGCATCGCTGGACGTATTTGTTTTGTTGCAATTGGACCCATTCGCTCACGAACTCGGTACTAAACAGGCGGTTCTCACTGTTGGAGCGCCCGTTTATGCTCCTCGTTGTGCAGGTCTAGCTTTCGTGGTGCGCGCATCGCTGGACGTATTTGTTTTGTTGAAATTAGACCGATCCGCTGACTAACTCATTACTAAACAGGCGGTCCTCACTGTTGAAGCGCCCGTTTATGCTGCTCGTGGTGCAGGTCTAGCTTTCATGGTGCGCGCATCGCTGGACGTATTTCTTTTGTTGCAATTGGACGCCTTCGCTCACGAACTCGGTACTAAACAGGCGGTTCTCGCTGTTGAAGCGCCCGTTTATGCTCCTCGTGATGCAGGTCTAGCTTTCATGGTGCGGGCATCGCTGGACCAAATTCTTCTGTTGCAATTGGGCCCCTTCGCTCACGAGCTCGGTACTAAACCGGCGGTTCTCACTGTTGAGGCGCCCGTTTATGCTCCTCGTGGTGCAGGTCTAGCTTTTATGGTGCCCTCATCGCTGGACGTATTTGTTTTGTTGCAATTGGACCCCTTCGCTCAAGAACTTGGTACTAAACAGGCGGTTTTCACTGTTGAAGCGCCCGTTTATGCTTCTCGTGGTGCAGGTCTAGCTTTCATGGTTCGCGCATCGCTGGACGTATTTGTTTTGTTGCAATTGGACCCCTTCTCTCACAAACTCGGTACTAAATCGGCGGTTCTCACTGTTGAAGCGCCCGTTTATGCTCCTCGTGGTGCAGGTCTAGCTTTCATGGTGCGCGCATTGCTGGTCGTATATGTTTTGTTGCAATTGGACCCATTCGCTCATGAATTCAGTACTAAACAGGCGGTTCTCGCTGATGAAGCGCCCGTTAATGCTTCTTGTGGTGCAGGTCTAGCTTTCATGGTTCGCGCATCGCTGGAAGTATTTGTTTTGTTGCAATTGGACCCCTTCGCTCACGAACTTGGTACTAAACAGGCGGTTCTCACTGTTGAAGCGCCCGTTTATGCTCCTCGTGGTGCAGGTCTAGCTTTCATGGTTCGCGCATCGCTGGACGCATTTGTTTTGTTGCAATTGGACACCTTCGCTCACGAACTTGGTACTAAACAGGCGGTTTTCACTGTTAAAGCGCCCGTTTATGCTTCTCGTGGTGCAGGTCTAGCTTTCATGGTTCGCGCATCGCTGGACGTATTTGTTTTGTTGCAATTGGACACCTTCGCTCACGAAATTGGTACTAAACAGGCGGTTCTCACTGTTGAAGCGCCCGTTTATCCTTCTCGTGGTGCAGGTCTAGCTTTTATGGTGAGCGCATCGCTGGACGTATTTGTTTTGTTGCAATTGGACACCTTCGCTCACGAACTTGGTACTAAACAGGCGGTTTTCACTGTTGAAGCGCTCGTTTATGCTTCTCGTGGTGCAGGTCTAGCTTTCATGGTTCGCGCATCGCTGGACGTATTTGTTTTGTTGCAATTGGACACCTTCGCTCACGAACTTGGTACTAAACAGGCGGTTCTCACTGTTGAAGCGCCCGTTTATGCTCCTCGTGGTGCAGGTCTAGCTTTCATGGTTCGCGCATCGCTGGACGTATTTGTTTTGTTGCAATTGGACACCTTCGCTGAAGAACTCGGTACTAAACAGGCGGTTTTCACTGTTGAAGCGCCCGTTTATACTTCTCATGGTGCAGGTCTAGCTTTCGTGGTGCCCGCATCGCTGGACGTATTTGTTTTGTTGCAATTGGACCGATTCGCTCACGAACTCGGTACTAAACAGGCGGTTATCACTGTTGAAGCGCCCGTTTATGCTCCTCGTTGTGCAGGTCTAGCTTTCGTGGTGCGCGCATCGCTGGACGTCTTTGCTTTGTTGAAATTAGACCGATTCGCTCAAGACCTCGGTGCTAAACAGGCGGTTCTCACTGCTGAAGCGCCCGTTTATGCTTCTCGTGGTGCAGGTCTAGCTTTCATGGTTCGCGCATCGCTGGAAGTATTTGTTTTGTTGCAATTGGACCCCTTCGCTCACGAACTTGGTACTAAACAGGCGGTTTTCACTGTTGAAGCGCCCGTTTATGCTTCTCGTGGTGCAGGTCTAGCTTTCATGGTTCGCGCATCGCTGGACGTATTTGTTTTGTTGCAATTGGACACCTTCGCTCACGAACTTGGTACTAAACAGGCGGTTCTCACTGTTGAAGCGCCCGTTTATGCTCCTCGTGGTGCAGGTTTAGCTTTGTGGTGCGCGCATCGCTGGACGTATTTGTTTTGTTGCAATTGGACCCCTTCGCTGACGAACTCGGTACTAAACAGGCGGTTCTCACTGTTGAAGCGCCCGTTTATGCTCCTCGTGGTGCAGGTCTAGCTTTCTTGGTGCGCGCATCGCTGGACGTATTTGTTTTGTTGCAATTGGACCCATTCGCTCACGAACTCGGTACTAAACCGGCGGTTCTCACTGTTGAAGCGCCCGTTTATGCTCCTCATGGTGCAGGTCTAGGTTTTATGGTACGCGCATCGCTGGACGTATTTGATTTGTTGCAATTGGACCCCTTCTCTCACAAACTCGGTACTAAATCGGCGGTGTTCACTGTTGAAGCGCCCGTTTATGCTTCTCATGGTGCAGGTCTAGCTTTCGTGGTGCGCGCATCGCTGG
This sequence comes from Amblyomma americanum, assembly GCF_052857255.1. Classification (NCBI taxonomy): domain Eukaryota; kingdom Metazoa; phylum Arthropoda; class Arachnida; order Ixodida; family Ixodidae; genus Amblyomma; species Amblyomma americanum. Next base: position 36,569 of record NW_027526511.1, on the reverse strand, counting down.
ACGTATTTGTTTTGTTGAAATTAGACCGATTCGCTCAAGACCTCGGTGCTAAACAGGCGGTTCTCACTGCTGAAGCGCCCGTTTATGCTCCTCGTAGTCCAGGTCTAGCTTTCATGGTGCGCGCATCGCTGGACGTATTTGTTTTGCTGAAATTGGACCCATTCGCTCACGAACTCCGTACTAAACAGACGGTTCTCACTGTTGAAGCGTCCGTTTATGCTTCTCGTAGTGCAGGTCTAGTTTTCGTGGTGCGCGCATCGCTGGACGTATTTGTTTTGTTGCAATTGGACCCATTCGCTCACTAACTTATTACTAAACAGGCGGTCCTCACTGTTGAAGCGCCCGTTTATGCTCCTCGTGGTGCAAGTCTAGCTTTCATGGTGCGCGCAACGCTGGACGTATTTCTTTTGTTGCAATTGGACGCCTTCGCTCACGAACTCGGTACTAAACAAGCGGTTCTCGCTGTTGAAGCGCCCGTTTATGCTCCTCGTGATGCAGGTCTAGCTTTCATGGTGCGCGCATCGCTGGACGTATTTCTTTTGTTGCAATTGGACGCCTTCGCTCACGAACTCGGTACTAAACAGGCGGTTCTCGCGGTTGAAGCGCCCGTTTATGCTCCTTATGGTGCAGGTCTAGCTTTCATGGTGCGGGCATCGCTGGACCAAATTCTTCTGTTGCAATTGGACCCCTTCGCTCACCAGCTCGGTACTAAACTGGCGGTTCTCACTGTTGAGGCGCCCGTTTATGCTCCTCGTGGTGCAGGTCTAGCTTTTATGGTGCGCGCATCGCTGGACGTATTTGTTTTGTTGCAATTGGACCCCTTCGCTCAAGAACTTGGTACTAAACAGGCGGTTTTCACTGTTGAAGCGCCCGCTTATGCTTCTCGTGGTGCAGGTCTAGCTTTCATGGTTTGCGCATCGCTGGACGTATTTGTTTTGTTGCACTTGGACCCCTTCTCTCACAAACTCGGTACTAAATCGGCGGTTCTCACTGTTGAAGCGCCCGTTTATGCTCCTCGTGGTGCAGATCTAGCTTTCTTGATGCGCGCATCGCTGGACGTATTTCTTTTGTTGCAATTGGACCCATTCGCTCACGATCTCGGTACTAAACAGGCGGTTCTCGCTGTTGAAGCGCTCGTTTATGCTCCTCGTGGTGCAGGTTTAGCTTTCGTGGTGCGCGCATCGCCGGACGTATTTGTTTTGTTGCAATTCGACCCCTTCGCTCACGAACTCGGTACTAAACCGGCGGTTCTCACTGTTGAAGCGCCCGTTTACGCTCCTCGTGGTGCAGGTCTAGGTTTTATGGTTCGCGCATCGCTGAAAGTATTTGTTTTGTTGCAATTGGACCCCTTCTCTCACAAACTCGGTACAAAATCGGCGGTTCTCACTGTTGAAGTGCCCGTTTATGCTCCTCGTTGTGCAGGTTTAGCTTTGTGGTGCGCGCATCGCTGGACGTATTTGTTTTGTTGCAATTGGACCCCTTGGCTGACGAACTCGGTACTAAACAGACGGTTTTCACTGTTGAAGCGCCCGTTTATGCTTCTCATGGTGCAGGTCTAGCTTTCGTGGTGCCCGCATCGCTGGACGTATTTGTTTTGTTGCAATTAGACCCCTTGGCTGACGAACTCGATACTAAACAGGCGGTTCTCACTGTTGAAGTGCCCGTTTATGCTCCTCGTGGTGCAGGTCTAGCTTTCTTGGTGCGCGCATCGCTGGACGTATTTGTTTTGTTGCAATTGGACCCATTCGCTCACGAACTCGGTACTAAACAGGCGGTTCTCACTGTTGGAGCGCCCGTTTATGCTCCTCGTTGTGCAGGTCTAGCTTTCGTGGTGCGCGCATCGCTGGACGTATTTGTTTTGTTGCAATTGGACCCCTTGGCTGACGAACTCGGTACTAAACAGACGGTTTTCACTGTTGAAGCGCCCGTTTATGCTTCTCATGGTGCAGGTCTAGCTTTCGTGGTGCCCGCATCGCTGGACGTATTTGTTTTGTTGCAATTGGACCCCTTGGCTGACGAACTCGATACTAAACAGGCGGTTCTCACTTTTGAAGCGCCCGTTTATGCTCCTCGTGGTGCAGGTCTAGCTTTCTTGGTGCGCGCATCGCTGGACGTATTTGTTTTGTTGCAATTGGACCCATTCGCTCACGAACTCGGTACTAAACAGGCGGTTCTCACTGTTGGAGCGCCCGTTTATGCTCCTCGTTGTGCAGGTCTAGCTTTCGTGGTGCGCGCATCGCTGGACGTATTTGTTTTGTTGCAATTGGACCCATTCGCTCACGAACTCGGTACTAAACAGGCGGTTCTCACTGTTGGAGCGCCCGTTTATGCTCCTCGTTGTGCAGGTCTAGCTTTCGTGGTGCGCGCATCGCTGGACGTATTTGTTTTGTTGAAATTAGACCGATCCGCTGACTAACTCATTACTAAACAGGCGGTCCTCACTGTTGAAGCGCCCGTTTATGCTGCTCGTGGTGCAGGTCTAGCTTTCATGGTGCGCGCATCGCTGGACGTATTTCTTTTGTTGCAATTGGACGCCTTCGCTCACGAACTCGGTACTAAACAGGCGGTTCTCGCTGTTGAAGCGCCCGTTTATGCTTCTCGTGGTGCAGGTCTAGCTTTCATGGTTCGCGCATCGCTGGAAGTATTTATTTTGTTGCAATTGGACCCCTTCGCTCACGAACTTGGTACTAAACAGGCGGTTCTCACTGTTGAAGCGCCCGTTTATGCTCCTCGTGGTGCAGGTCTAGCTTTCATGGTTCGCGCATCGCTGGACGTATTTGTTTTGTTGCAATTGGACACCTTCGCTCACGAACTTGGTACTAAACAGGCGGTTTTCACTGTTGAAGCGCTCGTTTATGCTTCTCGTGGTGCAGGTCTAGCTTTCATGGTTCGCGCATCGCTGGACGTATTTGTTTTGTTGCAATTGGACACCTTCGCTCACGAACTTGGTACTAAACAGGCGGTTCTCACTGTTGAAGCGCCCGTTTATGCTCCTCGTGGTGCAGGTCTAGCTTTCATGGTTCGCGCATCGCTGGACGTATTTGTTTTGTTGCAATTGGACACCTTCGCTGAAGAACTCGGTACTAAACAGGCGGTTTTCACTGTTGAAGCGCCCGTTTATGCTTCTCATGGTGCAGGTCTAGCTTTCGTGGTGCCCGCATCGCTGGACGTATTTGTTTTGTTGCAATTGGACCGATTCGCTCACGAACTCGGTACTAAACAGGCGGTTCTCACTGTTGAAGCGCCCGTTTATGCTCCTCGTTGTGCAGGTCTAGCTTTCGTGGTGCGCGCATCGCTGGACGTCTTTGTTTTGTTGAAATTAGACCGATTCGCTCAAGACCTCGGTGCTAAACAGGCGGTTCTCACTGCTGAAGCGCCCGTTTATGCTTCTCGTGGTGCAGGTCTAGCTTTCATGGTTCGCGCATCGCTGGAAGTATTTGTTTTGTTGCAATTGGACCCCTTCGCTCACGAACTTGGTACTAAACAGGCGGTTTTCACTGTTGAAGCGCCCGTTTATGCTTCTCGTGGTGCAGGTCTAGCTTTCATGGTTCGCGCATCGCTGGACGTATTTGTTTTGTTGCAATTGGACACCTTCGCTCACGAACTTGGTACTAAACAGGCGGTTCTCACTGTTGAAGCGCCCGTTTATGCTCCTCGTGGTGCAGGTTTAGCTTTGTGGTGCGCGCATCGCTGGACGTATTTGTTTTGTTGCAATTGGACCCCTTCGCTGACGAACTCGGTACTAAACAGGCGGTTCTCACTGTTGAAGCGCCCGTTTATGCTCCTCGTGGTGCAGGTCTAGCTTTCTTGGTGCGCGCATCGCTGGACGTATTTGTTTTGTTGCAATTGGACCCATTCGCTCACGAACTCGGTACTAAACCGGCGGTTCTCACTGTTGAAGCGCCCGTTTATGCTCCTCATGGTGCAGGTCTAGGTTTTATGGTTCGCGCATCGCTGGACGTATTTGATTTGTTGCAATTGGACCCCTTCTCTCACAAACTCGGTACTAAATCGGCGGTGTTCACTGTTGAAGCGCCCGTTTATGCTTCTCATGGTGCAGGTCTAGCTTTCGTGGTGCGCGCATCGCTGGACGTATTTGTTTTGTTGAAATTAGACCGATTCGCTCAAGACCTTGGTGCTAAACAGGCGGTTCTCACTGCTGAAGCGCCCGTTTATGCTCCTCGTAGTCCAGGTCTAGCTTTCATGGTGCGCGCATCGCTGGACGTATTTGTTTTGCTGAAATTGGACCCATTCGCTCACGAACTCCGTACTAAACAGACGGTTCTCACTGTTGAAGCGTCCGTTTATGCTTCTCGTAGTGCAGGTCTAGTTTTCGTGGTGCGCGCATCGCTGGACGTATTTGTTTTGTTGCAATTGGACCCATTCGCTCACTAACTTATTACTAAACAGGCGGTCCTCACTGTTGAAGCGCCCGTTTATGCTCCTCGTGGTGCAAGTCTAGCTTTCATGGTGCGCGCAACGCTGGACGTATTTCTTTTGTTGCAATTGGACGCCTTCGCTCACGAACTCGGTACTAAACAAGCGGTTCTCGCTGTTGAAGCGCCCGTTTATGCTCCTCGTGATGCAGGTCTAGCTTTCATGGTGCGCGCATCGCTGGACGTATTTCTTTTGTTGCAATTGGACGCCTTCGCTCACGAACTCGGTACTAAACAGGCGGTTCTCGCGGTTGAAGCGCCCGTTTATGCTCCTTATGGTGCAGGTCTAGCTTTCATGGTGCGGGCATCGCTGGACCAAATTCTTCTGTTGCAATTGGACCCCTTCGCTCACCAGCTCGGTACTAAACTGGCGGTTCTCACTGTTGAGGCGCCCGTTTATGCTCCTCGTGGTGCAGGTCTAGCTTTTATGGTGCGCGCATCGCTGGACGTATTTGTTTTGTTGCAATTGGACCCCTTCGCTCAAGAACTTGGTACTAAACAGGCGGTTTTCACTGTTGAAGCGCCCGCTTATGCTTCTCGTGGTGCAGGTCTAGCTTTCATGGTTTGCGCATCGCTGGACGTATTTGTTTTGTTGCACTTGGACCCCTTCTCTCACAAACTCGGTACTAAATCGGCGGTTCTCACTGTTGAAGCGCCCGTTTATGCTCCTCGTGGTGCAGATCTAGCTTTCTTGATGCGCGCATCGCTGGACGTATTTCTTTTGTTGCAATTGGACCCATTCGCTCACGATCTCGGTACTAAACAGGCGGTTCTCGCTGTTGAAGCGCTCGTTTATGCTCCTCGTGGTGCAGGTTTAGCTTTCGTGGTGCGCGCATCGCCGGACGTATTTGTTTTGTTGCAATTCGACCCCTTCGCTCACGAACTCGGTACTAAACCGGCGGTTCTCACTGTTGAAGCGCCCGTTTGTGCTCCTCGTGGTGCAGGTCTAGGTTTTATGGTTCGCGCATCGCTGAAAGTATTTGTTTTGTTGCAATTGGACCCCTTCTCTCACAAACTCGGTACAAAATCGGCGGTTCTCACTGTTGAAGTGCCCGTTTATGCTCCTCGTGGTGCAGGTTTAGCTTTGTGGTGCGCGCATCGCTGGACGTATTTGTTTTGTTGCAATTGGACCCCTTGGCTGACGAACTCGGTACTAAACAGACGGTTTTCACTGTTGAAGCGCCCGTTTATGCTTCTCATGGTGCAGGTCTAGCTTTCGTGGTGCCCGCATCGCTGGACGTATTTGTTTTGTTGCAATTAGACCCCTTGGCTGACGAACTCGATACTAAACAGGCGGTTCTCACTGTTGAAGCGCCCGTTTATGCTCCTCGTGGTGCAGGTCTAGCTTTCTTGGTGCGCGCATCGCTGGACGTATTTGTTTTGTTGCAATTGGACCCATTCGCTCACGAACTCGGTACTAAACAGGCGGTTCTCACTGTTGGAGCGCCCGTTTATGCTCCTCGTTGTGCAGGTCTAGCTTTCGTGGTGCGCGCATCGCTGGACGTATTTGTTTTGTTGCAATTGGACCCCTTGGCTGACGAACTCGGTACTAAACAGACGGTTTTCACTGTTGAAGCGCCCGTGTATGCTTCTCATGGTGCAGGTCTAGCTTTCGTGGTGCCCGCATCGCTGGACGTATTTGTTTTGTTGCAATTGGACCCCTTGGCTGACGAACTCGATACTAAACAGGCGGTTCTCACTTTTGTAGCGCCCGTTTATGCTCCTCGTGGTGCAGGTCTAGCTTTCTTGGTGCGCGCATCGCTGGACGTATTTGTTTTGTTGCAATTGGACCCATTCGCTCACGAACTCGGTACTAAACAGGCGGTTCTCACTGTTGGAGCGCCCGTTTATGCTCCTCGTTGTGCAGGTCTAGCTTTCGTGGTGCGCGCATCGCTGGACGTATTTGTTTTGTTGCAATTGGACCCATTCGCTCACGAACTCGGTACTAAACAGGCGGTTCTCACTGTTGGAGCGCCCGTTTATGCTCCTCGTTGTGCAGGTCTAGCTTTCGTGGTGCGCGCATCGCTGGACGTATTTGTTTTGTTGAAATTAGACCGATCCGCTGACTAACTCATTACTAAACAGGCGGTCCTCACTGTTGAAGCGCCCGTTTATGCTGCTCGTGGTGCAGGTCTAGCTTTCATGGTGCGCGCATCGCTGGACGTATTTCTTTTGTTGCAATTGGACGCCTTCGCTCACGAACTCGGTACTAAACAGGCGGTTCTCGCTGTTGAAGCGCCCGTTTATGCTCCTCGTGATGCAGGTCTAGCTTTCATGGTGCGGGCATCGCTGGACCAAATTCTTCTGTTGCAATTGGGCCCCTTCGCTCACGAGCTCGGTACTAAACCGGCGGTTCTCACTGTTGAGGCGCCCGTTTATGCTCCTCGTGGTGCAGGTCTAGCTTTTATGGTGCGCTCATCGCTGGACGTATTTGTTTTGTTGCAATTGGACCCCTTCGCTCAAGAACTTGGTACTAAACAGGCGGTTTTCACTGTTGAAGCGCCCGTTTATGCTTCTCGTGGTGCAGGTCTAGCTTTCATGGTTCGCGCATCGCTGGACGTATTTGTTTTGTTGCAATTGGACCCCTTCTCTCACAAACTCGGTACTAAATCGGCGGTTCTTACTGTTGAAGCGCCCGTTTATGCTCCTCGTGGTGCAGGTCTAGCTTTCATGGTGCGCGCATTGCTGGTCGTATATGTTTTGTTGCAATTGGACCCATTCGCTCATGAATTCAGTACTAAACAGGCGGTTCTCGCTGATGAAGCGCCCGTTAATGCTTCTCGTGGTGCAGGTCTAGCTTTCATGGTTCGCGCATCGCTGGAAGTATTTGTTTTGTTGCAATTGGACCCCTTCGCTCACGAACTTGGTACTAAACAGGCGGTTCTCACTGTTGAAGCGCCCGTTTATGCTCCTCGTGGTGCAGGTCTAGCTTTCATGGTTCGCGCATCGCTGGACGCATTTGTTTTGTTGCAATTGGACACCTTCGCTCACGAACTTGGTACTAAACATGCGGTTTTCACTGTTAAAGCGCCCGTTTATGCTTCTCGTGGTGCAGGCTAGGTTTTATGGTTCGCGCATCGCTGGACGTATTTGATTTGTTGCAATTGGACCCCTTCTCTCACAAACTCGGTACTAAATCGGCGGTGTTCACTGTTGAAGCGCCCGTTTATGCTTCTCATGGTGCAGGTCTAGCTTTCGTGGTGCGCGCATCGCTGGACGTATTTGTTTTGTTGAAATTAGACCGATTCGCTCAAGACCTTGGTGCTAAACAGGCGGTTCTCACTGCTGAAGCGCCCGTTTATGCTCCTCGTAGTCCAGGTCTAGCTTTCATGGTGCGCGCATCGCTGGACGTATTTGTTTTGCTGAAATTGGACCCATTCGCTCACGAACTCCGTACTAAACAGACGGTTCTCACTGTTGAAGCGTCCGTTTATGCTTCTCGTAGTGCAGGTCTAGTTTTCGTGGTGCGCGCATCGCTGGACGTATTTGTTTTGTTGCAATTGGACCCATTCGCTCACTAACTTATTACTAAACAGGCGGTCCTCACTGTTGAAGCGCCCGTTTATGCTCCTCGTGGTGCAAGTCTAGCTTTCATGGTGCGCGCAACGCTGGACGTATTTCTTTTGTTGCAATTGGACGCCTTCGCTCACGAACTCGGTACTAAACAAGCGGTTCTCGCTGTTGAAGCGCCCGTTTATGCTCCTCGTGATGCAGGTCTAGCTTTCATGGTGCGCGCATCGCTGGACGTATTTCTTTTGTTGCAATTGGACGCCTTCGCTCACGAACTCGGTACTAAACAGGCGGTTCTCGCGGTTGAAGCGCCCGTTTATGCTCCTTATGGTGCAGGTCTAGCTTTCATGGTGCGGGCATCGCTGGACCAAATTCTTCTGTTGCAATTGGACCCCTTCGCTCACCAGCTCGGTACTAAACTGGCGGTTCTCACTGTTGAGGCGCCCGTTTATGCTCCTCGTGGTGCAGGTCTAGCTTTTATGGTGCGCGCATCGCTGGACGTATTTGTTTTGTTGCAATTGGACCCCTTCGCTCAAGAACTTGGTACTAAACAGGCGGTTTTCACTGTTGAAGCGCCCGCTTATGCTTCTCGTGGTGCAGGTCTAGCTTTCATGGTTTGCGCATCGCTGGACGTATTTGTTTTGTTGCACTTGGACCCCTTCTCTCACAAACTCGGTACTAAATCGGCGGTTCTCACTGTTGAAGCGCCCGTTTATGCTCCTCGTGGTGCAGATCTAGCTTTCTTGATGCGCGCATCGCTGGACGTATTTCTTTTGTTGCAATTGGACCCATTCGCTCACGATCTCGGTACTAAACAGGCGGTTCTCGCTGTTGAAGCGCTCGTTTATGCTCCTCGTGGTGCAGGTTTAGCTTTCGTGGTGCGCGCATCGCCGGACGTATTTGTTTTGTTGCAATTCGACCCCTTCGCTCACGAACTCGGTACTAAACCGGCGGTTCTCACTGTTGAAGCGCCCGTTTATGCTCCTCGTGGTGCAGGTCTAGGTTTTATGGTTCGCGCATCGCTGAAAGTATTTGTTTTGTTGCAATTGGACCCCTTCTCTCACAAACTCGGTACAAAATCGGCGGTTCTCACTGTTGAAGTGCCCGTTTATGCTCCTCGTGGTGCAGGTTTAGCTTTGTGGTGCGCGCATCGCTGGACGTATTTGTTTTGTTGCAATTGGACCCCTTGGCTGACGAACTCGGTACTAAACAGACGGTTTTCACTGTTGAAGCGCCCGTTTATGCTTCTCATGGTGCAGGTCTAGCTTTCGTGGTGCCCGCATCGCTGGACGTATTTGTTTTGTTGCAATTAGACCCCTTGGCTGACGAACTCGATACTAAACAGGCGGTTCTCACTGTTGAAGCGCCCGTTTATGCTCCTCGTGGTGCAGGTCTAGCTTTCTTGGTGCGCGCATCGCTGGACGTATTTGTTTTGTTGCAATTGGACCCATTCGCTCACGAACTCGGTACTAAACAGGCGGTTCTCACTGTTGGAGCGCCCGTTTATGCTCCTCGTTGTGCAGGTCTAGCTTTCGTGGTGCGCGCATCGCTGGACGTATTTGTTTTGTTGCAATTGGACCCCTTGGCTGACGAACTCGGTACTAAACAGACGGTTTTCACTGTTGAAGCGCCCGTTTATGCTTCTCATGGTGCAGGTCTAGCTTTCGTGGTGCCCGCATCGCTGGACGTATTTGTTTTGTTGCAATTGGACCCCTTGGCTGACGAACTCGATACTAAACAGGCGGTTCTCACTTTTGTAGCGCCCGTTTATGCTCCTCGTGGTGCAGGTCTAGCTTTCTTGGTGCGCGCATCGCTGGACGTATTTGTTTTGTTGCAATTGGACCCATTCGCTCACGAACTCGGTACTAAACAGGCGGTTCTCACTGTTGGAGCGCCCGTTTATGCTCCTCGTTGTGCAGGTCTAGCTTTCGTGGTGCGCGCATCGCTGGACGTATTTGTTTTGTTGCAATTGGACCCATTCGCTCACGAACTCGGTACTAAACAGGCGGTTCTCACTGTTGGAGCGCCCGTTTATGCTCCTCGTTGTGCAGGTCTAGCTTTCGTGGTGCGCGCATCGCTGGACGTATTTGTTTTGTTGAAATTAGACCGATCCGCTGACTAACTCATTACTAAACAGGCGGTCCTCACTGTTGAAGCGCCCGTTTATGCTGCTCGTGGTGCAGGTCTAGCTTTCATGGTGCGCGCATCGCTGGACGTATTTCTTTTGTTGCAATTGGACGCCTTCGCTCACGAACTCGGTACTAAACAGGCGGTTCTCGCTGTTGAAGCGCCCGTTTATGCTCCTCGTGATGCAGGTCTAGCTTTCATGGTGCGGGCATCGCTGGACCAAATTCTTCTGTTGCAATTGGGCCCCTTCGCTCACGAGCTCGGTACTAAACCGGCGGTTCTCACTGTTGAGGCGCCCGTTTATGCTCCTCGTGGTGCAGGTCTAGCTTTTATGGTGCGCTCATCGCTGGACGTATTTGTTTTGTTCCAATTGGACCCCTTCGCTCAAGAACTTGGTACTAAACAGGCGGTTTTCACTGTTGAAGCGCCCGTTTATGCTTCTCGTGGTGCAGGTCTAGCTTTCATGGTTCGCGCATCGCTGGACGTATTTGTTTTGTTGCAATTGGACCCCTTCTCTCACAAACTCGGTACTAAATCGGCGGTTCTTACTGTTGAAGCGCCCGTTTATGCTCCTCGTGGTGCAGGTCTAGCTTTCATGGTGCGCGCATTGCTGGTCGTATATGTTTTGTTGCAATTGGACCCATTCGCTCATGAATTCAGTACTAAACAGGCGGTTCTCGCTGATGAAGCGCCCGTTAATGCTTCTCGTGGTGCAGGTCTAGCTTTCATGGTTCGCGCATCGCTGGAAGTATTTGTTTTGTTGCAATTGGACCCCTTCGCTCACGAACTTGGTACTAAACAGGCGGTTCTCACTGTTGAAGCGCCCGTTTATGCTCCTCGTGGTGCAGGTCTAGCTTTCATGGTTCGCGCATCGCTGGACGCATTTGTTTTGTTGCAATTGGACACCTTCGCTCACGAACTTGGTACTAAACAGGCGGTTTTCACTGTTAAAGCGCCCGTTTATGCTTCTCGTGGTGCAGGTCTAGCTTTCATGGTTCGCGCATCGCTGGACGTATTTGTTTTGTTGCAATTGGACACCTTCGCTCACGAAATTGGTACTAAACAGGCGGTTCTCACTGTTGAAGCGCCCGTTTATGCTTCTCGTGGTGCAGGTCTAGCTTTTATGGTGAGCGCATCGCTGGACGTATTTGTTTTGTTGCAATTGGACACCTTCGCTCACGAACTTGGTACTAAACAGGCGGTTTTCACTGTTGAAGCGCTCGTTTATGCTTCTCGTGGTGCAGGTCTAGCTTTCATGGTTCGCGCATCGCTGGACGTATTTGTTTTGTTGCAATTGGACACCTTCGCTCACGAACTTGGTACTAAACAGGCGGTTCTCACTGTTGAAGCGCCCGTTTATGCTCCTCGTGGTGCAGGTCTAGCTTTCATGGTTCGCGCATCGCTGGACGTATTTGTTTTGTTGCAATTGGACACCTTCGCTGAAGAACTCGGTACTAAACAGGCGGTTTTCACTGTTGAAGCGCCCGTTTATGCTTCTCATGGTGCAGGTCTAGCTTTCGTGGTGCCCGCATCGCTGGACGTATTTGTTTTGTTGCAATTGGACCGATTCGCTCACGAACTCGGTACTAAACAGGCGGTTCTCACTGTTGAAGCGCCCGTTTATGCTCCTCGTTGTGCAGGTCTAGCTTTCGTGGTGCGCGCATCGCTGGACGTCTTTGTTTTGTTGAAATTAGACCGATTCGCTCAAGACCTCGGTGCTAAACAGGCGGTTCTCACTGCTGAAGCGCCCGTTTATGCTTCTCGTGGTGCAGGTCTAGCTTTCATGGTTCGCGCATCGCTGGAAGTATTTGTTTTGTTGCAATTGGACCCCTTCGCTCACGAACTTGGTACTAAACAGGCGGTTTTCACTGTTGAAGCGCCCGTTTATGCTTCTCGTGGTGCAGGTCTAGCTTTCATGGTTCGCGCATCGCTGGACGTATTTGTTTTGTTGCAATTGGACACCTTCGCTCACGAACTTGGTACTAAACAGGCGGTTCTCACTGTTGAAGCGCCCGTTTATGCTCCTCGTGGTGCAGGTTTAGCTTTGTGGTGCGCGCATCGCTGGACGTATTTGTTTTGTTGCAATTGGAACCCTTCGCTGACGAACTCGGTACTAAACAGGCGGTTCTCACTGTTGAAGCGCCCGTTTATGCTCCTCGTGGTGCAGGTCTAGCTTTCTTGGTGCGCGCATCGCTGGACGTATTTGTTTTGTTGCAATTGGACCCATTCGCTCACGAACTCGGTACTAAACAGGCGGTTCTCACTGTTGGAGCGCCCGTTTATGCTCCTCGTTGTGCAGGTCTAGCTTTCGTGGTGCGCGCATCGCTGGACGTATTTGTTTTGTTGCAATTGGACCCCTTGGCTGACGAACTCGGTACTAAACAGACGGTTTTCACTGTTGAAGCGCCCGTTTATGCTTCTCATGGTGCAGGTCTAGCTTTCGTGGTGCCCGCATCGCTGGACGTATTTGTTTTGTTGCAATTGGACCCCTTGGCTGACGAACTCGATACTAAACAGGCGGTTCTCACTTTTGAAGCGCCCGTTTATGCTCCTCGTGGTGCAGGTCTAGCTTTCTTGGTGCGCGCATCGCTGGACGTATTTGTTTTGTTGCAATTGGACCCATTCGCTCACGAACTCGGTACTAAACAGGCGGTTCTCACTGTTGGAGCGCCCGTTTATGCTCCTCGTTGTGCAGGTCTAGCTTTCGTGGTGCGCGCATCGCTGGACGTATTTGTTTTGTTGCAATTGGACCCATTCGCTCACGAACTCGGTACTAAACAGGCGGTTCTCACTGTTGGAGCGCCCGTTTATGCTCCTCGTTGTGCAGGTCTAGCTTTCGTGGAGCGCGCATCGCTGGACGTATTTGTTTTGTTGAAATTAGACCGATCCGCTGACTAACTCATTACTAAACAGGCGGTCCTCACTGTTGAAGCGCCCGTTTATGCTGCTCGTGGTGCAGGTCTAGCTTTCATGGTGCGCGCATCGCTGGACGTATTTCTTTTGTTGCAATTGGACGCCTTCGCTCACGAACTCGGTACTAAACAGGCGGTTCTCGCTGTTGAAGCGCCCGTTTATGCTCCTCGTGATGCAGGTCTAGCTTTCATGGTGCGGGCATCGCTGGACCAAATTCTTCTGTTGCAATTGGGCCCCTTCGCTCACGAGCTCGGTACTAAACCGGCGGTTCTCACTGTTGAGGCGCCCGTTTATGCTCCTCGTGGTGCAGGTCTAGCTTTTATGGTGCGCTCATCGCTGGACGTATTTGTTTTGTTGCAATTGGACCCCTTCGCTCAAGAACTTGGTACTAAACAGGCGGTTTTCACTGTTGAAGCGCCCGTTTATGCTTCTCGTGGTGCAGGTCTAGCTTTCATGGTTCGCGCATCGCTGGACGTATTTGTTTTGTTGCAATTGGACCCCTTCTCTCACAAACTCGGTACTAAATCGGCGGTTCTCACTGTTGAAGCGCCCGTTTATGCTCCTCGTGGTGCAGGTCTAGCTTTCATGGTGCGCGCATTGCTGGTCGTATATGTTTTGTTGCAATTGGACCCATTCGCTCATGAATTCAGTACTAAACAGGCGGTTCTCGCTGATGAAGCGCCCGTTAATGCTTCTCGTGGTGCAGGTCTAGCTTTCATGGTTCGCGCATCGCTGGAAGTATTTGTTTTGTTGCAATTGGACCCCTTCGCTCACGAACTTGGTACTAAACAGGCGGTTCTCACTGTTGAAGCGCCCGTTTATGCTCCTCGTGGTGCAGGTCTAGCTTTCATGGTTCGCGCATCGCTGGACGCATTTGTTTTGTTGCAATTGGACACCTTCGCTCACGAACTTGGTACTAAACAGGCGGTTTTCACTGTTAAAGCGCCCGTTTATGCTTCTCGTGGTGCAGGTCTAGCTTTCATGGTTCGCGCATCGCTGGACGTATTTGTTTTGTTGCAATTGGACACCTTCGCTCACGAAATTGGTACTAAACAGGCGGTTCTCACTGTTGAAGCGCCCGTTTATGCTTCTCGTGGTGCAGGTCTAGCTTTTATGGTGAGCGCATCGCTGGACGTATTTGTTTTGTTGCAATTGCACACCTTCGCTCACGAACTTGGTACTAAACAGGCGGTTTTCACTGTTGAAGCGCTCGTTTATGCTTCTCGTGGTGCAGGTCTAGCTTTCATGGTTCGCGCATCGCTGGACGTATTTGTTTTGTTGCAATTGGACACCTTCGCTCACGAACTTGGTACTAAACAGGCGGTTCTCACTGTTGAAGCGCCCGTTTATGCTCCTCGTGGTGCAGGTCTAGCTTTCATGGTTCGCGCATCGCTGGACGTATTTGTTTTGTTGCAATTGGACACCTTCGCTGAAGAACTCGGTACTAAACAGGCGGTTTTCACTGTTGAAGCGCCCGTTTATACTTCTCATGGTGCAGGTCTAGCTTTCGTGGTGCCCGCATCGCTGGACGTATTTGTTTTGTTGCAATTGGACCGATTCGCTCACGAACTCGGTACTAAACAGGCGGTTATCACTGTTGAAGCGCCCGTTTATGCTCCTCGTTGTGCAGGTCTAGCTTTCGTGGTGCGCGCATCGCTGGACGTCTTTGCTTTGTTGAAATTAGACCGATTCGCTCAAGACCTCGGTGCTAAACAGGCGGTTCTCACTGCTGAAGCGCCCGTTTATGCTTCTCGTGGTGCAGGTCTAGCTTTCATGGTTCGCGCATCGCTGGAAGTATTTGTTTTGTTGCAATTGGACCCCTTCGCTCACGAACTTGGTACTAAACAGGCGGTTTTCACTGTTGAAGCGCCCGTTTATGCTTCTCGTGGTGCAGGTCTAGCTTTCATGGTTCGCGCATCGCTGGACGTATTTGTTTTGTTGCAATTGGACACCTTCGCTCACGAACTTGGTACTAAACAGGCGGTTCTCACTGTTGAAGCGCCCGTTTATGCTCCTCGTGGTGCAGGTTTAGCTTTGTGGTGCGCGCATCGCTGGACGTATTTGTTTTGTTGCAATTGGACCCCTTCGCTGACGAACTCGGTACTAAACAGGCGGTTCTCACTGTTGAAGCGCCCGTTTATGCTCCTCGTGGTGCAGGTCTAGCTTTCTTGGTGCGCGCATCGCTGGACGTATTTGTTTTGTTGCAATTGGACCCATTCGCTCACGAACTCGGTACTAAACCGGCGGTTCTCACTGTTGAAGCGCCCGTTTATGCTCCTCATGGTGCAGGTCTAGGTTTTATGGTTCGCGCATCGCTGGACGTATTTGATTTGTTGCAATTGGACCCCTTCTCTCACAAACTCGGTACTAAATCGGCGGTGTTCACTGTTGAAGCGCCCGTTTATGCTTCTCATGGTGCAGGTCTAGCTTTCGTGGTGCGCGCATCGCTGGACGTATTTGTTTTGTTGAAATTAGACCGATTCGCTCAAGACCTCGGTGCTAAACAGGCGGTTCTCACTGCTGAAGCGCCCGTTTATGCTCCTCGTAGTCCAGGTCTAGCTTTCATGGTGCGCGCATCGCTGGACGTATTTGTTTTGCTGAAATTGGACCCATTCGCTCACGAAGTCCGTACTAAACAGACGGTTCTCACTGTTGAAGCGTCCGTTTATGCTTCTCGTAGTGCAGGTCTAGTTTTCGTGGTGCGCGCATCGCTGGACGTATTTGTTTTGTTGCAATTGGACCCATTCGCTCACTAACTTATTACTAAACAGGCGGTCCTCACTGTTGAAGCGCCCGTTTATGCTCCTCGTGATGCAGGTCTAGCTTTCATGGTGCGCGCATCGCTGGACGTATTTCTTTTGTTGCAATTGGACGCCTTCGCTCACGAACTCGGTACTAAACAGGCGGTTCTCGCGGTTGAAGCGCCCGTTTATGCTCCTTATGGTGCAGGTCTAGCTTTCATGGTGCGGGCATCGCTGGACCAAATTCTTCTGTTGCAATTGGACCCCTTCGCTCACCAGCTCGGTACTAAACTGGCGGTTCTCACTGTTGAGGCGCCCGTTTATGCTCCTCGTGGTGCAGGTCTAGCTTTTATGGTGCGCGCATCGCTGGACGTATTTGTTTTGTTGCAATTGGACCCCTTCGCTCAAGAACTTGGTACTAAACAGGCGGTTTTCACTGTTGAAGCGCCCGCTTATGCTTCTCGTGGTGCAGGTCTAGCTTTCATGGTTTGCGCATCGCTGGACGTATTTGTTTTGTTGCACTTGGACCCCTTCTCTCACAAACTCGGTACTAAATCGGCGGTTCTCACTGTTGAAGCGCCCGTTTATGCTCCTCGTGGTGCAGATCTAGCTTTCTTGATGCGCGCATCGCTGGACGTATTTCTTTTGTTGCAATTGGACCCATTCGCTCACGATCTCGGTACTAAACAGGCGGTTCTCGCTGTTGAAGCGCTCGTTTATGCTCCTCGTGGTGCAGGTTTAGCTTTCGTGGTGCGCGCATCGCCGGACGTATTTGTTTTGTTGCAATTCGACCCCTTCGCTCACGAACTCGGTACTAAACCGGCGGTTCTCACTGTTGAAGCGCCCGTTTATGCTCCTCGTGGTGCAGGTCTAGGTTTTATGGTTCGCGCATCGCTGAAAGTATTTGTTTTGTTGCAATTGGACCCCTTCTCTCACAAACTCGGTACAAAATCGGCGGTTCTCACTGTTGAAGTGCCCGTTTATGCTCCTCGTTGTGCAGG
This sequence comes from Amblyomma americanum, assembly GCF_052857255.1. NCBI lineage: Eukaryota > Metazoa > Arthropoda > Arachnida > Ixodida > Ixodidae > Amblyomma > Amblyomma americanum. The sequence goes on along the minus strand of NW_027526511.1, from coordinate 19,841 downwards.
TTTAGCTTTGTGGTGCGCGCATCGCTGGACGTATTTGTTTTGTTGCAATTGGACCCCTTGGCTGACGAACTCGGTACTAAACAGACGGTTTTCACTGTTGAAGCGCCCGTTTATGCTTCTCATGGTGCAGGTCTAGCTTTCGTGGTGCCCGCATCGCTGGACGTATTTGTTTTGTTGCAATTAGACCCCTTGGCTGACGAACTCGATACTAAACAGGCGGTTCTCACTGTTGAAGCGCCCGTTTATGCTCCTCGTGGTGCAGGTCTAGCTTTCTTGGTGCGCGCATCGCTGGACGTATTTGTTTTGTTGCAATTGGACCCATTCGCTCACGAACTCGGTACTAAACAGGCGGTTCTCACTGTTGGAGCGCCCGTTTATGCTCCTCGTTGTGCAGGTCTAGCTTTCGTGGTGCGCGCATCGCTGGACGTATTTGTTTTGTTGCAATTGGACCCCTTGGCTGACGAACTCGGTACTAAACAGACGGTTTTCACTGTTGAAGCGCCCGTTTATGCTTCTCATGGTGCAGGTCTAGCTTTCGTGGTGCCCGCATCGCTGGACGTATTTGTTTTGTTGCAATTGGACCCCTTGGCTGACGAACTCGATACTAAACAGGCGGTTCTCACTTTTGAAGCGCCCGTTTATGCTCCTCGTGGAGCAGGTCTAGCTTTCTTGGTGCGCGCATCGCTGGACGTATTTGTTTTGTTGCAATTGGACCCATTCGCTCACGAACTCGGTACTAAACAGGCGGTTCTCACTGTTGGAGCGCCCGTTTATGCTCCTCGTTGTGCAGGTCTAGCTTTCGTGGTGCGCGCATCGCTGGACGTATTTGTTTTGTTGCAATTGGACCCATTCGCTCACGAACTCGGTACTAAACAGGCGGTTCTCACTGTTGGAGCGCCCGTTTATGCTCCTCGTTGTGCAGGTCTAGCTTTCGTGGTGCGCGCATCGCTGGACGTATTTGTTTTGTTGAAATTAGACCGATCCGCTGACTAACTCATTACTAAACAGGCGGTCCTCACTGTTGAAGCGCCCGTTTATGCTGCTCGTGGTGCAGGTCTAGCTTTCATGGTGCGCGCATCGCTGGACGTATTTCTTTTGTTGCAATTGGACGCCTTCGCTCACGAACTCGGTACTAAACAGGCGGTTCTCGCTGTTGAAGCGCCCGTTTATGCTCCTCGTGATGCAGGTCTAGCTTTCATGGTGCGGGCATCGCTGGACCAAATTCTTCTGTTGCAATTGGGCCCCTTCGCTCACGAGCTCGGTACTAAACCGGCGGTTCTCACTGTTGAGGCGCCCGTTTATGCTCCTCGTGGTGCAGGTCTAGCTTTTATGGTGCGCTCATCGCTGGACGTATTTGTTTTGTTGCAATTGGACCCCTTCGCTCAAGAACTTGGTACTAAACAGGCGGTTTTCACTGTTGAAGCGCCCGTTTATGCTTCTCGTGGTGCAGGTCTAGCTTTCATGGTTCGCGCATCGCTGGACGTATTTGTTTTGTTGCAATTGGACCCCTTCTCTCACAAACTCGGTACTAAATCGGCGGTTCTCACTGTTGAAGCGCCCGTTTATGCTCCTCGTGGTGCAGGTCTAGCTTTCATGGTGCGCGCATTGCTGGTCGTATATGTTTTGTTGCAATTGGACCCATTCGCTCATGAATTCAGTACTAAACAGGCGGTTCTCGCTGATGAAGCGCCCGTTAATGCTTCTCGTGGTGCAGGTCTAGCTTTCATGGTTCGCGCATCGCTGGAAGTATTTGTTTTGTTGCAATTGGACCCCTTCGCTCACGAACTTGGTACTAAACAGGCGGTTCTCACTGTTGAAGCGCCCGTTTATGCTCCTCGTGGTGCAGGTCTAGCTTTCATGGTTCGCGCATCGCTGGACGCATTTGTTTTGTTGCAATTGGACACCTTCGCTCACGAACTTGGTACTAAACAGGCGGTTTTCACTGTTAAAGCTCCCGTTTATGCTTCTCGTGGTGCAGGTCTAGCTTTCATGGTTCGCGCATCGCTGGACGTATTTGTTTTGTTGCAATTGGACACCTTCGCTCACGAAATTGGTACTAAACAGGCGGTTCTCACTGTTGAAGCGCCCGTTTATGCTTCTCGTGGTGCAGGTCTAGCTTTTATGGTGAGCGCATCGCTGGACGTATTTGTTTTGTTGCAATTGGACACCTTCGCTCACAAACTTGGTACTAAACAGGCGGTTCTCACTGTTGAAGCGCCCGTTTATGCTCCTCGTGGTGCAGGTCTAGCTTTCATGGTTCGCGCATCGCTGAACGTATTTGGTTTGTTGCAATTGGACACCTTCGCTGAAGAACTCGGTACTAAACAGGCGGGTTTCACTGTTGAAGCGCCCGTTTATGCTTCTCATGGTGCAGGTCTAGCTTTCGTGGTGCCCGCATCGCTGGACGTATTTGTTTTGTTGCAATTGGACCCTTTCGCTCACGAACTCGGTACTAAACAGGCGGTTCTCACTGTTGAAGCGCCCGTTTATGCTCCTCGTGGTGCAGGTCTAGCTTTCAAGGTGCGCGCATCGCTGGACGTCTTTGTTTTGTTGAAATTAGACCGATTCGCTCAAGACCTCGGTGCTAAACAGGCGGTTCTCACTGCTGAAGCGCCCGTTTATGCTTCTCGTGGTGCAGGTCTAGCTTTCATGGTTCGCGCATCGCTGGAAGTATTTGTTTTGTTGCAATTAGACCCCTTCGCTCACGAACTTGGTACTAAACAGGCGGTTCTCACTGTTGAAGCGCCCGTTTATGCTCCTCGTGGTGCAGGTTTAGCTTTGTGGTGCGCGTATCGCTAGACGTATTTGTTTTGTTGCAATTGGACCCCTTCGCTGACGAACTCGGTACTAAACAGGCGGTTCTCACTGTTGAAGCGCCCGTTTATGCTCCTCGTGGTGCAGGTCTAGCTTTCTTGGTGCGCGCATCGCTGGACGTATTTGTTTTGTTGCAATTGGACCCCTTCGCTGACGAACTTGGTACTAAACAGGCGGTTCTCACTGTTGAAGCGCCCGTTTAAGCTCATCGTGGTGCAGGTCTAGCTTTCTTGATTCATATTGCAGCGAAAACGTGTTTTACTCAGGTCTAGCTTTCTTGGTGCGCGCATCGCTGGACGTATTTGTTTTGTTGCAATTGGACCCATTCGCTCACGAACTCGGTACTAAACTGGCGGTTCTCACTGTTGAAGCGCCCGTTTATGCTCCTCGTGGTGCAGGTCTAGGTTTTATGGTTCGCGCATCGCTGGACGTATTTGATTTGTTGCAATTGGACCCCTTCTCTCACAAACTCGGTACTAAATCGGCGGTGTTCACTGTTGAAGCGCCCGTTTATGCTTCTCATGGTGCAGGTCTAGCTTTCGTGGTGCGCGCATCGCTGGACGTATTTGTTTTGTTGAAATTAGACCGATTCGCTCAAGACCTCGGTGCTAAACAGGCGGTTCTCACTGCTGAAGCGCCCGTTTATGCTCCTCGTAGTCCAGGTCTAGCTTTCATGGTGCGCGCATCGCTGGACGTATTTGTTTTGCTGAAATTGGACCCATTCGCTCACGATATCGGTACTAAACAGGCGGTTCTCCCTGTTTAAGCGCCCGTTTATGCTCCTCGTGGTGCAGGTCTAGCTTTCAAGGTGCGCGCATCGCTGGACGTATTTGTTTTGTTGCAATTGGACCCCTTCGCTCACGAAATCGGTACTATACAGGCGGTTCTAACTGTTGAAGCGCCCGTTTATGCTCCTCGCGGTGGAGGTCTAGCTTTCGTGGTGTGCGCATCGCAGGACGTATTTGTTTTGTTGCAATTGGACCCCTTCACTCACAAACTCCGTACTAAACAGGCGGTTTTCCCTGTTGACGCGCCCGTTTTCTCCTCGTGGTGCAGGTCTAGCTCCCATGGTGGGCGCCTCGCTGGACGTATTTGTTTTGTAGCAATTGGACACATTTGCTCACGATCTCGGTACTAAACAGGCGGTTCTCCCTGTTTAAGCGCCCGCTTATGCTCCTTGTGGTGCAGGTCTAGGTTTCATGGTGCGCGCATCGCTGGACGTATTTGTTTTGTTGCAATTGGACCCATTCGCTCACGATTTCGGTACTAAACAGGCGGTTCTCACTGTTGAAGCGCCCGTTTATGCTCCTCGCGGTGCAGGTCTAGCTTTCGTGGTGCGCGCATCGCAGGACGTATTTGTTTTGTTGCAATTGGACCCCTTCACTCACAAACTCCGCACTAAACAGGTGGTTCTCACTGTTGAAGCGCCCGCTTATGCTCCTCGTGGTGCAGGTCCAGCTTTCGTGGTGCGCGCATCGCAGGACGTATTTGTTTTGTTGCAATTGGACCCCTTCACTCACAAACTCCGTACTAAACAGGCGGTTCTCACTGTTGAAGCGCCCGTTTATGCTCCTCGTGGTGCAGGTCTAGCTTTCAAGGTGCGCGCATCGCTGGACGTATTTGTTTTGTTGCAATTGGACCCCTTCGCTCACGAACTCGGTACTAAACAGGCGGTTTTCCCTGTTGACGGGCCCGTTTTCTCCTCGTGGTGCAGGTCTAGCTCCCATGGTGCGTGCCTCGCTGGACGTATTTGTTTTGTAGCAATTGGACCCATTCGCTCACGATCTCGGTAATAAACAGGCGGTTCTTCCTGTTTAAGCGCTCGTTTATGCTCCTCGTGGTGCAGGTCTAGCTTTCATGGTGCGCGCATCGCTGGACGTATTTGTTTTGTTGCAATTGGACCCTTTCGCTCACGAACTCGTTACTAAACAGGCGGTTCTCACTGTTGAAGCGCCCGTTTATGCTCCTCGCGGTGCAGGTCTAGCTTTCGTGGTGCGCGCATCGCAGGACGTATTTGTTTTGTTGCAATTGGACCCCTTCACTCACAAACTCCGCACTAAACAGGTGGTTCTCACTGTTGAAGCGCCCGTTTATGCTACTCGTGGTGCAGGTCTAGCTTTCATGGTGTGCGCATCTCTGGACGTATTTGTTTTGTTGCAATTGGACCCCTTCTCTCACAAACTCCGTACTAAACAGGCGGTTCTCACTGTTGAAGCGCCCGCTTATGCTCCTTGTGGTGCAGGCCTAGGTTTCATGGTGCGCGCATTGCTGGACATATTTGTTTTGTTGCAATTGGACCCCTTCGCTCACGAAGTCGGTACTAAACAGGCGGTTCTCACTGTTGAAGCGCCCGTTTATGCTTCTCGTGGTGCAGGTCTAGCTTTTATGGTGAGCGCTTCGCTGGACGTATTTGTTTTGTTGCAATTGGACACCTTCGCTCACGAACTTGGTACTAAACAGGCGGTTTTCACTGTTGAAGCGCTCGTTTATGCTTCTCGTGGTGCAGGTCTAGCTTTCATGGTTCGCGCATCGCTGGACGTATTTGTTTTGTTGCAATTGGACACCTTCGCTCACGAACTTGGTACTAAACAGGCGGTTCTCACTGTTAAAGCGCCCGTTTATGCTCCTCGTGGTGCAGGTTTAGCTTTGTGGTGCGCGCATCGCTGGACGTATTTGTTTTGTTGCAATTGGACCCCTTCGCTGACGAACTCGGTACTAAACAGGCGGTTCTCACTGTTGAAGCGCCCGTTTATGCTCCTCGTGGTGCAGGTCTAGCTTTCTTGGTGCGCGCATCGCTGGACGTATTTGTTTTGTTGCAATTGGACCCATTCGCTCACGAACTCGGTACTAAACCGGCGGTTCTCACTGTTGAAGCGCCCGTTTATGCTCCTCATGGTGCAGGTCTAGGTTTTATTGTTCGCGCATCGCTGGACGTATTTGATTTGTTGCAATTGGACCCCTTCTCTCACAAACTCGGTACTAAATCGGCGGTGTTCACTGTTGAAGCGCCCGTTTATGCTTCTCATGGTGCAGGTCTAGCTTTCGTGGTGCGCGCATCGCTGGACGTATTTGTTTTGTTGAAATTAGACCGATTCGCTCAAGACCTCGGTGCTAAACAGGCGGTTCTCACTGCTGAAGCGCCCGTTTATGCTCCTCGTAGTCCAGGTCTAGCTTTCATGGTGCGCGCATCGCTGGACGTATTTGTTTTGCTGAAATTGGACCCATTCGCTCACGAACTCCGTACTAAACAGACGGTTCTCACTGTTGAAGCGTCCGTTTATGCTTCTCGTAGTGCAGGTCTAGTTTTCGTGGTGCGCGCATCGCTGGACGTATTTGTTTTGTTGCAATTGGACCCATTCGCTCACTAACTTATTACTAAACAGGCGGTCCTCACTGTTGAAGCGCCCGTTTATGCTCCTCGTGGTGCAAGTCTAGCTTTCATGGTGCGCGCAACGCTGGACGTATTTCTTTTGTTGCAATTGGACGCCTTCGCTCACGAACTCGGTACTAAACAAGCGGTTCTCGCTGTTGAAGCGCCCGTTTATGCTCCTCGTGATGCAGGTCTAGCTTTCATGGTGCGCGCATCGCTGGACGTATTTCTTTTGTTGCAATTGGACGCCTTCGCTCACGAACTCGGTACTAAACAGGCGGTTCTCGCGGTTGAAGCGCCCGTTTATGCTCCTTATGGTGCAGGTCTAGCTTTCATGGTGCGGGCATCGCTGGACCAAATTCTTCTGTTGCAATTGGACCCCTTCGCTCACGATCTCGGTACTAAACAGGCGGTTCTCGCTGTTGAAGCGCTCGTTTATGCTCCTCGTGGTGCAGGTTTAGCTTTCGTGGTGCGCGCATCGCCGGACGTATTTGTTTTGTTGCAATTCGACCCCTTCGCTCACGAACTCGGTACTAAACCGGCGGTTCTCACTGTTGAAGAGCCCGTTTATGCTCCTCGTGGTGCAGGTCTAGGTTTTATGGTTCGCGCATCGCTGAAAGTATTTTTTTTGTTGCAATTGGACCCCTTCTCTCACAAACTCGGTACAAAATCGGCGGTTCTCACTGTTGAAGTGCCCGTTTATGCTCCTCGTGGTGCAGGTTTAGCTTTGTGGTGCGCGCATCGCTGGACGTATTTGTTTTGTTGCAATTGGACCCCTTGGCTGACGAACTCGGTACTAAACAGACGGTTTTCACTGTTGAAGCGCCCGTTTATGCTTCTCATGGTGCAGGTCTAGCTTTCGTGGTGCCCGCATCGCTGGACGTATTTGTTTTGTTGCAATTAGACCCCTTGGCTGACGAACTCGATACTAAACAGGCGGTTCTCACTGTTGAAGCGCCCGTTTATGCTCCTCGTGGTGCAGGTCTAGCTTTCTTGGTGCGCGCATCGCTGGACGTATTTGTTTTGTTGCAATTGGACCCATTCGCTCACGAACTCGGTACTAAACAGGCGGTTCTCACTGTTGGAGCGCCCGTTTATGCTCCTCGTTGTGCAGGTCTAGCTTTCGTGGTGCGCGCATCGCTGGACGTATTTGTTTTGTTGCAATTGGACCCCTTGGCTGACGAACTCGGTACTAAACAGACGGTTTTCACTGTTGAAGCGCCCGTTTATGCTTCTCATGGTGCAGGTCTAGCTTTCGTGGTGCCCGCATCGCTGGACGTATTTGTTTTGTTGCAATTGGACCCCTTGGCTGACGAACTCGATACTAAACAGGCGGTTCTCACTTTTGAAGCGCCCGTTTATGCTCCTCGTGGTGCAGGTCTAGCTTTCTTGGTGCGCGCATCGCTGGACGTATTTGTTTTGTTGCAATTGGACCCATTCGCTCACGAACTCGGTACTAAACAGGCGGTTCTCACTGTTGGAGCGCCCGTTTATGCTCCTCGTTGTGCAGGTCTAGCTTTCGTGGTGCGCGCATCGCTGGACGTATTTGTTTTGTTGCAATTGGACCCATTCGCTCACGAACTCGGTACTAAACAGGCGGTTCTCACTGTTGGAGCGCCCGTTTATGCTCCTCGTTGTGCAGGTCTAGCTTTCGTGGTGCGCGCATCGCTGGACGTATTTGTTTTGTTGAAATTAGACCGATCCGCTGACTAACTCATTACTAAACAGGCGGTTCTCACTGTTGGAGCGCCCGTTTATGCTCCTCGTTGTGCAGGTCTAGCTTTCGTGGTGCGCGCATCGCTGGACGTATTTGTTTTGTTGCAATTGGACCCATTCGCTCACGAACTCGGTACTAAACAGGCGGTTCTCACTGTTGGAGCGCCCGTTTATGCTCCTCGTTGTGCAGGTCTAGCTTTCGTGGTGCGCGCATCGCTGGACGTATTTGTTTTGTTGAAATTAGACCGATCCGCTGACTAACTCATTACTAAACAGGCGGTCCTCACTGTTGAAGCGCCCGTTTATGCTGCTCGTGGTGCAGGTCTAGCTTTCATGGTGCGCTCATCGCTGGACGTATTTGTTTTGTTGCAATTGGACCCCTTCGCTCAAGAACTTGGTACTAAACAGGCGGTTTTCACTGTTGAAGCGCCCGTTTATGCTTCTCGTGGTGCAGGTCTAGCTTTCATGGTTCGCGCATCGCTGGACGTATTTGTTTTGTTGCAATTGGACCCCTTCTCTCACAAACTCGGTACTAAATCGGCGGTTCTCACTGTTGAAGCGCCCGTTTATGCTCCTCGTGGTGCAGGTCTAGCTTTCATGGTGCGCGCATTGCTGGTCGTATATGTTTTGTTGCAATTGGACCCATTCGCTCATGAATTCAGTACTAAACAGGCGGTTCTCGCTGATGAAGCGCCCGTTAATGCTTCTCGTGGTGCAGGTCTAGCTTTCATGGTTCGCGCATCGCTGGAAGTATTTGTTTTGTTGCAATTGGACCCCTTCGCTCACGAACTTGGTACTAAACAGGCGGTTCTCACTGTTGAAGCGCCCGTTTATGCTCCTCGTGGTGCAGGTCTAGCTTTCATGGTTCGCGCATCGCTGGACGCATTTGTTTTGTTGCAATTGGACACCTTCGCTCACGAACTTGGTACTAAACAGGCGGTTTTCACTGTTAAAGCGCCCGTTTATGCTTCTCGTGGTGCAGGTCTAGCTTTCATGGTTCGCGCATCGCTGGACGTATTTGTTTTGTTGCAATTGGACACCTTCGCTCACGAAATTGGTACTAAACAGGCGGTTCTCACTGTTGAAGCGCCCGTTTATGCTTCTCGTGGTGCAGGTCTAGCTTTTATGGTGAGCGCATCGCTGGACGTATTTGTTTTGTTGCAATTGGACACCTTCGCTCACGAACTTGGTACTAAACAGGCGGTTCTCACTGTTGAAGCGCCCGTTTATGCTCCTCGTGGTGCAGGTCTAGCTTTCATGGTTCGCGCATCGCTGGACGTATTTGGTTTGTTGCAATTGGACACCTTCGCTGAAGAACTCGGTACTAAACAGGCGGGTTTCACTGTTGAAGCGCCCATTTATGCTTCTCATGGTGCAGGTCTAGCTTTCGTGGTGCCCGCATCGCTGGACGTATTTGTTTTGTTGCAATTGGACCCTTTCGCTCACGAACTCGGTACTAAACAGGCGGTTCTCACTGTTGAAGCGCCCGTTTATGCTCCTCGTGGTGCAGGTCTAGCTTTCAAGGTGCGCGCATCGCTGGACGTCTTTGTTTTGTTGAAATTAGACCGATTCGCTCAAGACCTCGGTGCTAAACAGGCGGTTCTCACTGCTGAAGCGCCCGTTTATGCTTCTCGTGGTGCAGGTCTAGCTTTCATGGTTCGCGCATCGCTGGAAGTATTTGTTTTGTTGCAATTAGACGCCTTCGCTCACGAACTTGGTACTAAACAGGCGGTTCTCACTGTTGAAGCGCCCGTTTATGCTCCTCGTGGTGCAGGTTTAGCTTTGTGGTGCGCGTATCGCTAGACGTATTTGTTTTGTTGCAATTGGACCCCTTCGCTGACGAACTCGGTACTAAACAGGCGGTTCTCACTGTTGAAGCGCCCGTTTATGCTCCTCGTGGTGCAGGTCTAGCTTTCTTGGTGCGCGCATCGCTGGACGTATTTGTTTTGTTGCAATTGGACCCCTTCGCTGACGAACTTGGTACTAAACAGGCGGTTCTCACTGTTGAAGCGCCCGTTTAAGCTCATCGTGGTGCAGGTCTAGCTTTCTTGATTCATATTGCAGCGAAAACGTGTTTTACTCAGGTCTAGCTTTCTTGGTGCGCGCATCGCTGGACGTATTTGTTTTGTTGCAATTGGACCCATTCGCTCACGAACTCGGTACTAAACTGGCGGTTCTCACTGTTGAAGCGCCCGTTTATGCTCCTCGTGGTGCAGGTCTAGGTTTTATGGTTCGCGCATCGCTGGACGTATTTGATTTGTTGCAATTGGACCCCTTCTCTCACAAACTCGGTACTAAATCGGCGGTGTTCACTGTTGAAGCGCCCGTTTATGCTTCTCATGGTGCAGGTCTAGCTTTCGTGGTGCGCGCATCGCTGGACGTATTTGTTTTGTTGAAATTAGACCGATTCGCTCAAGACCTCGGTGCTAAACAGGCGGTTCTCACTGCTGAAGCGCCCGTTTATGCTCCTCGTAGTCCAGGTCTAGCTTTCATGGTGCGCGCATCGCTGGACGTATTTGTTTTGCTGAAATTGGACCCATTCGCTCACGATCTCGGTACTAAACAGGCGGTTCTCCCTGTTTAAGCGCCCGTTTATGCTCCTCGTGGTGCAGGTCTAGCTTTCAAGGTGCGCGCATCGCTGGACGTATTTGTTTTGTTGCAATTGGACCCCTTCGCTCACGAAATCGGTACTATACAGGCGGTTCTAACTGTTGAAGCGCCCGTTTATGCTCCTCGCGGTGGAGGTCTAGCTTTCGTGGTGTGCGCATCGCAGGACGTATTTGTTTTGTTGCAATTGGACCCCTTCACTCACAAACTCCGTACTAAACAGGCGGTTTTCCCTGTTGACGCGCCCGTTTTCTCCTCGTGGTGCAGGTCTAGCTCCCATGGTGGGCGCCTCGCTGGACGTATTTGTTTTGTAGCAATTGGACACATTTGCTCACGATCTCGGTACTAAACAGGCGGTCCTCCCTGTTTAAGCGCCCGCTTATGCTCCTTGTGGTGCAGGTCTAGGTTTCATGGTGCGCGCATCGCTGGACGTATTTGTTTTGTTGCAATTGGACCCATTCGCTCACGATTTCGGTACTAAACAGGCGGTTCTCACTGTTGAAGCGCCCGTTTATGCTCCTCGCGGTGCAGGTCTAGCTTTCGTGGTGCGCGCATCGCAGGACGTATTTGTTTTGTTGCAATTGGACCCCTTCACTCACAAACTCCGCACTAAACAGGTGGTTCTCACTGTTGAAGCGCCCGCTTATGCTCCTCGTGGTGCAGGTCCAGCTTTCGTGGTGCGCGCATCGCAGGACGTATTTGTTTTGTTGCAATTGGACCCCTTCACTCACAAACTCCGTACTAAACAGGCGGTCCTCACTGTTGAAGCGCCCGTTTATGCTCCTCGTGGTGCAAGTCTAGCTTTCATGGTGCGCGCAACGCTGGACGTATTTCTTTTGTTGCAATTGGACGCCTTCGCTCACGAACTCGGTACTAAACAAGCGGTTCTCGCTGTTGAAGCGCCCGTTTATGCTCCTCGTGATGCAGGTCTAGCTTTCATGGTGCGCGCATCGCTGGACGTATTTCTTTTGTTGCAATTGGACGCCTTCGCTCACGAACTCGGTACTAAACAGGCGGTTCTCGCGGTTGAAGCGCCCGTTTATGCTCCTTATGGTGCAGGTCTAGCTTTCATGGTGCGGGCATCGCTGGACCAAATTCTTCTGTTGCAATTGGACCCCTTCGCTCACCAGCTCGGTACTAAACTGGCGGTTCTCACTGTTGAGGCGCCCGTTTATGCTCCTCGTGGTGCAGGTCTAGCTTTTATGGTGCGCGCATCGCTGGACGTATTTGTTTTGTTGCAATTGGACCCCTTCGCTCAAGAACTTGGTACTAAACAGGCGGTTTTCACTGTTGAAGCGCCCGCTTATGCTTCTCGTGGTGCAGGTCTAGCTTTCATGGTTTGCGCATCGCTGGACGTATTTGTTTTGTTGCACTTGGACCCCTTCTCTCACAAACTCGGTACTAAATCGGCGGTTCTCACTGTTGAAGCGCCCGTTTATGCTCCTCGTGGTGCAGATCTAGCTTTCTTGATGCGCGCATCGCTGGACGTATTTCTTTTGTTGCAATTGGACCCATTCGCTCACGATCTCGGTACTAAACAGGCGGTTCTCGCTGTTGAAGCGCTCGTTTATGCTCCTCGTGGTGCAGGTTTAGCTTTCGTGGTGCGCGCATCGCCGGACGTATTTGTTTTGTTGCAATTCGACCCCTTCGCTCACGAACTCGGTACTAAACCGGCGGTTCTCACTGTTGAAGAGCCCGTTTATGCTCCTCGTGGTGCAGGTCTAGGTTTTATGGTTCGCGCATCGCTGAAAGTATTTTTTTTGTTGCAATTGGACCCCTTCTCTCACAAACTCGGTACAAAATCGGCGGTTCTCACTGTTGAAGTGCCCGTTTATGCTCCTCGTGGTGCAGGTTTAGCTTTGTGGTGCGCGCATCGCTGGACGTATTTGTTTTGTTGCAATTGGACCCCTTGGCTGACGAACTCGGTACTAAACAGACGGTTTTCACTGTTGAAGCGCCCGTTTATGCTTCTCATGGTGCAGGTCTAGCTTTCGTGGTGCCCGCATCGCTGGACGTATTTGTTTTGTTGCAATTAGACCCCTTGGCTGACGAACTCGATACTAAACAGGCGGTTCTCACTGTTGAAGCGCCCGTTTATGCTCCTCGTGGTGCAGGTCTAGCTTTCTTGGTGCGCGCATCGCTGGACGTATTTGTTTTGTTGCAATTGGACCCATTCGCTCACGAACTCGGTACTAAACAGGCGGTTCTCACTGTTGGAGCGCCCGTTTATGCTCCTCGTTGTGCAGGTCTAGCTTTCGTGGTGCGCGCATCGCTGGACGTATTTGTTTTGTTGCAATTGGACCCCTTGGCTGACGAACTCGGTACTAAACAGACGGTTTTCACTGTTGAAGCGCCCGTTTATGCTTCTCATGGTGCAGGTCTAGCTTTCGTGGTGCCCGCATCGCTGGACGTATTTGTTTTGTTGCAATTGGACCCCTTGGCTGACGAACTCGATACTAAACAGGCGGTTCTCACTTTTGAAGCGCCCGTTTATGCTCCTCGTGGTGCAGGTCTAGCTTTCTTGGTGCGCGCATCGCTGGACGTATTTGTTTTGTTGCAATTGGACCCATTCGCTCACGAACTCGGTACTAAACAGGCGGTTCTCACTGTTGGAGCGCCCGTTTATGCTCCTCGTTGTGCAGGTCTAGCTTTCGTGGTGCGCGCATCGCTGGACGTATTTGTTTTGTTGCAATTGGACCCATTCGCTCACGAACTCGGTACTAAACAGGCGGTTCTCACTTTTGGAGCGCCCGTTTATGCTCCTCGTTGTGCAGGTCTAGCTTTCGTGGTGCGCGCATCGCTGGACGTATTTGTTTTGTTGAAATTAGACCGATCCGCTGACTAACTCATTACTAAACAGGCGGTTCTCACTGTTGGAGCGCCCGTTTATGCTCCTCGTTGTGCAGGTCTAGCTTTCGTGGTGCGCGCATCGCTGGACGTATTTGTTTTGTTGCAATTGGACCCATTCGCTCACGAACTCGGTACTAAACAGGCGGTTCTCACTGTTGGAGCGCCCGTTTATGCTCCTCGTTGTGCAGGTCTAGCTTTCGTGGTGCGCGCATCGCTGGACGTATTTGTTTTGTTGAAATTAGACCGATCCGCTGACTAACTCATTACTAAACAGGCGGTCCTCACTGTTGAAGCGCCCGTTTATGCTGCTCGTGGTGCAGGTCTAGCTTTCATGGTGCGCTCATCGCTGGACGTATTTGTTTTGTTGCAATTGGACCCCTTCGCTCAAGAACTTGGTACTAAACAGGCGGTTTTCACTGTTGAAGCGCCCGTTTATGCTTCTCGTGGTGCAGGTCTAGCTTTCATGGTTCGCGCATCGCTGGACGTATTTGTTTTGTTGCAATTGGACCCCTTCTCTCACAAACTCGGTACTAAATCGGCGGTTCTCACTGTTGAAGCGCCCGTTTATGCTCCTCGTGGTGCAGGTCTAGCTTTCATGGTGCGCGCATTGCTGGTCGTATATGTTTTGTTGCAATTGGACCCATTCGCTCATGAATTCAGTACTAAACAGGCGGTTCTCGCTGATGAAGCGCCCGTTAATGCTTCTCGTGGTGCAGGTCTAGCTTTCATGGTTCGCGCATCGCTGGAAGTATTTGTTTTGTTGCAATTGGACCCCTTCGCTCACGAACTTGGTACTAAACAGGCGGTTCTCACTGTTGAAGCGCCCGTTTATGCTCCTCGTGGTGCAGGTCTAGCTTTCATGGTTCGCGCATCGCTGGACGCATTTGTTTTGTTGCAATTGGACACCTTCGCTCACGAACTTGGTACTAAACAGGCGGTTTTCACTGTTAAAGCGCCCGTTTATGCTTCTCGTGGTGCAGGTCTAGCTTTCATGGTTCGCGCATCGCTGGACGTATTTGTTTTGTTGCAATTGGACACCTTCGCTCACGAAATTGGTACTAAACAGGCGGTTCTCACTGTTGAAGCGCCCGTTTATGCTTCTCGTGGTGCAGGTCTAGCTTTTATGGTGAGCGCATCGCTGGACGTATTTGTTTTGTTGCAATTGGACACCTTCGCTCACGAACTTGGTACTAAACAGGCGGTTCTCACTGTTGAAGCGCCCGTTTATGCTCCTCGTGGTGCAGGTCTAGCTTTCATGGTTCGCGCATCGCTGGACGTATTTGGTTTGTTGCAATTGGACACCTTCGCTGAAGAACTCGGTACTAAACAGGCGGGTTTCACTGTTGAAGCGCCCATTTATGCTTCTCATGGTGCAGGTCTAGCTTTCGTGGTGCCCGCATCGCTGGACGTATTTGTTTTGTTGCAATTGGACCCTTTCGCTCACGAACTCGGTACTAAACAGGCGGTTCTCACTGTTGAAGCGCCCGTTTATGCTCCTCGTGGTGCAGGTCTAGCTTTCAAGGTGCGCGCATCGCTGGACGTCTTTGTTTTGTTGAAATTAGACCGATTCGCTCAAGACCTCGGTGCTAAACAGGCGGTTCTCACTGCTGAAGCGCCCGTTTATGCTTCTCGTGGTGCAGGTCTAGCTTTCATGGTTCGCGCATCGCTGGAAGTATTTGTTTTGTTGCAATTAGACGCCTTCGCTCACGAACTTGGTACTAAACAGGCGGTTCTCACTGTTGAAGCGCCCGTTTATGCTCCTCGTGGTGCAGGTTTAGCTTTGTGGTGCGCGTATCGCTAGACGTATTTGTTTTGTTGCAATTGGACCCCTTCGCTGACGAACTCGGTACTAAACAGGCGGTTCTCACTGTTGAAGCGCCCGTTTATGCTCCTCGTGGTGCAGGTCTAGCTTTCTTGGTGCGCGCATCGCTGGACGTATTTGTTTTGTTGCAATTGGACCCCTTCGCTGACGAACTTGGTACTAAACAGGCGGTTCTCACTGTTGAAGCGCCCGTTTAAGCTCATCGTGGTGCAGGTCTAGCTTTCTTGATTCATATTGCAGCGAAAACGTGTTTTACTCAGGTCTAGCTTTCTTGGTGCGCGCATCGCTGGACGTATTTGTTTTGTTGCAATTGGACCCATTCGCTCACGAACTCGGTACTAAACTGGCGGTTCTCACTGTTGAAGCGCCCGTTTATGCTCCTCGTGGTGCAGGTCTAGGTTTTATGGTTCGCGCATCGCTGGACGTATTTGATTTGTTGCAATTGGACCCCTTCTCTCACAAACTCGGTACTAAATCGGCGGTGTTCACTGTTGAAGCGCCCGTTTATGCTTCTCATGGTGCAGGTCTAGCTTTCGTGGTGCGCGCATCGCTGGACGTATTTGTTTTGTTGAAATTAGACCGATTCGCTCAAGACCTCGGTGCTAAACAGGCGGTTCTCACTGCTGAAGCGCCCGTTTATGCTCCTCGTAGTCCAGGTCTAGCTTTCATGGTGCGCGCATCGCTGGACGTATTTGTTTTGCTGAAATTGGACCCATTCGCTCACGATCTCGGTACTAAACAGGCGGTTCTCCCTGTTTAAGCGCCCGTTTATGCTCCTCGTGGTGCAGGTCTAGCTTTCAAGGTGCGCGCATCGCTGGACGTATTTGTTTTGTTGCAATTGGACCCCTTCGCTCACGAAATCGGTACTATACAGGCGGTTCTAACTGTTGAAGCGCCCGTTTATGCTCCTCGCGGTGGAGGTCTAGCTTTCGTGGTGTGCGCATCGCAGGACGTATTTGTTTTGTTGCAATTGGACCCCTTCACTCACAAACTCCGTACTAAACAGGCGGTTTTCCCTGTTGACGCGCCCGTTTTCTCCTCGTGGTGCAGGTCTAGCTCCCATGGTGGGCGCCTCGCTGGACGTATTTGTTTTGTAGCAATTGGACACATTTGCTCACGATCTCGGTACTAAACAGGCGGTCCTCCCTGTTTAAGCGCCCGCTTATGCTCCTTGTGGTGCAGGTCTAGGTTTCATGGTGCGCGCATCGCTGGACGTATTTGTTTTGTTGCAATTGGACCCATTCGCTCACGATTTCGGTACTAAACAGGCGGTTCTCACTGTTGAAGCGCCCGTTTATGCTCCTCGCGGTGCAGGTCTAGCTTTCGTGGTGCGCGCATCGCAGGACGTATTTGTTTTGTTGCAATTGGACCCCTTCACTCACAAACTCCGCACTAAACAGGTGGTTCTCACTGTTGAAGCGCCCGCTTATGCTCCTCGTGGTGCAGGTCCAGCTTTCGTGGTGCGCGCATCGCAGGACGTATTTGTTTTGTTGCAATTGGACCCCTTCACTCACAAACTCCGTACTAAACAGGCGGTTCTCACTGTTGAAGCGCCCGTTTATGCTCCTCGTGGTGCAGGTCTAGCTTTCAAGGTGCGCGCATCGCTGGACGTATTTGTTTTGTTGCAATTGGACCCCTTCGCTCACGAACTCGGTACTAAACAGGCGGTTTTCCCTGTTGACGGGCCCGTTTTCTCCTCGTGGTGCAGGTCTAGCTCCCATGGTGCGCGCCTCGCTGGACGTATTTGTTTTGTAGCAATTGGACCCATTCGCTCACGATCTCGGTACTAAACAGGCGGTTCTTCCTGTTTAAGCGCTCGTTTATGCTCCTCGTGGTGCAGGTCTAGCTTTCATGGTGCGCGCATCGCTGGACGTATTTGTTTTGTTGCAATTGGACCCATTCGCTCACGATCTCGGTACTAAACAGGCGGCTCTCGCTGTTGAAGCGCCCGTTTATGCTCCTCGCGGTGCAGGTCTAGCTTTCATGGTGTGCGCATCTCTGGACGTATTTGTTTTGTTGCAATTGGACCCCTTCTCTCACAAACTCCGTACTAAACAGGCGGTTCTCACTGTTGAAGCGCCCGCTTATGCTCCTTGTGGTGCAGGCCTAGGTTTCATGGTGCGCGCATTGCTGGACATATTTGTTTTGTTGCAATTGGACCCCTTCGCTCACGAAGTCGGTACTAAACAGGAGGTTCTAACTGTTGAAGCGCCCGTTTTCTCCTCGTGGTGCAGGTCTAGCTCCCATGGTGCGCGCCTCGCTGGACGTATTTGTTTTGTAGCAATTGGACACATTCGCTCAAGATCTCGGTACTAAACAGGCGGTTCTCCCTGTTTAAGCGCCCGTTTATGCTCCTCGTGGTGCAGGTCTAGATTTCATGGTGCGCGCATCGCTGGACGTATTTGTTTTGTTGCAATTGGACCCCTTCGCTCACGAACTCGGTACTAAACAGGCGGTTCTCACTGTTGAAGCGCCCGTTTATGCTCCTCGCGGTGCAGGTCTAGCTTTCGTGGTGCGCGCATCGCAGGACGTATTTGTTTTGTTGCAATTGGACCTTTTCACTCACAAACTCCGCACTAAACAGGCGGTTCTCACTGTTGAAGCGCCCGTTTATGCTCCTCGTGGTGCAGGTCCAGCTTTCATGGTGCGCGCATCGCTGGACGTATTTGTTTTGTTGCAATTGGACCCCTTCACTCACAAACTCGGTACTAAACAGGTGGTTCTCACTGTTGAAGCGCCCGTTTATGCTCCTCGCGGTGCAGGTCTAGCTTTCTTGGTGCGCGCATCGCAGGACGTATTTGTTTTGTTGCAGTTGGACCCCTTCACTCACAAACTCCGTACTAAACAGGCGGTTCTCACTGTTGAAGCGCCCGCTTATGCTCCTTGTGGTGCAGGTCTAGGTTTCATGGTGCGCGCATCGCTGGACGTATTTGTTTTGTTGCAATTGGACCCCTTCACTCACAAACTCGGTACTAAACAGGCGGTTCTCACTGTTGAAGCGCCCGTTTATGCTCCTCGCGGTGCAGGTCTAGCTTTCAAGGTGCGCGCCTCGCTGGACGTATTTGTTTTGTAGCAATTGGACCCATTCGCTCACGATCTCGGTACTAAACAGGCGGTTCTCCCTGTTTAAGCGCCCGTTTAGGCTCCTCGTGGTGCAGGTCTAGCTTTCAAGGTGCGCCCATCGCTGGACGTATTTGTTTTGTTGCAATTGGACCCCTTCGCTCACGAAATCGGTACTAAACAGGCGGTTCTAACTGTTGAAGCGCCCGTTTATGCTCCTCGCGGTGCAGGTCTAGCTTTCGTGGTGCGCGCATCGCAGGACGTATTTGTTTTGTAGCAATTGGACACATTCGCTCACGATCTCGGTACTAAACAGGCGGTTCTCCCTGTTTAAGCGCCCGTTTATGCTCCTCGTGGTGCAGGTCTAGCTTTCATGGTGCGCGCATCGCTGGACGTATTTGTTTTGTTGCAATTGGACCCCTTCGCTCACGAACTCGGTACTAAACAGGCGGTTCTCACTGTTGAAGCGCCCGTTTATGCTCCTCGCGGTGCAGGTCTAGCTTTCGTGGTGCGCGCATCGCAGGACGTATTTGTTTTGTTGCAATTGGACCCCTTCACTCACAAACTCCGCACTAAACAGGTGGTTCTCACTGTTGAAGTGCCCGTTTATGCTCCTCGTGGTGCAGGTCCAGCTTTCGTGGTGCGCGCATCGCAGGACGTATTTGTTTTGTTGCAATTGGACCCATTCGCTCACGATCTCGGTACTAAACAGGCGGCTCTCACTGTTGAAGCGCCCGTTTATGCTCCTCGCGGTGCAGGTCTAGATTTCAAGGTGCGCGCCTCGCTGGACGTATTTGTTTCGTTGCAAATGGACCCCTTCACTCACAAACTCCGTACTAAACAGGCGGTTCTCACTGTTGAAGCGCCCGTTTATGCTCCTCGCGGTGCAGGTCTAGCTTTCAAGGTGCGCCCATCGCTGGACGTATTTGTTTCGTTGCAAATGGACCCCTTCACTCACAAACTCCGTACTAAACAGGCGGTTCTCCCTGTTTAAGCGCCCGTTCATGCTCCTCGCGGTGCAGGTCTAGCTTTCAAGGTGCGCGCCTCGCTGGACGTATTTGTTTTGTACCAATTGGACCCATTCGCTCACGATCTCGGTACTAAACAGGCGGCTCTCACTGTTGAAGCGCCCGTTTATGCTCCTCGCGGTGCAGGTCTAGCTTTCAAGGTGCGCGCCTCGCTGGACGTATTTGTTTTGTAGCAATTAGACCCCTTCACTCACAAACTCCGTACTAAACAGGCGGTTCTCACTGTTTAAGCGCCCGTTCATGCTCCTCGCGGTGCAGGTCTAGCTTTCAAGGTGCGCCCATCGCTGGACGTATTTCTTTTGTTGCAAATGGACCCCTTCACTCACAAACTCCGTACTAAACAGGCGGTTCTCACTGTTTAAGCGCCCGTTCATGCTCCTCGCGGTGCAGGTCTAGCTTTCAAGGTGCGCGCCTCGCTGGACGTATTTGTTTCGTTGCAAATGGACCCCTTCACTCACAAACTCCGTACTAAACAGGCGGTTCTCACTGTTTAAGCGCCCGTTCATGCTCCTCGCGGTGCAGGTCTAGCTTTCAAGGTGCGCCCATCGCTGGACGTATTTCTTTTGTTGCAAAT